>NC_089878.1:22596607-22903571 GCF_040182565.1 Anser cygnoides
AGAGAAATCTGTGGAATGTAGTATTGAACTCTGAATTTTTTTACAGTATTCACTGTATTCTGATTTTATACCATAGCTCTAGCAGATTTTTTCATTTATTTATTTTGAGTAGACAATCTCTACTCCGTCTTCAGGGCTCTGTTATCCAGTTGTCTTTCTGTATTCCCAACATGTAGTTCTTACCCTCTTTTCTTCAGAGCTGCCTAGAAGGGCCTGGTCTAAAGAATTTGAGCTGCTGCTCTACAAGTTCCTTGGCTACTTCAATCTTAATAACTTTTGAGCTCTTGGTAAACTCTGGATTTATATAACTGAAATTTATTCTATGTTTTGTCTTACAGTGGGAAGAGGATGAGAGCTAAGTAAGATTTGGGGAAGGGGTTGCTTCATGTGTTTTAAGTCACAGACAGCAAAATACTTGTGTGGGTTTGGACCAGCCTTTAAGAAAGCTCTTTTTGCACAGATCAGCTATGCCTTGCTGCAGAGGGCTTCTCTGTGCAAGAGAAGTTAAAACATTTTGGATCTGTTCAGTCAGTACCAAAGATATTAACTTCTAGCCTTAATACCCTTCCACAAACATGAGCAGAAGCGGAATTTACAAGTGTTTTTGTAGTCATACAGCAACGTAAAACCACAAAAAGCAACTGCGTTGAGTATAGAGCAGGTGTTGTGCTTATGTTGCATTTACATTTTATTTACTGTTTAATTTCCAGAATCATATACAGCAGAGGAGAGCATGTCTAAGCTGTTCATAATAGGTGATAGAAGAACCATGTCAATGAAAAATTGAGAAAACCCAGCTCTATTGTCTTTGTTTTTAGGTGTTGAACCTTTTTCTGGCCTTGCTGCTGAGTTCATTTAGTTCAGACAGCCTTTCTCCTACAGAGGATGATAACGAAATGAATAACTTACAGATTGCTGTTGCAAGAATTCAGAAGGGAATAGATTATGTGAAGAAAAAAGCAGGTGAATGTGTCCAAAAATCTTGTTGGGGGAAACAAAGAGTTGTAAATGAAAGAACAGCAACAGATCAGTTGAATGATGGGAGACACCATTGCATTTCCAACTGTACCATTGCTGAAATAAGGATAGATACAACTTACCACAGAAATGAGAATGGAACAGCCGGTGTTGTAGGTAGCAGTGATTATCCACCATTCATAAACAACCCAAGCCTTACTGTTACGGTACCAATAGCTGTTGGAGAATCTGATTTTGAACATCTAAATACAGAAGAGTTTAGCAGTGACTCAGATTTGGAGGAAAGTAAGGAGGTAAGATTTAAATTGTTTACATTCTATATGAATTAATTGTTTTGATCTTCTGACATATAACACTTGTATTCTTTCATAGCATGGCTCTTCCTGTTTAGAAATAGACAGTGATTACGATTTGAGATTGTTAGACTAGACTGAAAGTGAATAAATTGTGATGCATTGGGAAAAGTATGGCTAAAGAGAGTAGGAAATCCAGGCAGAATTATATAAAGACACATAAAACAATTTATAAAAGTGTTTTGAAAAGCAAGGTTTTCTAAATTTTTCAGGTGGATAGATAAACTGGTATGTATGTTTAATTAAACAGACAAAAGGCATATTGCTTTAGTATATTATCATCATAATATTTACATGAAGTAAGGATGAAAGTAAACTGCTATTAAAAAAAACAACTAATGGATATCTTAAAATAATAATATTAATGCCTTTCCTATCTGATTTTTAAAGCTTACTGCGTTCAGAATTATTGGTATAGCATAAGCTAACAAGGTACTAACTCAGGCTAATCAGAGCAGTAAATTTTCCAGTTCTGAAGTTAGAATAATTAGGAAAAGCCAAGGGAATAATGGCAGTATTATAAGGTGAATTTACCAAATAAACAGGATGAGAAAAAATAAAATGTTTACTTCTTGTTTATGGGAGTTTTGAACTAAGATGAATTTGCCTTGTTCTTTCCAAATTTTAGAAATAAGCTTGTTGTAGCAAAGTGTAATCACATTAAATTTGAAAGGTGTAATAAGGTGACTCTTTAAGTGTTTCTTTTATTGTACAGGGAAGTATTTAATAATATTAGACTTGTTTGCTGTCTGAACAACTCATTCCCTGACACTTGATTTCCTCCATCTGCTTTTTGGAGGTTCTATTTCTTTGTGTGTTATGTTAACCTTTCAGCTGAGAAGACCTTAGATTAACAAAAGACCTCCTCAGAGTGAAACAGAAAATATTTATAGCTGCTGAACAGCTGCTACATCTTTTGCTTACTCTTAATGTGAATAAAGGATACTGGCCTTAGTGTGTTTAAATCTTGGTTGTGTGGAATATCTGATGATATTGATGTTAATTTTCTCCTGATTGGGTAACTGTTAAATCTACACCTTACCTGGAAATTATGCAGAAATTGAAGACACCTGGTTCTTCACTATTCTATATTTAAGAGTTGGGTAACAACGTCTGTTACAATCCATAATGTACCTTAAATTATTGATGATATTGCTTACCCAGAAGTTTTCATGTTTGACCCAGTAAATTGATTTTATTTTGCCATGTGGCTTCTTTCTGAAAGCATGTCCTAGATACACGTTTAGCCATGTAGGGAAGACTGGAAATAACCTTGAAAATAAATTGCAAGGAAAAATATATCTCTGTTAATAACTAGCATTGAAAGGACTCTTAAAGCTCAAATATACATACTGTAGATGTAGCTTTTTCTTTCGTTTTTTTTTTTATTTCTTTAAATTTCAGGCCCAAGTTCAATACACATTTGTGATCTTCAGATATTATTCTAGTTTTATCTGTTTCAATATGTCCTTAGATAAGCTTAAAGCACTAATCAATAGCAATAAATATTATGTTTTGCAAACGTGTAACGTATCTTGAAAACACATATTTAAATAAGTAGGAATCCATACTTCTGCTGTTTCCAGTACTCAAAAAAAAAAAAAAAAAAAGAAGGGGGTACCATGTTTTAACTTCATTGCGTACCATTCTTACTTCTCACAGGAGTAAAATCAAGCTGGATCATTCAAGAACGCAGCTCTGGTGCTTTTTAACCAAGCAGAGCAACGTGTCAGCATGTTTAAACAGGTTACCTAAACAAATCATGCATATATGATCACTTTTGAGATTGACTGGCCTGCATGCTACTCAGCTACAATATATTTTTCCCCATCCATTGCAATGTAGTGGAAACATGCACAGCCACTGAGTCCTGTGACTCATATCACAGCATGGTTGGGGGCAACCCCAACGTGTTCCTCCGTCCTTGTTACATCTTTAGTATTTTCTGTACTACTTCTGTGGCATAAGCTGCATGCTTTGTAGGCTTTGATTACTGTTAACTGAATTAAATGTCAAGACTGTTCAAGGTTTAAAGAGATTAACAGCCTATAACTTTATGAAAGTGCAAAGGTAATTTTCCCTTTTTTCTGTTCATCTGTTGAACCATGTTTTTAGCTGTCATGTAATTACAAACCTTTTCTGATCATATTCATTTGACCATTGCCTATTGATCTTCTTTATTATTACAGTTTTGTGTATGCTGAAATGTTTATATCTTTTAACATAAATCGTTTCATGTCTATTCACAATGTTTTTATCATTTACACTGCAGTTTTTCTAATTTGAGAGAAGCTAAAATAACAGGATGAAAGACACTCCTGGGAACAATCAAACAAGCCTTTTTTATGCATATGTGTAGTCCTTTTGAATTTAGATGTAATAATTTAGTTTTACTCATGAAGTTTGCATGTGTCTAAAATTGGAAGTTAGTAACGCATCAGTTCAGCTCTTTGTCAATAATAGTTGTTTTTTGTGAATTTAGTCCATTTATTTGGGTGTTTTGTTTATTTTATTATATTTTTTTAGAAAGACAAAACATTTTAACCAGAAAATCTGTGTAGGATTTAGGTGTCTAAACAAATCTGGGTATTTTAAAATAATTCAAAATGAGTAAGATAAGCAAGAAAAATGAAAGTTAGGAAAATCAAGAATAAGGCTTAAATGAAGGCATTTATTAAAAATACAAAATAACAACTAGTACCTTCCCAAATCTCTAAACTAAGGAACTCCAAAACTACCAACCTGTGTATTTCCCGTTCATCATTTTCTCTTCTGAATAGGCAGGCAGTTCCACTTGCCATTTAGGAATCATTGATGTACTCCTTTTCCAAATACATTTTTTTTCATGTGTTTTTGTTGTGGGATCCTGCATTATCTCTCATGTACTCTTTTGTGCTATATTATATACTAGAAGTATTTCAGGTATCTATTTTGTGACTGAGGAGCCTGCCTCATTCAAAAAGATGATCAGTCTTCCTAGTGATATTTCAAACCATTTTAGAAAAGGCAGTCAAGTGGGAGAGAGTAGACCATGGTAGTATTCTATCTTAACAGGTGCTAAGTATGGGACGATGATTTTGTTTTGATGGATATTGTTTATGTGACTCTGCTTCTGTTTCAATCTCCTACTGCCATGAATCTGGATAGGTGCAGAACAGTGTGTAAAATAGCAAACCAAGTATTTAGAATGTTTTGACTCACAAAAGCTTGAATTTTCATTTGACTCTCGCATCACCTTACTATTGCTTTATTTGGGTAATACTATGATAATTTTTTTTTTTAATTGTTGTTGGACTAGATGATCTCAGAGGTCTCTTCCAACCTAGATGATTCTGTGATTCTGTGCATGTCGGGTTTTCTTCCCTGTTACATAGAAGTGGGGAGAGAGGTTTTGATTTTATGTTGGCTGAAAAAAAACAGTATGTGGAGATTACTCTCGGTATAATAATTTGTGAGCCTTATTTAGAAATGTTTATTTTCTTCATAAAAAATACCCCAATATAAATAAAAATGATTGTTTATTGTTATTATACTTTAATGCATAAATATATTGTATGATCATTATATTTTATTGATTATATTTCTATTATTAATTTCTATTAATTCTAATTAATTTCTATTTTTATTATTAATATAAATGAAAAGATCCCAATAAACCTAATTTTACTGGTTATACTTACACTAAAGTTCTATACTTGGGGGGCAGTCAGGCTGAGACTAAATGAAAAAATAGGATTTGAAGAAATATTTCCTGCTGAAAATAGAGCTGATTAAGCAGGGAAATACTCAACTGATGGAATGTAAATGGCATGACAGAGGTATGCTGAGAGTTTCTATTGCATTTCTACTCAGTAATATTTTTGGATTTTCTTATCTAAGAGACTCCTGAGCATATTCACCAAAGGGCTGTTACTAATAGTTGCCTTTTGCTTTTAACTCTTAGAGAATTATGAGCTGTTTGCTCATTGTTTTGTCCTCCCTATTTTAAGCAACACTGATTCCTATCTTCTTTCTACTAGTTTTTTTGTTTTGATTTTTTAAACATGATAGTTTTTCCCTTTTATATCAAATATTTACAGTAGTGTTGGTAGTATGTGTGATCTTTGATTTGGAAATTGGGAACTGTATCAGATTTTCCTTTACTATTTGAATATCAAATTGTGAACTATTTGTTATAAGTTGATGCACAATAGTTGGCAGCATGTGAATGATCAGCGAACTACTTATTATTCGCTCTTGTTATGGAGTTTTCTGTAAATTCATCATCTACAATTTTGCACGCTTTCATTTATTGTATGGAAGATGATGCTCACTACAGTTTGACACTTTAATTACCTCAAGCAATCCTAAGTGGCTTCAGTGGAACTGTTTGCTGTAGTAAAATTATTCTTGTATGTATTTGTGCCATTGTTCCTTCAGAAAAAAATCATGAGCTCCAAATTTTGACCTTATACCAGTACTGGAGATATTTGTATTGAAAAAGTTAACATATTCAAAATCTGAGTTATTTTCACTGCCAATGCTAATAGTTTCATCTTTAAAAAATATATTAACGAGGGAAATATATTAAAGAGCAAAAATATTTAGGTGCTGACTTGCAAATCTAATCAACCTTTGAATACGTGAGTTGATCCATTCAATCCAGTGCTTAGTGTATATAAAATGAGGCCTTCTTACCTTAGGTTGGTAAACTTTGAAGAGCAACCAAATGCTCTGGAACATGAAGGGAATTTTTCCTGAAACTCCAGTTACTGAGTGGTTCACAAAAACAGTTGAATCTCTGCAAACATTGTGCATGGCTGAGAAACTACCTGAATTTTTAAATTGGTCAGAACAAGAAACTTTTCTATACATACTGATTTTTAGTGTCAGAGTTTTTTTCTGTTGTTGTTTGATACTTTTTGTCTTAATATCAGTGAAAAATGTGGGCATAAAATATGGAAAAGACAACTGTTGTTTAATTAAACCTGTAACTCTTCAAGCCCAGGATTATATCCTAGTGTCCCTAAAAGAAAGAGGGAACCAGACCAGCTGTTCTTGATATCAAAACAGTTCATAGAGCTTTCAATTTGCCTCTAGAGTCAAGAAGATTCTTCTTAAACTAAAAAAATAAAAATCTCAATAATCTCTGATTATTCTACCACGGAAAAAATGAGATATATAACTTCATGTCTTAAACTCATTGATTCTTTGCAGTTTCTTCTGTATTTACAGTTCTTTTACTGTTGTTAGTACTTAAAAATATATGTATTTTTTAGTTGAATTCATGTCATCTGCTCAAATGGTACACTAATCAGCTTACAATTTAGACAACCCAGGGCACTTTATGTTGTTCTTAATTTTCATTAACACCGTGACACAAAATGTTCTTACTCCTACTTATATATATTTATACATATATAATTATTTCGTTATGTTTTGTAATTCAGTTCATTATTTCAGTTTATCCACCACTGCTGCAGCATTTTGCAAAATATATGCTAAGTCGTGGAATGATGAAAGCAACATATTAATAAATGATGTGTATATGTAGAGCTGTTCTCAGGTTTAGTAGAATTTGTGCTTGGGAAAAGTGTTATTGTGAATATTGGTATTTTAAAATTAGCACTTCTAAAAATGAAAATAACATGTTTACATTAAATATGAATAACTTTGAAGTTTTATTTCCTATTATCAATTTCTAAAGTAGCTGCAAATTAGGCAATATCAAATTGCTTTTTAAAAAAAGTTAATGCAGAACACTGAATTACTTTTTCTTATTCAGTAGTCTCTGCCCTCTTTTACAAATATAGCAAAGAAAAAAGCAGATTTTTATTTCATCCTTCAAATAGATTTGTCCTCCATCATTTCAAAAATGAGGTGTAAATATTGTGAATATAGTTTCATTGGATAGTGCCTGCAACTTGTCTTGTTTTATTTTAAATATCTCTTTAAGTATCTTTTAATCAATCAAGTCTAGCTAAATTCATGACAATTCATGAAAGAGCATGGTTAATTCTACAAAATTGTGGCTGTTTTACATAGTGTGCTTACATCATTCCCTACAGACATTTAGTTGTGTTTCAGTGAATCCATTACTGACATTATGTACTTTTCTGATAATAAGATCGTAAAATGACAGAGAATGCTGTGACCTAAACTACTTTGACTTAGTTTGGTACTCATACTCAGATCGAGTGTACGGGACACCACGGTCTTCCTTTAAAATCTCCAGAGTATGGATTTAGTGCAAGACACATGAAGATTACAAGATAAAAAATAAATTCAGGCATATTCTTTTATTAGCATTTGTTTAGTAGTAATTTAAATCAGTATCATTTTAATTATTTTAAAACACATATCCTTATTTTCTGGGTGTTAACTGTACAGGTATGTGTACCAGAGTAACAGGTAGTTTCTGAATGCACAATGTAATACATATGTGCATTGACAAAAGAGAATGCGAATTAATGCCAGTTGAAATGTATTTATCATACTTTTTCCTTTTTGAAAATTTTAATAGATATGAGAAAAAAACATAAATGTTCATATGGTAGTGATAATTATATGCTAATATATAATGCATAATTAATTTCATAAATGTGTTCAGATTTGAACATGAATTTGAACATTTCTGTAACAGGATTTTGCATCAATCCTGTTTTTTACTTTAGCACTTTGCAATCTAGATGATAATAATGATCTTAAAACCAAAAGTAAATAAATGTATTATCTGTGGTCAATGGTAACCAAATTTTATTGTCAATTTTTGTCATATGCAAAAAGTAGTTAGCTTGCATCATTCTGACATTTAAGATGCCAGTGAAAAAGAACTGATTTTTTTTCCTGGACTTTGACATTGTGAAAAAATGTCACTTCATTAAAATCAGTCCATAAAAGTCTGCTACATTTTCTGCCTTGGACAGTTTATCCTGATAGTTCACAGTGTAGCACACTACTGTCAAGGATTTACTGTCTTAAGATTGAGAAGACTGCTATGATGAAAGCAGTTACCAAGATAAATGAACTTAAAGCATACTGTATAACTCATATTGGTTTAAAACGTAGCAATAGAGATGTATTTTAAGAAAACAACAGTAGAACACAAAATAAATGGAGTATGTATCAAAAAATCTACTTGTTAGTAGTTAGCTTCAAGGAATGCTAACATCGTGTTGTAATTGGACCAGGAATTCTGAAATTCAGTGAAGGATTACATGATACACTTTGCAATCTATAGGTAGAAAGTTGGATGATTTATGCACATTTCAACAGCATTGACTGCTATATGTGGATGTTTGTGTGTGACAAATATTGTTCTTACTGTTACTTGTACACTGTGTTGCATGCTTAATGTTAATTACAGTTCCAAAAATGTGAATGTTATTAGAGTATAACCGCTACTATGGAATTTTATTTTCAGAAGCTAAATTTTTCCAGCTCATCTGAAGGCAGTACAGTTAATTTAGCTCTCTTTGGAGAAGAAAAAGCTGAGACTGAACCAGAAAAAGCATCAGAGCTACAGGCATGTTTTACAGAAGGTATGGAAGTAAAATGTGGGGTTAGCAATTATATTTGAGTTGTTTGCAACAAGCATTTGCAGTCCAAAGAAACTATTCTCTAATGCAGTCCCATATCCTTGTTTAAGTCTTAGGATATGATTAATTTTGCCCTTTGTAGATGGTTGTACTGAAGACAACAGAGCCATTTTTGTGATGCAAAACTAAATATGTGTGTTTGATTATTTATCATGATAGATGCAATTTTATAAACTGATTCTTAGCAATCAGTATTCCTGTTGATTTAAATGCCAGTCTCATTAGTGAAATCTGTGAGACCAAACTGTAAACCAGGTTCACTCCACTTAATTTGAGCTGCTTCACTGAGAAGCTTAAATCAGAGTCATGTGATTACCTGTGTTCCCTCCATAGTGCTAGAAAGTAATCCAGTGGATGATTCACATCTTGGAAAGGCTGACTCAGATAACAGACTTATTATCTTGACATTTCACTAATGACTGGGGGCAGGAAGGTATGCACATAATATAATATATATGTATGTGCATAAATATAATGAGGAATGCAACATGTGAGTCAAATTAAATGGGTTGAATGAGATCCTACATTTTCATTCAAGTAAAGAAGTCTAATGGCGTACTTGAATGTCCTTAGAGAAGACTGTTTTAGTTCTGCATAGCAATATCCTTTTATAGGCTACTGAAATTTACCATATAGGAGCTTTTTCCTTTTTTTGTGATATTACAGGTTTTACCTTCCATTTAAGTCATGATTAAAAGAAAGTCATTCAAAATAAAATATGTCCTACGTTAATGCTCTTAGCATTGTCATGTATTTATCAGCTATGCCTTTTGATGTAGTGTTATAAAGACACCTTTGACTTAGGCTAGGGCTTTTGTCCTTAGGAGTATTTATTTTAAAAAAATGTTTTGGAATATGGGGCGATGTGCACGCTCTTGATTCAAAATATTTATACTTCTCAAATACTTTTATATTGTATTACAATTCTTTGTTATATTATATGCTGTTATTTTTGGTGTAGAGTTATTTTCTCCATTATGTAGGCATTTTGAGGAGTTGAAGGTGAAGTACATCATGATCTTCATCATGGTGGTAGTTTTATGTGAGATGATGAAATTCAGTGTAACCTGTAGCATGCAAACCTAACACTTATCGGAAAACTAGAATACTGCCTTTGGGACCCATTAAAATAATTTAAACTTGGTTACTTTTCTTTAAAAATGATTAATCTCATAGAAAGGAAAGCCAGGTAGTGAGGTTTGTGTGTTTCTTTGAGTCTGTAGGCTGTGCAAATAAACTTTTTCGGTCCCATGATGTGGTAGGGAGCCCTCCAAGGTGGGGCTTATTTTGCAGATGGCTATCACGAATCTGTACCATGTGGAAAAGTTTCTCCACTATGCTTAGAATATATTACTCTCGTCTACTCATGTTTATCTGAGAAATTACAATGTGTTCTTCAAATTATCTTGAATTAGTGAAAATATAAATTATTTAAAATATTATTAATGGAAAATTATTTCAATATATGGTTTAAATAGTTATTGGAATTGAAAATGTGCCTACAATATATCCTGTTAAATTACCTATACATCTTTTTTTTTTTTTTGACATTTATTTGAACGTTTTCATACTGCTCATGTAAATTCAGTGTACCTGCTCAAGCAGGAATTTTCAATTTTGAAGAGAAAAGTCCAATCTATGGATAAAGAAGTCACTAGAAGTCACTAACCTTACTAGGTTACCTTGGATGGGAATCTGGAAATTATTTTATAGCTTCTAGATTATATTGCAATCTCCAGTTAAATCAGGTGTTTGTCATGAAAGGAAGTACCATTAGTCAGCTCTTGAAGTAGATACCAACCCTCAGTATAACTTAAAGGGTGTTTACATCTGTGTGGTTTATTTAAACAGTAGCTGAGAGGCGACTGTCCTTTTAAAAAAAGCTTCTGTACTCTTGAACTCTTAGTTCATGTGAAAGTTTTTACATTTTTATGTTCTTTGTTTCTACTCCCTGGCAATTCTAATGTGCTCCCTAGTTATCTATATATAGATGAAAAATGTGTTTATAAATGAGAATTAGCTCAATTAGATGACTAGCTTTGTTTTTAAGCTTAATGGAGTATAAGGGTAGTAGGAAAAAAAAAATCACTTCAATGCAAGCCTTCTTATATCCAAGGTATTACATCAAGAAGGCAAGGATGCTTTAAGCAGAGTCCAGTAACTTGAAAGGCTGACTACCTCATGAAACAGGAACTAGATGAAAGTGATATTGCTGTTTCAGAATAATGAGAATTCTACCTTAAAGTGGGTTGTCATTGTTTATATTGTTAGGCTGTATACAGAAGTTTAAATGCTGTAAAGGCAATATAGAAAGCACAAAAGGAAGAATCTGGTGGAACCTTAGAAAAACATGCTACAGGATAGTAGAACACAACTGGTTTGAAACATTCATTGTCTTCATGATTCTTCTCAGTAGTGGTGCTCTGGTAAGTACACCCATAAAAACATTGTCTATGAAGAATGTTTTATCAAGAACATGATTATAACACATCTGTGGTCATAAAGAAAAAAATCAGAGTTGGTTGGAAAGAGAGCTTGGAGTGAAGTTCCTAAAATATTTTCCCAGTGCATATAAAATAAATTGTTCTGCTGCCAAATAACCTGCAGATCAGTTTTTGATGAATACAAGGTGATACATGTGTGAGTGCTTATTGAGATGATTATGTTTAAATTCTTGTTCAAGAAATTATAAAAATCATACAAAATCATGGAAAAGTTTTATGCAGTAACTGGAACAGTTATTCTGCTGTAAATTAGAATAATCTCCAGAAGCAGTACAGATACTGATTTCCTTGTATTCTGTCATTATTCACTTCTGTTAATTGGCATTCTGTGTTGACTATTACTCAAATTTCCAAAAAACTTTTTGGCAACTTCAGTCATTATATTGTAATCCCATTGTTGGGAGACAAAGTCTAAAATTTAGCATAAGCAGAGACTACAAGTATATCCTGGCTTTTCAATGTAAAACATATAAAGATGACAGCAATTTTACCTTGCCTTTTTTTCTTCAGTTCTTGTGGCTTAATTTCTAGTTTGTAAAGACCTATGAATATCTGACTTACATACAACCTATATTTCCTACAGGCTTTTGAAGATATATATATTGAGCAGCGTAAGACTATCAAGACCATACTAGAATATGCTGATAAAATATTCACTTACATCTTTATTCTGGAAATGGTGCTAAAATGGGTGGCCTATGGTTTCCAAACTTACTTCACTAATGCTTGGTGCTGGCTGGACTTCCTGATTGTTGATGTAGGTACTATAGTCTCTAAGTAGCACACTGATTTTGTTTAGGCAGGTTGTGTTACATAGCTAGTATGTGATACATGCATATGCAGTGAAGAATACGAATTGGGTTAAATATCAGAAAAATGACGTGCTGGTGAATAAGTTTCCATTGTAATTGTTCCAGAAGTAACTAAATCTGACTTCATGTATATATATGTTATCATTAACTCCATCTCTTCTGTCTCTGTTTTACTGCTCTGGGTCCCAATCAGTGATTGAGGTGTATCATCTGAAAGGTCTTAAGTCTTCTGGATTTGGTGACAAAGCAAGGAGGAAGACACAGAAGGGAGAGGGAGGGAGATTTAAGTGAGCACATAGGGTTAGCGTAGGACAGTTGATCCTGAGCTTAATGAGTCACCGGTGAAGAACTGTGGGGAGAGAATATCAGGCTGTCATGAAGACAGCAAAAGAAGGGGAGGGCAAGGAGGCAGCAATTAAAGTAAGGATAAGGTTTGAGGAAAACAAGTAGTGATAGCTTATGGATCGCTGCTGACGAATGATTCCTAACTTTTTGCAATCCTCATTTTGACTATTACTGGGTTGAAAGAATAATTTCAGTGCAATTCTTCCATTTTTCTTTGACTTATGATTTTAGATTCTTGTTTTGGAAGCTGAAATTACTTTGGTTTTGTTTGGCGATGTCTCAGATTATAGAGAATGTCCCTTTAAGCTTCTCTGAGTTATTCTAAGAGGGAAAAAAAGCTGGATGTTAGGTGAAAGTATAAATGTTTTTCAACAATTGCAATAAAGTGAGGTAATTGCACTCCAAAGAAATTAATGAAATTAATGACATTGCATGATATTAGCATATGTTCTTCTAAAGTTCTTTTTGCATAGACATTATAGAGGAAATTCAACAAACAGGTGGGGCAAACTAATCAGACGGAATCTGGAATCTAGAACAGAAATTATTTGTCCCTTACCAATATAATAGAATATTATTTTTTTAAAATACTTTTTTTTTTGGGGGGGGGGGGGGGGGGGTTAGGGATGGAAGAAAGGCACAAGTAGTTTCATAAATCTTTCTCATTTAACTGTGCTTCAGTTTTTAACATCTATTACAGGGGTGGGGGGGAATCCCCAATTGGAGAAAATGGGCTAACTTAATGAAATGAAAATTAACATGTTTTCTTAGAGAAGGAAGTTTTCTTTTCTTATTTTCTTCTCCTGCTGGCTTTCTAAGATGGTATCTTTACAGAACCGTGTGATACTTGAATTTGCATTTCTCTGTCCATTATAATTGCAATTTGTGAACATGAAAAATTAATAAATAAAAATCTATTACATCTTAAGAAGTGTTCAGAATTAGTATAATATAATATTTGTACAAGACTGTGTTGTGAAAGGTTGATCCTGCACTGTAGTTTTAAGATATTGAATTTAGCAAAGCATACCATATCTCCGTAACAGTAGATGTGGACTATTCCCACTTTTCAGTGATTTCAGTGCTTTTGTGTAGCCACCTTCATCTCTTGCTGGTTATGCCTACGTCTTATGATCTTATAGCAGCAGACCATAGTATAGTTTATGGTGGAAGGCACCTCTGGTTTTCTGGTCAAGCTCCTTGCTCAAAGCCAGGCCAACTTAGAAGTCAGCTCTAACTCAAAGTTACTTAGGTTACTTGGGATGAATACGCAGTTTTGAATGGAGATTCTGCCACACTACTGGGTGATCTTTTTCCAGTGTTTGACCATCTGTGTTATGTTTTTTTATTATTTTTCCCCCTAGAAAACATCCGGGGTGGCCTGCTTATAGCATTTTCTAACTTTATTGTAAGATTTGCTTGTACTGTTTTAATGTAGTAGTAAGTAACTTAAATTTTCTCTTACTGATGTTCTTCTTTTACCTGTTGGTTTAGGTAACAAGCAGTGTGCTGACCTCAGCTGTTGGAATCTATCTTTGCTTTATCTTCCTGTTTTACGCCTTTATTCACTGGAGATATTTGACATGCCACTACCAGTCTAAATAAGTGTTTCACAATGAGGCAACATTTTATAGGATCTTCTTATGCAAACTCTTCTGTACCTGTTGATCTAACCTCTCCAGCTGTCTCCTGTTAGGGAAAGAACCCCTGTGTTACCCATAGTTACCACAGGCTTATGTAGTGTTTGACAGCTTACTTGAACTACCCTTAGAGGAAAGAAATCTGCATCAGATTTCCTCATGTGTAGATGCAACAACATGTGACAGCTATCAGGAGTAGAAGACTTGGTGGGGACACAAATCATTGGTTCTCACTAGAAAACAGCAGTCATCAATCAGCTTTTTTTTTTTCTGTTAATCCAGCTCAACTGAAGCTTTCAAAAATTATTTTAGATTACTACAAGTGTATTAATGTTAAAAAAGGAAATAAACCTTAAGCCATATTGATTGTCCAAAGTAAGATGTTTCTACCTTTAGTTAACAGAACGTGTTTTTCTGTGAGTCCCCTGTTTGGTAGTTAGGAGAACAGAAGGTTGAAGTGAAGCTGAGGAGGATGGATTCTGTCTTAAAAGTATTATAACATTGTGTTTTATGTATTTTCCCTTTCTTTTCGTTACAATACACCTATTAGATTTACTGTATTGGAGAAAGTATACACTAATATTGTCATTTTACATCACAGAAATGTTAGTTAGCACTTCTATATAGAGAGGAAAGCTTAGAGCTGCTATCAGGTAGTGTCCGAACTGTGGTCATATACGAGGAAGAGGAGGAGATTTAAAAAGAAAAAAAAAAAAAAAAAAAACCAACAAACAAGTGCACGCATGCATCTTTGCACGCACACAAACAACATCATGAGATGAACTATCCTGCCTCTCCATTTTCTCCTTTTAAAATAAATAAAGCAGAAAAAAAATGCAAAATTATATTTCACTTTCTGAAGAAAGATATTCTTATGGCATCATTAAGTAGAAATGTACTAGTCAGGAAGAGGATTGCTTTCTATGTAAATATAATAATTGTATTATCACTAAGAAAATCTGGTTATCTGACAGATTTTCTCTTATATCTTCTCTAGAATTGTAGAAGTATGACCTTAAAGTCTTGATGGATTAATGCTTTCTACAACAAATGTTTCTCTAGCATTTGAATTTAAAGAAGCAACATTGTTCTGAAACTAAGTATTATAGTTGAGTTTGTATAGGAATTAGAATTGCTGGAATAAACAAATGTCTTTGCACTCAGTGAGTGTGCTCTTTTTCTGGATCTTCTCGTGAAAATGGAAAGTTTCTTCTTGTGAACTACCTGGCCTAACTATAGTTAGTTCAGCTGGTGAATTTTGTAAAGCTTTAGATGAGTTATTTCATAAATGCAGCAATACAGTCATTCATGATAATGCATTGTACTGATCACTGACTTGTATTTAATATATTATTCATATATATTGCACAGATGTTGAGTTCCCTAACTTTATTTTAGTTTTATCTAGTTAGTGTGATTTACAGAATCTTGATTTTAAAAACTCATGATTTTATTAAGACTTTGCATGCTACATTTAAAAGACATTTTAAAAAATAGCCAGTTTCTCCTCATTATCTATGTATTTTATAATGTGCCACTGTTTAACCTACTTCTGTACTCTAAAGCAAATAGCTATAACATATCTGTGAGCTTCTTAATCATTCTTGGACTTTTTAACTTCAATTTTGAACTTAAGACACTGGAAGCAGTTCTCTTTCTCAAATGGAGATAAACATAGATTTTCTTCTGGCACTCGATATAAAGACTTCTAAATATCCAGCTTGTGGTAGTCTGTAGAGCCATAGCTCACAATTAAGTTATCAACTCTGTCGTAACTCTTGTGACTGTCACAGCTACTGTTTTCCAGGAAACTGCTGTCCACTGTTACATGCATTTGAGTGCATTGCTTTTAGGTAATTGTACTAACATTTGTATTTATGTAGCCCATCATACAGTTAGTATTCATGCTTATCAGTGTCCTGTCTGATTCACCATATACCATTTCAACGACTTACCATCTGCAGGAAATATTAATTACTAGTTATTCATATATTGGCTATTATGTGAATTAGTTCTAAGTGCAAATTAGTAGAAGCAAATGCTGCTGGGTCACATTTTATCATGTCTGTAATGGTCAGTCTTAGAGTATAGTTTACTGCTTGAACGTTGCACGCAGAATGGGATGGGTTTTCAGTACATTACAGGCTTTGACAGAGTTTATTCAACTTATTATTATTATCGAGATAGTCTGCCCTCACAAACTTCAGGGGGGCTGATGTCGGAAGTGAAAGAACGCTTGGAATTTTTTAAGTGCTGAATCTAATTGGCTACTACTTTCATTTGAACTCACTGCAAAATTTTAGTGTAACACTTACACATCTGTGGACATACCTAATCATGTATCCTTTGTAATCAATGTCAGAACTCAATGTGGTTTTTGCTTTCCGCTTGACTGAGAATATTTTTGTGATATTTGAAGCGGAAGAGTAAAGCGTTGTATTCATCAACAAATGCAATGGATTTACCCTATTTAAGTATATTCTTTTTTTTTTCAGCTGTTCTTTCACTAATTCTGAATCCATTTATTCCCTTGTGTTGTGTGTCTTTGTTAATATTGTATACAATGATGCACTTCATTGTTTTAATTTCTAGTAGTCCTCCTAACCTATTGCAGTGGTTTGTGCTAAAATATTGGATGAATTCTTTACCATTAAGAACTTATGAGAAATGCAAATATACTATTTGGTATGTTGTCTCAGACAGTAATACCTGAGAAAAATGTCGCATGTAATTCAACACAGCCTATGCCGTGCATTTTGTAAAAGTATTATGTGTGTTTTTATATATGCATAACAACATGTCAGTTATGAAAGTTTCAGAGATCATAAAGTCTCTTTTAGTTTAAATTGTTCTGAAATTTACAGTCAACTTTATTTTTTCTTTCTGATACCCAGATTTATGTTTTCTTTCCAGTAGGCATTATATTTGTATTGTGAGGCTATTCGAAAATTTAAAAATGTTAATTTTATATTCTTTCATCTAGGTCTCCTTGGTTAGCTTAGTAGCTCATGCCCTTGGTTTCGCAGAACTCAGTGCAATTAAATCCCTCCGAACATTAAGAGCTTTGAGACCTCTAAGAGCTTTGTCACGCTTTGAAGGCATGAGGGTAAGAAAAAAGGAAATCATGAAATAATGTGTAAAACAAATTCTTAAAAATATGTTTAATAAATTATTAAATCACTGAGGAACTCCAATCTGCATGTGAGTTAGCAAGGCACATAGTAACATGCTTTATTCTATTTTGTGTATTTCTATTTTTATTGGCATTATATCAGTGTATTTTAATGATTTAATCTAAATCTTCTGCTTTATTTGGAAAAATAAATGATTGCTGATATTTATATATAGGCATGTGCATGCAGTTTTTAAAGAGCTTTTTTCTTATGTTTATTAGGTGGTTGTGAATGCTCTTACTGGAGCAATCCCATCCATTATGAATGTACTTCTGGTTTGTCTTACATTCTGGCTAATTTTCAGCATCATGGGAGTAAATTTGTTTGCTGGCAAGTTTTTTAACTGTGTTAACACCACAACTGGTGCTCAGTTCCTACCAGAAGAAGTTGATAATGAAACTGAATGTGAAAATCTTATGAGCACTAAGACAGATGTTCGATGGAAAAATGTGAAAGTAAACTTTGATAATGTTGGAGCTGGTTATCTTTCTCTGCTTCAAGTCGTAAGTGAAATTTTGATAAATTAATTTTCCAGCTTTAAATTTTGTAGCAGTAATATTCAGTTCCATAATTTCCAATATTATTTTACAATATATGCATGGATAAAGGATTTGTTTTTATAAATGTGTTCTATTAAGCTATTTATAATTGATTGTGGTAAAAATCTTATAGATTCTATGGCAATTTTGGAAGAGGAGAAATATCTAATATCTGTCACATGAGTATAAAGTTTCTTTGCACCCAACCACTACTATCTTCCAAGTTCTACAGCAGTAAGTCTAGTTAAAATAAATAAATGCAACTAGGATTAATTTTCTGCCATGGTAGTCAAATAGATGCATTCTACAGCTCATTCAAATAAAAAGAGTACACTACTGGTATGGAAATAAGGAGATGAAGGAAAAAGTTTTAAATTCCCTTTTTCGTTTCTGTTCTTTCCCTTCTAACAATTCCTATTAGCCACAGTCTAGTTATTGTCTGTCAAGTGTTCATTTTTTTTTTTTTTTGTAGATAATTTGTAGCTTGTTTCTAGATGAGCAGTTGCCAAATTTACTACTGGTAGATATCAAAGCACAAGCCTCTTTTAAAAGCAGCATGTGTAGATTGGAGCCAGTAGGACAGAAACATGTATTCGTAATTAGGTTCACTTGATACACTGCTTCTGGGAAAACAGTTGTGTTCATAAGCACTTGGCCATTATTCTGTCTCTTAAACTCTCCAGCTGGTAGTGAGTAGCTAGTATTGTGCTAGAAAGTTACCATCTGATTGCTCAAGGGAGAAATAGTGGCTATTTCTAAATGGCACTAGGCTATTGCATAATTTACTGATGTAGAGGACAGCAGTGTCTATGCCTTTGTTACTTATCTTGCATAGAATTGTTCAGCTATGTAATGTTTCCAGTAAACGAAACATTTATACCTTAATATCATGGTGGACAGGAGTATTTTCCTGGAGTATTAGGCACACCTGGATTTATTTCACTATATCTGATACAGTAGAAATATTTGAATTCCTGAAAATTTTTCATGACAACAAGTATTAACATTACTGTTGCCACATGTAGTCACTTCCTATTTGGGTTTGAATAGTTCGTCTTTTTATCTTGTTTCTGGTAACAAAAAGTGACTTTCTGGAACACCATTTCAGGCTAAATTGTTCAGAAATCAACAAAACTGGTAGAAGGACAGAGGTGCTGGTCAGCTTCTCCTGAGACAAGGTCTTGATAAAAATGTGTTTTTTCTCAGACTTCCACAGGCATGGTTTTTGCTCATTGCCTTTCAGCACAGGAATAGCAAAAACAGATGGAGAATCTGAAATATTTAATATTGGTGGTAGTTTGCCGCTCATCCAAAAGTCCAAAAGCTCAGTTGGGCCTAGTTAGCCATTATACTTCTGAACGGTCAATTAACTGCAGAACTGTAAACTTAAGCTTCTGTTTATAACTTTTTTGTCTCCTACTACTCAAGCAGTTCATCTTCTCTGGGAATTCTCAGCTTTCTTTGTGAGAATTAAAGGGAGGTAGTAACTTAAATGCTGGATTCTGCATTATATTTCAGTGAAGGACTCTGTTATATACAACGAAGTTGAATTTATACCACTCATTCAGTAACTTTGTTCAGTAAAAGATGTCTGGGCCCACTGTCACACCTCTTCTCCCTGTCACAACCAAAAGAAAATTGCTTAGTTGACGAAGACTTGATATGTTGAACAGGGCAGAAACATTTTTTTTTTCCTATATTGTGAATAAGATACAGTGTCATGCTGTAGTCAACACTTTTTCTATACCTACGAGGCAGCTCAGGCTGATAATTAACTTTTCTTTCATTTTCCACAGCCCACAGGTGAATGTAAGGATTATGTTCATATTGGTAGAAAATATTAAAATGTGTTATCTCAGTGTGTATGGTAGTAGATACTATTTACCTGTTTCAGATAATAGAGCTATATAATCTCTGCATTCCACACCTATAATAGGACACAGCTTACACCATGTTCTGCAATTTTTAAGCTTTGTTCACAAAAATCAGTCAGGATAATCAGAGAATGGTGCCTGTATTGAGACAGATCTATTATATTGATGGTGTCTGTTTTTAATCCCTTCATTTGTACTTCATATATACTATGAATGTTGCTAGTTAAAAAAGTAAAATATGTAGACATTGTAGAATCACACAGGCAGAACTTTCATTCCCTTAGCACCATCCTGAACCACAGAGGTTATTTTCAGTAATCTCACAGTCATTCTTAACAGACACAGGAGGTACAAAATCTGTGCATAAACTGGACAGCAAAGAGATTACACGTGCTAACAAATGCAGTGCAGTAATTTTATATAGGGTAGGAAGGTATTTCATATTCAAAGAGAGATGGCAAACTTATTTCTAAACTTTTTAGACTGTGTAGGTAAAAGCGTAGCTAAAAGTATAGCTGCAGCATTTTTAAATAATAATTTATTTCTCTGAGTCATAAAATGATTAAATTAAAACTTTTCACATAGTAAATGCAATAGTAACTTTTTCTAAGTAGAAGCTGTTTGTCTAAACAATTTAAAACTTTACATTTTCTTAAGATTTCTTGAGACTATTTATCTTACGGAATTTCTTTTAGGACAATTTGCATATTCTGTCTGGAAAATGCCAACCAGTGGTGGCATTCTTTAGTTTTTGGTTGTCAGAAAGTTGGAGCTGAGAGAAAGACTGCAGTTTACAACAAGGCTGTTTTTCTCAGATATTTATTTCAACTCATTCCACATAGAATTCATATGAATTTGCCTGAAGACTAGAATTTGTTTGTTTAAGTATTAGTAAATAATAATATACCACAGTAAATTATTTTTTGTGAATAAATCACTCATTTCTTACCACCGTCTCTTAATATTCCCTTCTATTTCTGTGTGCAAATATGTTGCAAGAAAGTGTTTTATAGTTCAGAATATTTACAATATTTGAGGTGTCTTTATTTAAAGCTTTGATGGAAAATGTTAACAAACTTTGTTTTTAGGCAACATTTAAAGGATGGATGGAGATAATGTATGCTGCTGTTGACTCGAGAGAAGTAAGTGCAATGTAAAATTCACTAAACAAATACAAGGTTGATGGGATGCTTCTTGAATGGCAGTTGAAATAAAGAAACAAAGAATAAATATAAAATACTGATATTTTTCTATACAGATCTTAAGTTATAAAGTAATTAAGTGGATATATTTTTAATAGGTAGGAAAAAAAAACACATGAAGTAGACCTACATGAAGTTTTGCTACTTTAATAAGTTAATAAGTAATCTATGCGTAACATTGAGTAACATAACTAGTGAAATTTAGTTTCCTATGGATCTCTGTCACTGAGATTGTACAATTGTACAGATCAGGTTTTTCTTGTCTCCAAAATAAATAAATAAAATAAAGCAAGTGGCAGCACCTGCAGTTTCTAATCGAGAGCTGCATGCTGCACTCTGACAATCTCAAAAAACAAAATGGCAGAATTTTTCCCGTTTTAATGCAGGTATTTTTTTGCATCTCTCCTCTATCCAACTACTGATCTGCATACAATCCATAGGAGCTGAATTACTTTTGATACTTGCATACTTCTGTCAAATTTAGTAGGTTATATGTAAAACATCAAGTGCTATTAGAGATGAGCTGGCAGACTTAAAGGGGAGGAAAGGTGGGTCTGTGTGTGCATTCATCGATGCCTGTATTAAATAAATTTACAAGATCAAAGATTAAGTGTAGGATATGCTCCAAAATAGCTAATCTGCATCCCCCTCTCTCTTTCCTTGTTGTTTTTCCATCTGGTTGCAGCTTCTGTTTCTGCTCAGTCTTCTGTAATTTGTCTTCACTGTTATCAGTGATGTATTGCTGTTTTTCTGTGTTATATAGGTAGGGAAACAGCCCAAGTATGAGGATAACCTATACATGTATCTTTACTTTGTTGCCTTTATCATCTTTGGATCGTTTTTCACCCTAAATTTATTCATTGGTGTCATCATAGATAACTTCAACCAACAAAAAAAGAAGATAAGTATCACCATGTTTCATTGTCATGATACCTCATTGTCATTGAGCATCCAGCAAAGTTATAATATGTAATGTATCAAGGATCCTGAAACTATTGATCAGTACTGCAAGACGAAAGAGTTGGAAAACTGTCATAAGTTGGTAGTGAGTTTGTAAGAGAAAAAAATCTTGACGTGTGAAAATGTGTTCTCTTGCCTTTTTTTCCAACTGAAAAGGTTTCTGTTATTCAAATGAACGCAGGTTTGTGTCAAGAACTTCAGGAGGATTAAAGTAGATCAAAATGCAGACTGTGATGGCAAGTTAAGTTCTATTTGGGTATGACGGCAAGTTAAATTCTATTTGCTGTCTATAAACTTTAAATGTTGTATACAGTAGCCTTATTTTTCTGTATGTTCTGTTCTGTTTGAAACAGAATCATACTGGAATTTTGTTTAATAAAAAGGGTGCCGCTAAGTAATAGTAAGGCAGAACATAATTTTGTAGAAACATAGACTTATTTCCTAGACACGTACTCATTTGTGATTCTAGATGGCTTGTCAAATTTGATTCATTGTACTCAAAGAAAGATACTGCTAGACTTACTGTGATGGAAAATTCCAGTGAATCTTTGCATATGCCATGTATAGAAATCTACACGGAAGATGGCATGCTGGAATAAGTTCTTGTAAAAAAATCTTTAAAAAACAAAAACACTTTTTTCACCTCTTGAACTCTTCAGATGGTCTGTTAAAGTAATCTAATCCTGACGGTAAGTTTCCTGGATAATCATGCCTGAATAAGTCCAGTGGAATGTATTCAGTCATGGTCTACAGAAAAAGGTTAAATATTTCAAGAAATCTAAGGTGCAAATAAATGTATTATACTTTTGACAACTGTCTTTATATTCTCATTTGAATTCTGAGAGGTTTTAACTTTTTGTCTCTTTGACAGTACTTTTCTTCTCACTGTGCTCTGTAGAGAGAGCATAAATTGTATAAATTTATTCTCTCATTGAGTTGTATAGAAATACTTGTCTCTTGGATAGGAACTTTGGTCTTGCAATTCTTTTAGTCCTCTTTTTCCTCATAGCTTTGCAGTGTTTCATTTCTTCTGATTTTTCCTCCATCTTGCTTCAGTTTTTCTGTCCATTTCTCTCTTTAGTCCTCAGAAGGAGAGATCTTGGCCTATATTGTAGAGGTGTCCCAACATGGCTTGTGAAATCCAACCCTTGGGTTAAGATTTTATTTTATTTTTTTTTTTAAATCTGCCAGTCCAGTATATCTGACTACAACGTTTTTGGTCATAAACATTAAAGAAACATGGAAAAAAGCCTACCACTTGAGATTGGAGTGTGTAGCTTCATATGTTGCTGCAGATCTTCTGAGTCTCTTATCTGCACACCCAAATAAGAGAAAGAAAGTTTGTGCTTACAAAACTGAGGTCGTCTTTATCCTCCAGTAAGATGTCCCCATACATACACACATTGAATAGCATCAGAGGCTTCTAAGACTTAAAAGGAGTTGGTTCAGTTTCATCTGATCCCGCAAGAGGAAGACTAAGGAAGCTATGTACATGCTATTGGCATTTTTGTCAGTCTGTATATAGGAAGGTCTCTTTCTGGCATTGTGGTATCCTTGTACTTTTGTAGCTATTGTAACTGTCACCAAAAAAGTTAAATAGGCTCGGAAACATTCTATTTGTGTGGTACTGTTCACTTTCACACAGCTAATTAGCAATTGTTACTGGCCTGTCATTTCAATGTATAGAGGCACCTGTGCTCATAGAAATGCATAGGATATGTAGCGTGTGGTTACCCAGCAATATTCTTGTCTTTGTTCTGCCTTCACATCACTGAAAGCTACCTGTTTTGGGCAATGTTGCTGGGATATGAATGGGAAAGACATGTTGCAATATACTGTCCCTGTGTTGTTAAACTACGTGCATTTCTTTGGTCCCTGAGTGCAACCCACATTCAGTACATTAGTTGCCTTGGGGAAAATATATTCCACTAGCTGTCAAATTGCTAACTGTTACAGTCCTCAAAGGCGTATAAAGCGTATCTCACCTTGAGACAGCCATTCTCCCAATGAATCACAGACAGAGACAGCGATGTTCGCAATTTATAGCCATTACATCAGTGAGGCAGCAGAAGAAATGGCCAGTTCAATGCCAGTTCCTTTAAACTGTTGTGGTTGGTTGTTTGTTTGTTTAAATTTATTTTTATTTTGTGTGTGTTTGTTTTGTTTTTGTGTTGTTATTGTTTTGAAATTTCTGCTGGGTAAAATCTGATAGATTCACACTTTGACCATAATCAGCAAATTAATTTCTTCTTGTTTTTTTTCCAGAACCCTAGGTCTCTAATACCTGAATTTTACTTGAACATGTGGTTTATGAGAAGAGTGTACTGAACAAAATCTCTTTTGATTTCTAAATCTTCATATCTGTGTGTAGCTGTAGCTGAAAGGCTCAAACACGTTCGGATTCATTATTACTTGATTGAGAAGATTGACACAGTATTTAACAAAGTCACATTTGCCTGTGACTGAAATTCATTTCCAAATGCTATTGCTCCAGCATCATGCATACCTGGAATGTATTTGAAATCAAGTGCATGGAAGAAAAGTAGTTACTTGTCAAAAATAATATTTTAACAAGTATTACATACGACAGTTTTGATAGCATTCTCTTCAGATTGCTGTCCTATTATTCAAGCAAGAAACCCCAAAGAGTATACCAATGCTTTTTGATGCCCTTATTGATGGAGGGGGATGATCATACCCCAGACATGTACAGTAGTACTACTGTGGCAGCAAGTATCTGAACAGAGATACCTGTACTCACATGATAAAATGTGGATTCTGAAAACTAACTAATGTCAGTAATTTCTTTCTCTTCATATTTTCTCTCTGAAGACATGTCAGTTCTAAATGAACCTTTCTACCTTTGAAGCTTTTAATTTTGGTTGATTGATTTGCAATGTGGAGTTCATCCATACAATGGATGTATTTTTAAAAGTTGTTTTTTTACATTATTTTACATACAATGTGTATTTTTATAAGTTTTTCCATACTTATTTAAATGAATTATATTTAACCAGTTCTATTTTTTTGTTTGTTTGTTTTAAATAACCGATAAAAGTTGTTTTCTGTTTCAGTTCCTTAATTTGTTTCATTTTTCCAGCAAGGCTTGCAAAATACTTTAATGATCTTTGATATAATTACTGTTTGGTTGTTTGTTTTTTTATATCAACATGTAAGAATGAATGCATGGTTCATACAAATACAAATTAATTGATTTAAAGACTTGGCTGTAATCAGTTTTTACTTTTATTATTTTACCTTGGAGGTCAAGATATTTTTATGACAGAAGAACAGAAGAAATACTATAATGCAATGAAGAAATTGGGTTCCAAAAAACCACAAAAACCTATACCTAGACCAACGGTAAGAATATGTGCTACTCTTGTGTCATCTATGTTTGGTAACAGCAGTACCTTAACTACTAAAAGTCTCCCTTAACTCTAAAATGTTTTATGCCTAGTTGAAATTCTCTTAATTCAAAGCGGAAACGTATATATTCTGCAGGAAAAGTCTCTCATAGTTGTTATGCCTGGGGAAATACAGAATCAAAGGATATGATAAAGTAGAAGTCTGTTGGGTTTTGAGGGGAAAACAAAAAACTGGCAAACAGAAAAATTGCTAGAGAGTGCTTTTAGATTTTTCGGCTTTTTGCTTGGTTGTGTATTTTGGGGGAGGAACAAAGTAGTAGGACAGAAAAAAATGTTCATTACATGCAACATACTATTACATTTTCTTTTTTCTCCCTTCAGAATAAATTGCAAGGCTTGGTGTTTGATATTGTAACAAAGCAAGCATTTGATATCAGCATTATGGTCCTCATCTGTCTTAACATGGTCACCATGATGATAGAAACAGATGACCAGGGTGAACTGATGCAAAATATTTTATACTGGATTAACTTGGTATTTGTTGTCCTTTTCACTGGCGAATGTGTCTTCAAATTGTTCTCACTACGATATTATTACTTCACCATTGGCTGGAATATATTTGATTTTGTGGTTGTTATTCTATCAATAGTAGGTAAGAAACTCTTCCATTTCAAATGAAATACAGTACGGTATATTTTTTAAATGTTTTATCTCTGCAAAGTTTTATAGATTAGAGGAATACTTAATTTTTATTTCTCCTGATTATTTAGGAAGTGTGAAGCATACTTGAGAATAGTACCTGCTCAATAATTCCATATCAAATTTAATACTCATTTTTTCGAAGAGTGCTGGAAAAAAATCTTAAATTACCCATAGCAAATTAAAAACTATTGACTCATCCTCCAGTTACAATTTCCAGAAATTTCACATATAGAGTTGTTCTTTATTCTTACTCTTTGTTGTGGATTATGTTAGCCTTTTAATTTTATTTTTATCTTTCACAGGTATGTTTTTAGCTAAGGTGATTGAAAAGTATTTTGTGTCACCCACATTATTCCGAGTCGTACGACTTGCCAGAATAGGTCGAATCCTGCGTCTCATTAAAGGCGCTAAGGGAATCCGCACTCTGCTCTTTGCTTTGATGATGTCTCTTCCTGCTCTGTTCAACATTGGTCTGCTGCTGTTCCTGGTCATGTTTATTTATGCGATATTTGGCATGTCCAACTTTGCCTATGTTAAGAGGGAAGCTGGGATTGATGACATGTTCAACTTTGAAACATTTGGCAACAGCATGATCTGCCTCTTTCAAATCACCACATCTGCTGGCTGGGATGGTTTGTTAGCCCCAATTCTGAACAGTGGGAAGCCGGACTGTGACCCTGACAAACCTCATCCGGGGAGCTCTGTTAAAGGCGACTGCGGCAACCCTTCCGTTGGGATTTTCTTCTTTGTCAGCTACATCATCATATCCTTTCTGGTAGTGGTGAACATGTACATTGCTGTGATTCTGGAGAACTTTGGTGTTGCCACTGAAGAAAGTGCTGAACCCTTGGGTGAGGATGACTTTGAGATGTTCTATGAGGTTTGGGAAAAATATGATCCAGATGCCACACAATTCATAGAATATAGCAAACTGTCTGATTTTGCAGCTTCTCTGGATCCTCCTCTTAATATACCAAAACCAAACACAATTCAGCTTATTGCAATGGATCTGCCCATGGTAAGCGGTGACAGAATTCACTGCCTTGACATCTTGTTCGCTTTCACAAAGCGTGTTTTGGGGGAAAGTGATGAGATGGATGCCCTCAGAATCCAGATGGAAGATCGTTTTATGGCAGCCAATCCTTCTAAAGTCTCCTATGAACCAATCACAACCACATTAAAACGCAAACAGGAGGAAGTGTCTGCTACTATTATTCAGCGTGCTTATAGATGTTATCTTTTAAGGCAGTCAATAAAGAAACTTTTGTATATGTATCGCAAAGATGGGGTTGATCTCCTTAGCAAAAAAGATATGATTTTTGGTAAGTTAAGTGAAAACTCACCTCCAGAGAAAATGGATATGACTACATCCACCACATCTCCACCTTCTTATGACAGCGTAACAAAACCAGAAAAGGAAAAATATGAAGATGACAAATCAGAGAAAGAAGACAAGGGGAAAGACAGAAAAGGAAATAAAAAGTAAAAGAGGACATAAATATATGGTCTGTGGTGGCTGTTTACAGCCTGAGAAGATGACATTTTTATCAATAATACTTTTATTGGAGGATTATGCCAAAATGACAAATTTTTACATATTTACCCAGTGCTACAGTCAGTGCCTGTACCAAGATAATGACTTGGCATTAGTAAACCCTGTATGTAAGAGGGAAACAACCTTGCCAGAAATGTAGCCTTTATTACCAGCTGACAATAATGGAGAAGAGACTCTAGATTTCTTCTTGGACTGTACTGACCTTGAATGGAATGCAAAATTACCAGTCATAAGTCTGTATTTTGTGGAATAAGTGTATCCACTGTGTACACTTCATCTGTTAAGTTCCATTTGTGTAATTTCTTTTGGTGATCTCATTTGCTTTAATTCATATACTATTATTTGTAATTCTGCTGTGTTGAGGAAAAAGGTAAATACTCTTTCAGAGGAACACAAATGTTAGGAATACGTAATTATGTCATCATAATGTGAACATAGTTGTCTTCAAGCGAGCACTTCTAAAAGCAGAAAGACAAGATTCCAGATTCTTGGGCCTCTCTAGATCAAATCAACAGCAAATGATACAGAACAGAGCTTAAAAAAATAATTTATCAGGAAACAAAACAAGGGAGGAATCACTTTCACAGAAAGAAGGTTGGTAGTTTGATCTCTTTATTAATTCTTCATTTATTACACAGTCCTATTCAGGTAATGATTTAAATAAATCATGCTACATGCAATTCCTGTTTTGAAAAATATGAAACTTAAAAAAAAAAAAAAAAAAATCTTTCAGGGTCCAAGATAGCACTTAGTTCCTGGGGGTTTTAAACAATTCTATCACAGAAAAGCTGTAAACACCAAATTTTGCCTATAGGGAATTACTGAAATAAAGTGATAATCTTTTTTTTAATTTTTTTTTTTTTTTAGAAAATCTTTAGACCCACTAATAAGTAGCTTTGATACTCCATTCCAAAGTCAATCTCTACAGGTTTTATTTATTTTGTATAAATAAAACCGATTTAAGACAGTAATCAAAGCTATATGTGTAAACTGATAGCAAAATACCTACTGGGACAAATATTGCTTTAGTGTATACCTCAGGCTGAAATTTCTGTACTTTGTAGAAATGGACCATGACAGAGACATGTACACTGGAGGTGGTTTCAACCCCCATGGCACTCTAGTCAGGTTTCCACTGTACGAAATGCAATCTTCGATAGAAGGCTGAGGTGACCAAAAGGATGTGCTTGAATCAGCTTTGTCCTGCACTGTGGTTTACATCACTTTTTTTTTCATCAAGGCTTACACTTCATATGCAAGTAAAATGTTCTCTGTTACTTAATCAGTTGTTTTACACAGTGGTATCGGTTTGAAAAGAGACAATGACCTAAGTACTGTATTTATTGCATCAAATATGTACCCTACTAAGTGTAGCTTATAACGTTTCAATAGATAGCTTGATATATTCTGTAATACTCCAAATAATTGGGAAGCTTTAACTGATGCATGCTTGCTGCTATTATCCTACAGCTATTCAAGTCTAAGATGGAAAGACATGTGAATGGTAGAAAGGAAAAAAACTGTTTGAGACCATCATTCCTCATACCAGTAAGCAATAGTTTGCTGTTATTATAGATTTTATTTTGAGTTTAGTAATCAATAATATGCAGTGAATAACCAGACCATACAGGATAAATATATTGCTTAACTTGATAAAAATGTGGGGCTATTGAAAATAACTTTTATAATATATATCTCTCTATATTGATCTATTCACGTTATTTTGCAAATAATTTCATTTTAAACATTTTGTACATACAAGAGGATACTACAAATATGTTCACACTGTTAGTCATTTTTATTGCTTTCTATCTGTGACAATTTATTGCTGTGAAACCTAAGATACGATGTGAATTGGCAGTTGCAATTTTCTGCTAATTGTATTAAAATAGATTTTAATAAGGAATAGTTTTAAAAGAAATAGTATAGATCTTTTTCTGATCAGTAAGTAGTTCTTTGTATGTGACACAAGATGGAAGGCTTTCTTTTGAAATCATACTGATGTCTGGCAATTTTCAGGTTGTTCTTAGTCACAGAAACCCTGTTTTTCCTGTGTTAGTCTCACACTGACTGCTGGTCCCGTTAATTCATGCTGCAGTACTAGTGTTTTAAATACAATTTGCCATTCAAAATCTTTCTTCATGAGAATAAGTAGTGACCTTCTATAATGAACAGTGGAATACCTTGCATTTCTTACAAAAGAAAATATAGATGGGCTTCTGCTTTTACAGAAACTATTGACTCTCAGTGTACTGGTGAACTGCATGCAGGAAGTTGTTTTACCAAAAGTAACAACATTGCTAACAACCCAAAAGAATAAAGATAACCTTTTTATGTACTGATTTTAGTCTTTGTGTTTTTATTGTATGAAGTTAATACAGTTTAACAAGTAATTGTTAAAATTAAGGGTGAACCACTTCAGCTGATGCCATTACAGGCACGGACCCTGGCAGGAGGTTGCAAACAGGCAGCAGGATGTGGGGCAAGTGGACATGTGCATGGAGTAATTAATGATTTTTTTTCATACCTGTTGTGAAGACTACTGTATACTTGGGTTAATAGAGCTAACAGGAGAAAAAAAAAAAAAGACAACCTCAAATATGCTATATTTTCAAGGACAACATGTATGGTTTTTGTAGTTATACCTAATTTCAGTTAGTTTCTTTTCTGTGCTTATGTCCGTGTCCAGAATAGTTATTGTTCTAATATCTTAATTGCTGAGAATACAAAGCAGTAGTGTAAATGTTCTGTAAAAATTCTTGGTCATTGAATTGCTGTTTGAAGGACAAAACTGTTTTAAGTCGGTGCTGGATAGGTAGGTAGATAAATTTGTGGAATAAGCATGGAATGCTTATGTAAAAATTTTACTACACATCTGGTAATGTGCAGAAGTGTATGTGAGATCATTTATAAAATCAGTTTGATTATGGTTTCAATAAACAAAATGTTAAGTGAAGTCATTCATCATTTTTGTTGAGTCCAATTGTAAACTTTTTGGTTCATTGCACAAAGAGTAATATATTTGCAGATTTAAATATTATAATATTTGAATAAACTTTGATCCTTTTATATTTCTTTGAAGTTATTCCAGTATACCTGGAAGTTATTTGGCAGACAGTTGACTTTCAGTCTTCCTCCTTAACGTGCAGGTATAAAGAATATTCGTGTTTTAATGTTGATACAAGAGAGATGTTTCAGCATAATGGTTCAGTCATATATGAGCATGTAAAACACTAAGCAAAACTCCCACAGCAGGAGGTCTCTGCACTCTCTTACTATCCTAGTTCACAGAGAATGATAGATGAGTAAGAAGGGTACACACACACATTTTAAAGGAGAAATGTATGTTCCTGAATACCATAAATACATCAAATTCATTAAAAGAGCATCTCCTTTAGCTGTTGGCTGCATTAAGACTTAAAATAAAAATTTAAACCTGACAGCATCCAGTAGAGGGCACAAACACCTACCAGATGATCGTGGTACTCATGGTGTCTTCTGCCACAGAATAAAGAAATAAAAATTGCAGTCACTGACACAGGGAATATCCTATAGCTTTGCACATAATTTATAGATTTTATATATTTGTGTTTTTTTTTCTAGTGGACATAATAATTCATCTCCTTTTGTAAAGGTAATACTCGTTGGTAATACTTCTGTGACCTGGCTAGCAGCTTTTGCATTTAGGTTCTGCACAATAATATGTGGCCCTATATCTATCTAGAGCTGACATGACGTTAAGAACTCTCACACTTGTCCAGCTTACTAAAATACAACCTATGGGTATCTATTAAATGCACTGGGGAATTCCACAAATAATGGTGCTTTTATTAATATGCATTATTCAGTTCTACGGCGCACATATAAAAGAGCTTCCACCTTCTAAAAGAATCAAATATTGAAGTATGTGTCTTTATTTGCATGTCAAACAATCCTTAACATGAAGTATTATTAAAAATGCTTTGGTTTTCTTTGGACCTAGAAAATTCTTACAATTCATTCAGTGGTATAGTATATATTCAGAAAGGCTTATCTAGCTTTATAATGCATTAGAAAAAATATCCTGAAGTGTCTGCAGTGTAGGAATATATAATGGCTCACAAACCTCTGCATTAGCAATATCATTTTCAGTGGAGGATGGTACCCATCTCTTTCATTCTCTAAGCACAGATAGACAAACCTATGTGATCCAGCATGCAGTCTCTGTTACTTAGCATATTTTATATTTCCTTGCTGATCAGCGGGTGCACAGAGAAACACGTGTATCTCAGTGCTTGCCTAAAAAAAAAAAATCATATTGCAGTGTAACCCAAGCAAAGTAAACTGCGGTACATTCTCATCCCTCTGGAGAGGGGAAATTGCATGCTGAAGCACACAGGAGCTCTACTGCAAGAATAACGTTTGATGAAAACAAGGAATGGCACTTCATCAACAATTTATAACACACAAAAACAGCAGTGCCGGATATATTATGCACTTGCATTTTCTGTTGCCTTAAAATCATGTTGCTTTCTCTTTTACAGCAATCCTGATGATTATCTTTGTGGAATGGGACAGCCAATTAAAAAGAAAACACTATTTTTTTTCAGAAAATATATCTGAAACAATGTAATAAACTGTTTTCGTTTTCAAAGCAGTAAATATCTGTAGCATGTATGTTCATAAGTGGTCAGGGAATTACATACCTGTTTGTAGTAGTGCTTTATAAAAATGTCATGCTTGCAGATACCATAGCAACCCCTGTCATGTGGTACTTTTCAATTACCAAAGTATACAATAGCTTTTATGCTCATATTCTGCAGCAATACTTGCACTAATATCTATCTGTAAAAGTATCTGTATATAACGTATAGTAAACACTGCATCTTCACCCACTGAATATGGCAAATTGGACTATTGCCTGCCTGATACCACAAACATGATAATTGCTGGCAAAAACTAGAAAAAGACTTTATCTAATGATAAGCATTGTGAATCCCTGTAACTTTATCTTCATGATGTCTGTCAACATGACGTTTAGAGGGTCATGCAGAATTCCTGCAAATACTTGTATATTTATGTATATAAATTTTAATCATAGAAGATTGGAAATTGGATGTGCTTTATATAGTGCTGGATAGGTGGGGAGAGCAATTCAGGCCCCTGACAGCCTCTGTCCAGAGCTGCATGCACACTCAAGAAATAAGAATTTTGGGAGTGGTACTGAAGAGCATTGTAAACTTGCCAGCTTTACCACTCTTGCTTTAAAAAAAAAAAAAAAAAAAGAAAAGAAAAAAGAAAACATTTTATATGAAATGTTGCAACAATCTTTTAGGTTTTTGTTATTATTGTATAAAAATAAAAATAAAAACAAGGAAGTGAGAATGTGAAAAAAAGATAGTAACTAATGCAAATGTGGAGAAGACAGATAATAAAATGTTAACATGATTTTTCTACTTGTATTTTAGGAATAAAACCTTCCTCGCATTTGAATTTTCCCCATATGAGGACAGCTTCATATATAGGAAATCTCAGAAGGTACAAGAAAGAACTGACGACAGCAAAGGAAATTAAAGTGCAGACACTGCTGAGAGGTTATTAATGTAAAATCTTTTGCAAAGTTAATTAGAAATTGATGCATTGTAAAACTAAAAGAAAGTGCTAAAGAACATGGCAGTGAGAAAAATCTGTAGCAGAGTATGATTAGAAACGGTTGTCTCAGTACAAGGGAATCTCTTTTTTTTTCATGTGATGAGAGAGAAAATCATATTCTAAAACGTAAGGTCAAAAAATATTTTACGTTTGTTAACATCCAAATCATATGTGTATATATGTATGTGTATGCACCCTATCTATTCAAGTCTATTATATAAACATCTTGAATCAGTTCAGAGAGTAAAAATCTTCCCAATTTTCTTTAAAAAAAAAAAAAAAAAAGTCATAATGGAGGGACATGCAGGCTCAACTTTTCTGTATTATTTGGTACCTACTTGCTCTCCAGCTTCGTTTTCCCAGTCGCATGCCCATGGTATGCCATGTATGCAGCAGTGGCCAAATGGTTTTGATTATAACTAAAAATGGAAACTAATTTCCCAGTATATCCGCTTCGGAAATTAGTGTGTCTTGTACAACTACATTCAGTAGAATTGAAATCAAGCCCTTGACTTACTGTTTTCCAGTTATGGATTTCCTAAAAGATAAATATTTCTACTTTTCTTCCTCTGCCTCTGGAGTCTAAATAAATGATTCTGAGTCTTTACCTTATGACAGATGAGTCACTTCATTGTTGCATTGTGTAAGGAAGAGTACAAGTTATGCCTTCACATGTAAAATACTGGGGAAGGACATTAATTTTTCTCAAATTAGCTTTGTCAAACTGTAACAACATATGCCATTGCTGCTGATGTAAAACATAAGAAAAGGTTACAGATTTAGCACTTTTTTTTTTTTGCTAAAGATAATTAAAATATATAATCTCAAGGCAAATCATGCATGGAGGAAACTTTCAAAAATATGTTTGAAGATCTCATTAGATCTGTATCCAAGAGCCACATCTCTGAAATGTTATTTTTATATATAAGTATAATAATAATATAATAGTGTATTACTGTGTTATCCCTGGGATTCAAGGCACTGAAAGGAAGCTATACATGTAAAGGAATGGACAGGGATGATTGCATAGTCTAGTAATGGATATAAATGACTCTCTGTTACAAAAAGGTAATCTGAAAAAGCCTTTTGTGGCATTTTTTTCTGCTCTTAAGGTTAAATGTAAGTCACTATCATTCATTTAATATCATGTGCAATGATTTATATTTGTAGTTTATTAATTTTTTTTGTTTGTTCACAGTTTGAATTTTAGAAGCCAACAACTGATATATTGGAAAAGCTGTATATTGGAAATGGCATAATTTTAGTGAAATATGACATTAATAATATTTAAGGAATCTTTCTGTGTGAAAATAATATAAATAAGCTCTTCTATTTCTATGAAGTCTATTGGCAATTAGACAAAGATGAATTAGCCTCTACCTGGACTACCAAAGTTAGTTTGCCATGTCATTGTCAGAGAAGATAACCTAGGCTAATTAACAATAATACTGTGACTATTCAGAGTGTAACTAATAGAAATTTAAATACAAAGGCTTTGACAAATGCTAAATACTTTTGCTGGGAGAAATCACTGTTTTTTCACTTACCAATGTTTTTGTAACACAAAAGAGACTTTATAGCCTTTCTTATATTAAAGATTCCTGTTCTTGAATCTAAAATGCACAATTTTGCAAGATTATGAATCATTGAAACCCATAGGTTCCCTGCATAAAATATAATAATCAAACAGGCTATCTCTAATAGCTTGTTTTCAGTGTACTTTGTTTATTTATTGTAAGTTCTCTGACAATAGAAAATAAATAAAATTAAATTAAGAAAGTAATTGCTTCACGTACATGATATCCATCCTTACAAAGCAGTATTTTAGAACTGCCTCTGACTGAAATAATTATGTTTAAGAGTTTCAGAAGCTATGCTTTTTCTAATATCTACAGTTGTCAGTATTACAGCAACCACTGACTCCTTTAAAAGTAAGATTCCTTAGTTAAGGGATTTAAAGCTTTTAAAATTATTTTCTTTTTTCAATAAACAAATGTCTCTCTTCAAAATATTACCAGCACCTTTTTAGGGGATTGAATTATGTACGACGTACTAGAAAGAGGTTTATTGATTTTAGATATTATTCTAATTTCGTTAATATTTGTTTTGCTAATATTCATGTGCTATTAAAGAATGTCAGCTTTTCCCAACAGCTGATTTTGACACTGTGCTGTCCATGATGGTCAAGTCTAAGATGACTTCTGTATTGTCATCACATTAGTTTGATACCAGATTATGTAGAATGCCTGGTTCTACTGTCTTGACTATTTTCCAGGCTTTTACCTTTTAACACTGACAGTTATCTTATATGTGCTGGCAATGTATGAAGTTGGGAAGCTAAGTCCAAGTTTTTATTAGCTAGGGAGCACAACATTTGTGTATATTGAGATATTTTTAAGGACCAGCTGTCTTTGTATTCATGACAAACCTAGAGAAAGAATATGTAAAAAAAATTTTGCCAAAAAGGGAAAAAAATAAAACTGGAAATATGTTAAAAGACAATCTGATGATTTCTTATTTCCTTCCTCCATCTCAAAGTAGTCAAATTTTTCAGAGGACAACCAACTGGTTAAAGCCCAGGAGAGAGAGAGTTTCTTGAACACAAGTAAGTATTAAAACTCCTCATGGAGGGTCATGTCTACTCATATAACCAAAGTTTAAGAGTTAAGAATTCATAAATTTCTACTCACTTTCGTGGAAGTACTGTATTTATAAAGACGAGGACAACAGCAGGGCATAGGTGGCATAAGTATAAGAATACTACTACAACACATACTTTGAAGTATTTTAAAACCCACAATAACCCAAAACAACAATAACAAAAGCAGCAGTCGTCGGGGTCGTGTGTAAGAATATAATCTAAATCATGTTATTCTCAGTATGAATTTTCTCATAAACTTCCACTCAAAGTTTCTATTTGTGTAGGTGAGATGCATTTAAAATGCACATATGGTTATGATCTCATATATAAATATGATATGTCCCTTTGGTTGAACAAGGTATAGCACTTTTTGTTCAAATGTTCAGTGAATAATCTGTTTTTGGAGAAAGTGGGAATTGGTAATATTATAGCATGTTGTCTCTCAAAACCTTTTCCAAATGCCCAAATTCTTTGATAGTCCCCAAGTCTTGGTTTTAGGATATCAAGTCTAGTGAAAAGATATATAAGAAGGCCAACAACCATATGTGGGTCAAATAAGTTCTCTATCTATCTTCCACAGTTCTGATACTAATCTCCAGAGGTAAAGAATTAGTGAATTTTTGAGATGCGTGTCTAACAGCTGAAAATTTTTTAACCATCTCAAAATTCATGTAACGTTGTTTTGATATGAGGGGTTCACTACATTTATCTTTAATACTATACTGAAGAGTGTACACCTGTTTCTCTAAACACAAGTACTTTTCCTTTCAAAATTTAAGACAGCTCTAGTAAAATACAATATAGTCTCCATCTCTCTCCCTTCTCCTTCCTGCTCTTTCCACAGTCTAGAAGCGAAAGGAGATGCCTTTCAAGCAGGAAGACCCAAAATCAATTTATTGCAGCAGATGGTTCAAACAGTGGAGCTGAAGAGTAGTTGGATCAGCTGTAGCAGTTATTTCATGTGACAGCACCAGCAAATGGTGGTAGGTAACCTCATTATCAAATAAACTTCAGTAGCAGTTAGAGTAAATGTTAAAGAATAAAGAAATAAAACATTGTTCTTTAGTAAAGACATTAGATAAAATTTAAGTCTTTTAGGATTAATTAGATAATTGGTCACAAGGAATATTGTGTTTGTTCCACGTAAAGCTGTAGACTTGTGTATGTATTATTCAAAAAACCAGATACACAGCACTCAGCCCTCCCCCAAAGGGGTAGAAGACACTCTCAAAATGATTTAGAACAATTTTGAAACATGAAAAAAGTACTGTCTAAAAATGTCCTGTTTACCTGTAAGCAGAAGCAGGTAATAGTTCATTCTTAGAGACCAATAACCAACTTACTTTCTACTTGCACTAATAACACGTTGTTGTTGTTGTTGTTGTAAAGAAGTTAGTTCTATCCTTCTAAAACATGTTTCATCTGACAAAAGTGATAAAGGGTTTTAGACAGTATCTAGCTCATTCATAACCCCTGTGAGAGTTCATTTATGTTTGGCTGCATTTTGCTAACAGTTTCTAGAGTGTAGTTAAATTTCAGGATAATTTCAGCTATGAACTTCTCTAACACTTTAAAAATTCTCTTGTGGTGCCAAATAACTTTTCTAAAATCTTGCTGATCACTAAGAGCCTACTCTGAATTTCTGATCTGTCTGAGCACAGCTGGGATGCTGGTCAGGAAAACCTTTCTTTGGAGATTACTGGCTGCTGGCCATTCCCATGATGAGGAACCCTGAGGCACCTGTAATGCCAAAAAGCTGCCATATGTATTACCAAGCTAAACTGAAGCTTAGCTGATTCCCTGGATGAGAGTCCAACTGATTACTTCCTGACTATTCCCAGCCTGTTCATTGAAGTTGCATAGGATAAGTTATGGCAGCTACCAAGCAGGCAGAGAATTCTGTCTTTCAGCATACCACAGTGAGCACAGCATCTTAATCCTTCATTACATCTGTTTATTACACAACGTTGTTAACACAATGGTTAACAACTCATTCCTCCATTCTGCCCGCTGTGGTGATAATCTTGGGTGCAGAACTGGTCAGCTCTGTTGGATAAGGCAGGTTTCTCCATCATGGTTTTCCTATCTTTACCATTTACCAGGGCATGAGGTGAAGGGAGAAAAAAAGGTAAGAGATGAAAAGGAGGAGAAGCAGCTCCTCAGTTCAGAAAGCTTACAAGGAGGTGGGTGGAGTAGGCATAGCCACAAAGGAACAAAATGAAGCGGGGCAGTAACTTCTGTTCCAGACTGTCAAAGACTGAATTAGCTGAACTGGTTTATGACTAGTATTATAGGCAATCCACTGTTTAATTTAGCATTAAGAAAAAAAAAGAAACAATAAAATCATGAGTCCACCAAAAAGATGAAAAATTTTCAGCTTGATTTTAAGTAAGGGGATTCTGTAGGATAAGGCCTATTGAGCAATTGCACGTCTCTCCCTTTGTATTTATAAAGCACATATACTTAAGAGTTTCTGGATGCATCAGATCAGTTTCTGTATGTATTAAGGGATTACTGCAAATTCCCTTAAAATAATCTAGATCTGTTACTGGCAATGATACTGACACATACCGTAGACATGATTAATTACTACCATCACAGATAGTTCAGTATATTTCCATTAATCTTTCATATCACTACCCTTTCCTAATCTTAGTTGTTCTTACCTGGGAGAGGAGTTGGGTCACCTCACTGATTTTAGCAGTGCTCACCCCTATCAATACAAAATTATGCTCTTATTTTATAGACTTGCTTCAAATTATTTTCAAGTATTCCAGCTTCCTTCCTTGAAGCTTCATACATTTATCTTGAATCTCCAGATTGTATGAATACAGTATGAACAATACTGATAGCCATAACTTTTATAAAACTAGTTATCATACAATCACCATTTCATTTAAGTGGGTATAATTTATATACCTGGGGTTTCCTTTACATTCCTTCTTTACATTCTTGAGACATGTTTGGTGAGTAAGATCTGGTGCTGGTAACTCGTGATTTTTGCTTCAGTAGCACTTTTGACAGTTGGTATCTCTGGAAGTGTCTCATCCTAACTAATTGTAAAGTAGAAAGCCTAAATTAGGCCGTAGTTTCACAAACATATTTAACTGCTGTGAGTTGGTGATGTAAGTGAAAGAAGCCCTGCTCTTCCCTTTCCCCTAGGTTAGCACAACCATTTGTGTTGCCCTGCAACAAACTAGCTTGAAGAACTGAAAACTCTGTTAGAACAAAAGTTGATATTTAACCTAGATAATTTTCCTATGCAGTTCATTATATAGCCGTATAAATGCTTTTGACAGGCAAAAGGGAGGTGAGCTGGAGCAGGCAGTGCCATTTTCACAAATACCAAGTTATTGCAAACTATAGCTTTGGATATCTCCTGGTGGTCCCTCAAGTTTAAGCCTTGGTGTTTTGCTTCCCTGGTAGAAAAGAAAGAAAAGGACAGAGTCAAGAGGAAAAAAAATCTATGAATTCCCTATAAAGAGAATTTAAAATGACAAATTGGAGCTTAGAGTACCCTATACCAAAATAGAAATGCCAGTCTAGGGGAAACCCAAAGTACTGTGTATGTTCAGTTTACAATGCTATATAGTCTGTTCCTAAAGACTGGAAATCATTAATTAAAATTGGTATCTTTTCACTTTTGTAATATAGGTGAAAAATCTGTTTGTCATTCCATTGAACATCCTTTGCTGCATAAAATTCATTTTCCCAAAACAGAAATTTTTCCATATCAAGTCTGATATTCATCAGAATTCTTAAAATACAATACGTTTTGAAATTAAGATATGATTAATTTATTTTGAGTTCATTTATTTAAGATAGTATTCAGTCACCAATCAAATGCACTAGTAGAAAGTGGGATACAGAAGATGCTGCCTCTTAAAGCAATGTTCTTCTCTAAATTCGGTCAAAATATTTAAAATATATTCAGAAGTAGCTTTAGCTTACATAGCTTTATTTTGCATGCCTCCTGTGGTAGCTTATTTTATAGCATTAACTGCATGATGCAAAATATTTAAAGAAGTATTTTCTTCAAAGTTTTGTCTAGCCAGGAAACTTCTCTTGCTCTTTCAGCATCTTAATCCCAGTAATCCATACATTTGCCACTTCCAAAATGGACTACTGCATATGTAGCTGCAAATTTATCAGCGAGTAATTTGTCTGCCCATAAGAGAAATAAAAATTGCGTAGCCTATCAACTTCATTTACTTCTGAGAGATGTATTTTTGAACCTGGATCCTTTATAGCCTTTCTTGGAAATTACCTCTTCTTACCTAATCTTGCCACAAATAATTAGACAGATGTATGACTGCAGTGAGGTCCATAACTAATTGAGTCTCATAATCATTCAGGTTCAGCTTTATCTTATCTGGGAGCATTTATAATAGACAGCCAATTTGATACGTTTGGTATGTGGTAGTTGTACGAAATCCAGGATGGTATAAGAGGTCATCCATTCAGTGAATTTAATTTACTTTCAGGTTGACTTTCATCTTTTGGTTGCATCTTACTGTGTTATTTATCTCCTGACAATCTCTGAATGTTTAGTTACTAAAAAAAAAAAAAAAGCCTTAGGTTTTCTTTCTGCATTTTGGGCATGCATGAGAAATGATTAGTGAAGACTGCATAGAATCAGGAAATTAATACGATTTCCTCTTCAGGATTTACATAATTTGGAAGTGCGTCATGCATAAGTATATATCACAGACAGGTTTTCTAGGGATCAGAAGAGATTTTTTTTTTAAAGAGTTTTTATTCAATTAAAGATAATGCCTTTGAGTTCCAGAGATCTTTTATGGAGCTAAATGTCTCCATGACTTCTTTTTTTTTTTTTTTTTTAAACAAAAGACGTTGTATACACATTTGTTATGATGCAGTTTGTTTTTACATTTCTCCACTAATTGTTCTTACGGTATTTATAATCAAAATTGGGGAGCCGTATTTGCTTAATCACATCTTAATGTCTGCCAGAATTTACAATATTATGAAGACAATGTTCAGTGAGGGTTACTTTTATTTATTTATTTATTTTTACCATCTTGCCACCCCACCTCTAATGGTTGGGGGTTTTTATTGCTTTTCACTGTCTCAATTTACCAAGCTGAGTTGTACCACTAGGAAGTACATTGTACCTAAGCTATATGTACGGATGCCCAGATAGTGAGTTTTTAAGTCAACTCAATAGAGATGTATTTTGCTTCATTTTGTCCTTTTGCTCTATGATGAGGAGCCGTTTGGTTTCTTCCTTTAACTGAAGAATTGAAATGGCAGTCTGTAAGCAGATCTATATAGTGGCCACTACCATCTAAATCCAACTAGAAAAGTAACATATATACTATCTTACATTTGTTAGCAAGGCAGAAATTGTCCCTCCTTCAAAATTCCCCTCAATCATTAAATTTAACAAATTCAGCTTTTTGTAGCAATAAACCTTTTGATAAAGAACATGCAGAAATCTACTTTGAATAATCATAATTTCTGATATTCGTATCTTAGCCATGCATCTGAATGTATGCATGAGTCTAATATGAATCTAATGATATGCATCTAATAATTACATATGCCCCTTAAACCAATAAGAGAATAAAAATATAAAAATAATGTAAATAATATAAAATATAAAAATATAACATTTTAAAGTATTAAAATATAAATATAAACATGTTAAAAATAAATGTAATATAAAATATAAAAATATATATTCTGAGCTTTAAAGGATTTAATCAAAGCAATACTCCCCTACAAATTAATAGAATCATCCTCCCTCATCTTTCAGCTCTCTGCCAAGATTTCTGAGTATGGCAAAGAATTAGACTGAAGGCTTTAAAATTAGATCTCCTGTCTCTCCACAAATGCTAATTAAATAAAAAAGAAAAAAAAAACAACTCATTTTCAATGCTATAATCAGTAAATGTATCAAGGCTTTGGTGGCTAAAACGGAGAGAGAGTGGAATAATTCTGCAGCATGTCTGCCAAGCAGGGGGTTAAACTTCTGAAGCAGGCAGCCAGCATGCTCTGCAGTAGTTTGCAGGTGTAGTTAGGACAGCAGCCTTTTGTGGTTGGAGCTCTCAGAAACCCAGTGATTTTGCTGACGCCTTTTAAGGGAATATTGAGAAATTCAATAAACTCCTGGTTCCTTAGAGGCTTCTGAGCAAAAATGAACAGTATGAAATCCAGAGGCATGAACTGGCTAAAAAGATGTCTTCTGCACTATACAGATTCAGAAAAGTGTCTGTTATTGTAATAAATAATAAAAAACTGCTAGTGTTATTGCGTATGTTTGTAGGAACAGAGAATGGTATTAACTTTTTAGCTTTTGTGGGTTTTGTTCCAAGTGCAGAATGTAAACTGATCTAATAATGAATTTCAACTTTAAAAAAATGCTAATTTTGTTCACTGTGGCAATATTTTGGGGAACCAAGGGAGCACAACAGAAACAGAATAGTGTCTGTGAATTTATTTCAAGTTGAATTTTTGATATATGCTTATTGCATTTTTATTATTTTTTTTAGGTTAAAATTGATGGACTGAAGCGCCATCGAGTGAATTGCTAATGTATTGTGACCTGTGGAATAGCCAAGAATAGTAGGAAAAAACTGCAGGCTGATGGCCGGTGACACATGTGAAGTCATTACTACAGTGGTGTTTGTTGCATGACTTTTAAGCCAGGTGCTAACCTCTCAGTATATAAACGAAGCAGTCAGAAGGTACTTTGAGCTTTATTTTATCAACAATTAAAAAAGCAAATCAACTCTAGGGGAGTTCATTTCTATCTGCCATATGGTGACAGAGCCAGGCAGGGTTCAGAAAGCCTAAAAGCCAAAGACTGTGGTAGAGAAAAGGACCTGTTCTTTGGACAGGGCAGCTACTGAAGGGTAGCAAGCAGTGTAAGATTTTTCCTAAAAGCCTTGGTGTCTAGATAAGTACCTTAAACACCTGGTGGCATAGTTAGACCTAAAAGTATTTGTGCTATACCATGCCTGAACCCAGAGCCTTCAGAATACACACATGCGGGAGTAGGTCTGCAGGAGTTTGTTTCAGTCAGATTGATGTGATTTACTGCCTCAATACCAGCCCTGTGCCATTTGTTCTCAAAGCAAAAGCAGATGGGTGCCTTTACAGACTGCTATCCTCCTACCCCTGGTTTTTGTTTCGTTTTGTTTGGTTTGTTTTTTGGTGTGTGTGGTGTGGTTTTTTTTTTTCTTCTCCATTATTTGGATACAGAGAGACTTTGATTTTGGCAGGTGTAACGGAGATAAGCCTGATTTGCTGCTGCTGAACTAATTGCAAAGTAACTGATGCAGAGGAGAACCTGTTTTTCTGTGGAATGCGGTACACATCATGAAGAAACTCCTCATGTTCCCTAGGCCCACCACCCAAAGAATTACTGGTAAGTACAACACTGAATGAAGTTGCCTTCTGCTTTTTTCAGGATCTCTTTATAAAGCATCTAGTACCAGTATTTTTAATGGGAAATTCAAGAAGAATAATTAGATATTACCTAAGAATGTTGCCAGTTCTCTACCACTTGTAGTATAACACTGTGTCTCAGCATTTCAGAAAATGGCAAGACATCCTAATTAAAAATTGTGGGGCTAAAATGCAAATAACTTACTTTTAGCTCATATATTAAGAAAACTTATTATGGTACACAAACAGATGTCTGGCAAATAGTGGTTCCTCTAATCTTAAAATTTTGCGGTATTTTTGGTTTTATTATTAACCACCAAAATTATCCACTAAAAAAACTTTATTTATTGGAGTAGTGTCATTCCAATGGAAAATAAATAAAGGAGGTTACTTAATTCTGGTGGTTGATGATAAGATACAAGCCCTGTTTCTGCTTTACAATATGAAGACAGCAGTCCAGATCTCTCTAGGATTTTAGTGATTGTGAGCAGTTACCATTTGATGGCTGTTTAGCACCCTATGTGAAATGCATTAGTGATTTTTGGGGCAACGTAAACAAGCCTGCATTGCTGCTCTGCCTGTTCTCTATATAAATAGCCAGGAGAATTCTCCAGAGATGTTAGTCTGGCACTTCTCACAAGCTTTGCATTTACTTACTATTTATTATTAATTGTTAAGTGCTTCCACCACACTTGATACTGTGAAAAGTAGAAAGATACAGTCCCTGCCCTGAGCAGCTTACTTTAGAAGATGAGCAAAACCAACTTATTCTTCTTCTGTGCAACAAATACTGTTTTCTTTGTGTTTTGTTCAAGTTCCCTAAAACTCTGATAATATGGGCTTCAAGGCAGGTTATATAACATTGCTTTACTGACTTTCAGATTACCCAGTTCAGAGAAAAAAAAAAAACTATCAAACCATACTTGCCTATATGCATTGTGACAGGTTTTACTGTTCTGAACAATTGGTCCCAGCTACTCTCATTTCTTATTCGAGGTTTGAAACCATTTTTGAAAGCTATCAAATTACATGTTAAACTCCCCCAGAAGAGAAAGAACAAACCTCTGGGTGGGAAGACAAGCCGGAGTCATCAGATACTAAATAGCAGGAAAGGCATGATACTAACTGGAAAAGTCTCTGACTAGTCTGTGTTCCCTTCTCCATAAGGGAAAAGGTTTTGTGATTTTCCTGGGAATAAAAAATAAATAAATTAATTAATTAATAGGTTAAGCAAAGGTGGCATTTGCTTGAAAAAAAAAGGAAGTATGTACACTATATACACCATATTTTGTAACTAGAATGCATATGATTTTATTTTTTATAAATTCTCCTCTGTATTAAGGATTAGTACAAGACACATTTGGTATTTTGTGCCTTCAGTTATGTTTGTTCAGTCCCATTTATTTCAGAGTCCCAAAAATAGTCACCAGTTTTTGGAAGGCTTCATAACTAGTAACAAAGTGCTAAATGTTAAAGTGTGGGTGAATGAGGGGGAATTTTGTAACTAAAATGAAAAGATAAAATGGAAGGAAACAAATAACAGGAGATAGGAAAAGGGTGACCTGAAGCATGCACAGAAAGAGATAAATAAAAATATTTGGGAAAAAAGGAGAGGTAGAAGAAAAAATGTGATCCAATCATGACAAGCATAAAGCATCTCTATAATATTTTCTGCATTCTGTGTGCTTTACTTGTATTAGGCTGGTCTATGAATGAGTTGGTTGCTTTAATTGGACGAGCAGTTATAATGGAAAAAAAAAAAAAGTGGGGATTGGAAGCAGTTAGTCTGTGGGCTTCTGACTGGAGGACTGTTAAGGTACCAGGTCAGAATAGATGAGTGAGTGGACTCCTGGCTCAGCTGTTTAATGCTGGCCCACCAAAGCTAGTGCCTGGAGCTCATTAGGACTACAGGAGCACTGCCTGCAAAAATGGTAGACTGTCTTCTAAGAGGGGTGGTAGGTGTTTGGAGCTATTCAATTTCCTGTTCAATATAAAGAAACCTAGGGCATCTTCAGGTAATAAGCTTTAGCTAAACAGATACTCTATATAGACTGTTCTGAATCTTTTCCCTGTTGATACCTGCTTGTTTCTGTTAAATCAGAGTTACCTCGTCACCATCCACTCATGAAATTCTCAACTAGAAGATCTGCAGGTGCCAGCCTTAGCTGGAAACAAGTACTAAGAATTCAGAAAAACTGGTGGGATAGCTTGCTATCGCTTTTTAGGTTAGGATACAACCAGACACTCTTCACTAGCATTACAACCCATCCATAAAATTAAGAACCTTTCATATAGAAGTATTCAAGTCAGTATTCAATATCAGTAGTCTATTCTAAATAATCTAAAACCATCACAAATATCAACATACAGTTTGCAATAAGTGTGGCCCAAAGGGATCTTGACAAACTCATATTTGTTTTAAAGAACAGGCTGAGAGGAATACCAAGCTGACCCAAGTACAGCTTCTCTCAAAATGTGGCTAATGGGAGGTGATCAACTGATGAAAAAGGCCAACTGAACTCTGAAAGTGCATTAGAACAGGCCACAGAAGCAAATAACAGGTAGAGGATCAATATTTCAGACACTTATCAGTAAATTCAAGCAAAACTAACTTAGACACTAAATACTAAAGACAGCTTCAATGTAATGACACAAACACAGATAATTGAAAGTATTCTTTGTGTTTGAAGCTCTTGACTATGTGGTCAATTCTAAAATTAAGCATTCTGGATAGCATCTGAACACTATAAATGGAGAGCGAGGGGAATTAATCTTTAGTTCTAACCATTTAGACAGCACTGAAAGGCAATCAACAGCTACAGAATGCTGGCAAAAATAGTTCTGAATTCTTTAGTGACAATATGTAAAATTAGGCCCAGGCTTAGTTCCAACAAACAGATTTTTTTTTTTTTTTTTTTTTTAATTTCCACAGATATATATATTGCACAATGGTTGGAGAAAATAACTTTGGGCACGATGCTCTACCAACAAATTACTTTGTATTTGCTGACTGAGATTTTAAGTAACGATAGGCTAAAATCTTCTGAAACTTCATTTGTTTGGATTTTCAAATTAGAGGGATATACAATGCTTCAATCTTCCTGAAAACAGAAATATTAGATACTAGACACATTTGAAAAAATAAGAGGTTGTTATTGCAAAACAGCACAGCATGCATATATACTTTCCATTAGAGACTCTTCTGTACAGAAGCACGCACATGCACAAAATTTCTGTCTCTGATCAGTTCTTATTTCTCATGATCAAACAAGTTCCCATTCCCAGCCTATCTCCTATACTGTCTTATCTGGTATGGCTTAGACTGGTTTTATCTCCATATCATTTGGGTACAAGCAGCAAGAGATAAGGTAGTAGGAATGCTTCCTCTGTTCCTGTATTTCTACCTTACAGCATCTGCAGGGAAAACAGGCATTGCAAGCCTGAACTACAACATGTAGGCATACACAACGGAGAAATACCTGTCTAGATGCAATACCTGTCACATTATATATATATATATATATGTGTGTGTGTGTGTGTATGTATATATATAGGCTTTGAAAATATTATTTGATAATGCCTTGGGTTTTTTGTTTGTTTTATGGTTGGCTTTTTTTTTTTTTAAGTATAATTTCTCCAGTTTGAAATTTCTGCTTGTGGTAGGTGTCCATTTCTTCTGGTTAAAAGAATTGTTAATGTAAGCAAAGAAGCATATTTCATTTTGCTTTCTCTGCCAAATTTTAAAACAAAACAAAACACACCATAATATAAAAATAATGTTTGCAATCACTTTATATTTTAGGATGTAAATGCAATCTAATTTCAGCAGTAAAAGCAGTGAAGTAGGCAGCTTCACATGGGTGCATACTAGGAATACCTTAAGAAGCATTTAACATTTCAGTAGCAAAAACTTTGAACCACAGATGAAAACTGAGCCACAGCAATAGAGGAAAAAGTCATACATAGTTTTATGCGTTTTTTTTCCAATAATAAGCTCAGGAATTTTAGTTTACCAAAACCAATAAAACTCTAAGATTTAGATATTAATAAAAACAAAATCATATTTTTCTACTGTATTATATATTGCATTTTATTCAGCTATTTATTCTATTTTTTATTTTTATTATTTAGGGAGGAAAACTAATTCTCCCCACCTGAAAGTGTTTCAATGAGCAAGATCATGTTCTAGATGAAAGGTTTTATTATCTTTTTTTAAAATCATTAGTTTTCTTTCACAAAATTAATCATTTGTTCTACAGTTTACTTACAGGATTTTGGTCAAAAATTATCTAAGTCAGCTTTAGTAATTATTTTTCTTGTTATTACAAGCTTAAGATCCTTTGGGAGACTGTCACATTATATGTCTATATTTATTTCAACTCCCCGTTGTTTCTTTTCAATAAGAAGCTAAGATCAATAGCTCTTGGCCTGCAATAGCTATGCAGAGCTCTTTGTCTCTGCAGGCAAGAAATCTCAACCTATATAAACAATGAATTCTCATCACCACAAAAAATGCAGAAAATGCTCTATTCTCCATTTATCCCGAGATTGTGTGAGCAATCTTTCCCTAATACTGATATATTCATAGCAGTTAGACTGCAAAGATATTTGGAAATAGGAAAGATATATTCTGGGGAAAATGCTGAAGGAATCTTGGAAATGTTCCATAAGCTTAATGTATTCTAGTGACTCTTCCTAGTCAAGGAAAATCGTGATTCTGGGACTTCAGGATTCTGTTGGATATAAAGTATGAAAAGCAAGGTAGACAGGCATTTGAATTAATGTAAGCATTACCAATGCATCCTAAATAGCTGGAACTGTACTTTTCAGTGTGATGCCATTTAGGAAAGACCACCTTTTATACTGCTCTTGAGTTGTTTCACGAGTTTCACGCGTTTTTGTGGCGCCCTCTGGTTGTGTTTTGGATGTTAAGAGATTCAAAAAATGCTGCTGTTCTGCATCTCCTGGGAGGCACCAAAACCAGCCAACCAACCCCTCATTCCAATTATAATTTTATTGCACTGAAAAGCAAATCACAAAAATGAATTTTCTTTCAGACACTTCATCTGCTGCTTATGATGGCAATGTCCAGAACATTAGCTTTCAAGGGTTTATAATAGGACCAGAACAATATATTTGCATAGTTTTTACCAAAGTAAGACCAGAAGAGAACTTTTCCATTCAAAAAAAATCTTTGCAATTAAAATTTTAAAAGATTTGAAACATTAACAGAATCATTAATACAATTTGGAGAGTAGAGGATCCTTCAGCTCCAAAGTCAGGAGTCACATCTCAGTCATTTCTGACTTGCATAGGCCTGCTGCTTCTCCTTGTTTTCATTTTCAAATCTCAATTAAAAGATTGCTAAAAATACAGAAAATGCTTTCCTACTATTGACATTTTAAGAAACTGTCATGTTTCACTTAAGGCAGTTATGCTGTTCCTACTGGGGTGGCATGCAGTGAGCACAGGCACTCATGTGACTCACAGAAGGTTTCCTCTATAAATATATGCCCAAATGATACCAAAAATAAAGTCTGTGATTCCCAAAGACATTTGTGAGGATTTTCAGTGTGGTTCAAAAGTAAATGTACACTAACAGTAATCATTGTGAATGTTAAGGGCAGATTACATTTTACCGGAATAGCAGAATACAGTTAAGCAACACATCCTTAACCAAATGAGAAGAAAAGGAGAGCAATAGTAAATAATTTTATCTTTGGTATTCTGGATGCTGAATGTTGACATATCAGGTATGGACTCCATTTTATGACTGTATATCAAAAGCTGAAATAAAGAAGATTAAGCACTGAAGGCTTGAAGAACAATAGTATTATTCATTAATTATAGCAAGCCTCAGAAATTGTGACATTTGGAACTGCCAATGGAGGACCACCGATCTTACTCCAAATTTATAAACTTTAAAAATCACATTTGAAAGAACTATTGATCAGTTACATGCATGTCAATTCTAGGTAAAATACTGAAGCATTTTGGACTTGAGCAAGAAAAAATGTTTAGAGGCTAAAGCTGTAACTACAGTAATCAGCATAAAGATAAATCTTGTCAAATTATTCTTTTTTGACTAGATCATAGATCTGTTTAAACAGGAAAATGTAGAAGCATAGTTGTTGTTGTTGTTTTAAGGCTCTAAGTATTACCTTGTAAAGCACTTACTTTATTTGAAAATAATAGAGAATATATTAGGTGGGCTAAGCCTGGACTGATAAATTTTAAATATTAGTAATGAGGAGATGTAATTAAGTGGTATGTCTAAGAAGGATCCCCCTATGAATAAGTTCTTGATTTGGTTTATTTAGTACTTTTGTCAGTTATATAAACAATGCTGTAATGTTTTTAGTGGTAAAGTTTATAGATGACATGAAAAAAGAACAAGGTCAACAAGGTTGCTATTTCAGAGCAAGCTGGGTAGTCTGCTTTAACAACTTAAGTTAACCACTACGTTTGTGTATAGCCAAATGTAAGATACAACAATTGGGACTTCAGAAAACAGAATAGAAAATTTCATTTTCAAATGGAAAAAAAAAAAAAAGAATAAATGAAATATTCAAAAGACAAAAATGGCCTTAAAGTAAATGGTCTGGGAAAGAAGGCTGATGTGATCCTGTGATGAACAGAATGGGAAACAGTGAGTGGAAGCAGGGACATGAGGATGGTATCAGGCATCTCATCAGGTCTCTTCAGAATATTCTGCATTTTGTTCAAGAAACATTTTGGAGTTCTAACATTTTATGGGGGAGCCACAAAAATGTTTTGAGGTACTGGCAATGAGATTTATCCAGGATTAAGGAATTAAAATTATGAATTTGCTGAAGAGAAAATTAAAAAGCCCATATGACTGCTGGAGAATATATTATGCTGGGACTTCTCAGCATGTCTGTCAACGAAGTAATATAACATAACAACCAGCAGTTCATAGTAGATAAATTCACCTTGTAAAATGCAATTTATTGTAAATAAATTTTGGAACAGCTTAACACAAAAGGATATACCACTGATCTGGGCCTTTTAATTCACATTCAAAGCAAACAAGGTTTAGGCTGTTCAGTTCCACTTTGAAATTTGTTAGCTTAGCAATTTTTCTATTCATTTCAACTTAAAAGAATATTTTCTTACGACTAATATGGACAGTTCTGTTTTAAGATGACTGTAATCAAATTGTGTCCCTTAGAGGTCATAAAAGAACTTCTCCCTGATGCTCAGATTAGTCAGCTGTATTCTATTTATTCCTTTTGTTCTGAATTCCTTTGAGGCAATATAAATTTGCCACTGGGTTTTAGTTTTTGGAATGCACATGTAGTCTGAAGGAATAGTGGGAATTAGCCAGCTGTACCTTGCTCATGAAATCAGCTTTAAAGTGATTGTCAGGCTTGGGGCTGCAGCTCAGCAGATAAAAGTTTTCAAGGGCATTTTCCATCCTATCCTGCAGCACAGGACATCTTGATGCCTTTCACCTAGCAATCACTTGCCCTTGGAGGCACTGGCAACATTTCTTTTGCTTCTACTCTGTACCGTGTCACCCAGTTATTTCATCTCCTCCTGATTTCAGTCAAAAGAAATAAATCCATGGTTTCAGTAGAGGAGTAACTGGGCTAAATCTAGTGGAGTGAAGCTCAGACTAAGCATTCTAGCCTGTGAGGACTGCAGTTCTATGAAACAATGCTGCTTTTATATTTTCCACCTTTTATTTTGCTTAAAATAATTTAACTATCTGAAAGTAGCTGAAAGTGAGTGAAATCATGAGGAATTAGCATTAATTTCTATGTTCCTATTGAAAATACTTAAGATTATCTCTTGGTAATGGCAGATTTAAACACATTGTTCCAGTTCCAGACTGGGCTTACTCTACTCTTGCAGATTGAGTGACACAAGGAGAGGGGAGAAGGAAAACGTCTATAGACCCTTACAACCAGTATCAGAGTAACCCTGCTTAGGCAAGCAGCTACTGCATAGTTAGCATCCTCACGGAAGTCCTATGTTAAAGGGGGGGGGGGGGGGGGGGCAAAAAAAAAAAAAGGCTTGATCCTGGTCTCTGAGTATTGGAGGAGGTTTGCAGAAAATTTAGTGGGAAACCCACTGTTTCCAGAAAGACGGTAAATCAAAATAGAAATCCTGGAGGAAGGTTTGAGACCACAGAGCTGTGGTTATAGGCAGAGAGTTCTATTAACTTTTCTATTTAAGTATACCACAGGAATCATCGCATCTCTTGTGGGAGAGAGCTCAAACTCCTTCCCAAGTGACTCCATTTAGACTTGGAGCTTTTAGCTGGCTTCAGTCAGTTCTTCTGAGGTAAGAGAGCAGATAGGTTTGCATTGCTTTACTTCCACCTTTAGACACAAGGAGACCAAAATTTGTGTTTTGGGAGAAAACGACTCAAAACTGATGTAAATTGAGATACTGATTTTCAGGAGGAACATGGTCTCTGACAAGGCTGTAAGAGGCATCCTAGTACTGCAGTGTGGAGGATGAAGAGGAGAAACTTGTTTTCTCAAGGTCACGTTACCACAGGTTCCAATAACAATTAAAAAAAAAAAGTTGAAGAACTAAATATGCAATAAAGAATTTTGTTTTATTAAAGTGTCATAAATAATAGAAATTGCTGAATTCAGATGAGGTGATCTGGAAAAAATAGGAAAAGTATTTTCCCTCGCTGACCTCCAGTTAGTGGTTTGAGTATAGCGATAGCTGAATCTTGAAGAGCCACTCAGTAGGAAGTGGCTGAGGAAAGGGGAATTTCTGCAAAAGATTTTTGTGAGATCTCATTGTTTGAGGGAGTGTTGAATCAATCCAAAAGAGACAAACATAAAATTCTAATATTGTTAAAACACACAGCTATTTATGTACTGCTTTGGTCAATTTGTTGTTAATTTTATTTTTAGTCTGCCTGACAGCAAACCAAACAGTGGCTCACAAGGACATTCAGTTTACTTTTAAACAAGAGGGAATGAAAAAGAGACAGCTGTGTCAAAAAGATGAGCAAGATAAGCAAAATAATTTATCTGTCCAAAAATAACACAGTTATATGACTCTTTGTCCTGTAAGATTCAAAATACTATTGATGATTTAACAATTATTATGTTGTTATTAGTTCAGCATTTACTTAAATAGAGGTATTATTCAGGTAACACAGGTTTAAAAAAGAAGGCATTATAGGAGTTACTGAATTTTCTTTAGATTAAACAGAGTTGAAATCCTTCTTAAAGCTTATACGTAGTGCTCGTAAGCACAAGACGTGGCCATTTAAGCTGTAAGTGAAATGTGTACACAAGCCTGACTCTATAAAGAGTGTTGTCAAGGAAATATCTTGCTATATAAATAAATAATACGATGCATATAGGTCAGCCAAGGACTGACCTCAGAACCTGGGCTTTGCAGGGTATAACTAACAGCACCCTAAATCCTCCTGCTCTGGAAGGCCTTCTCACGACTTACAAAGAAGATTTGGAATATCTGGCATGTTGGATCACTATCTCTAGGTATGGAAGCAGGTTTCATGTTTAGGCAAAAGGTATTGACCTGAAAGACTTGTCTCATTCTTACTAGTCTTTTTCTCTGGGTTGATGGAGAAGAACTAAAGACAGAGTCGTGATCTGACCTAGAGACCTGTACATCATCTGCATTTAATCCGCTGGATAAAACGGCTGAACAGTAACCATAGTTTGCATGTCCAAAGTTTGGATGTGGAATATATATCCTGAAAAGCTCTGATTACTGCTCAGTAAGTCCTCTATTGAAAATAGCTGCAGATGCCAGAGACACAGGCTTTTTAAGGCAATTTTGAGCTCTTATAGATTGAGCTATGTTCAATTAACTATCAGTCTCCTGGGATTAAAAGAAAGAAATCAAAGAGAATCTGTCATCTACTGGAAGCATCCAAATGATGGATATAGGAGGAACAGAATCCAGGAGTAGGAACATCATCTTTAGTGGGGAACATATACATATTTTGAAAGCACGTGACTAGTCACCCACACCTTTTCTAGCTTATTAACTACAGTTAATAAGCAGATTTCTAAAATCTCAGGCAAAGTAGAACACAAAAAGTATCACTTTTCTATAAAGAACCAGATATGAATTCTACTCTTTTTTTCTAGAACTATAAGTATTTCTAAGAACTGAAAAGAGATTAAAACCTAACACAGGCCTAAATATAGTTTGCTTGACAGGCCTAGGTTCCATGTCAGCTGAAGAACTTGAAAAATAAGCTACTTGGATTCAGAATGACATTGATCTTTCTGTGTCTTTTGTAGTTTGCATGTTGCTAGAGGGTATGACCAGTCTTGTGAACCAGTTCATGTAGTAGGTCTTTCAAGATTTTGTGTTGGGCAGTTCTGTGTCTGTGCTGAATCAATATCACAAATGATGCATGCTGAGGGCTATTTAGGATGTTTTCTGAAAAAAAAAAAAAGCCTTATTGCTATTTGTGCTAATGTTACATTTATTATGCTGAACCACAAATTTGATTTGCTTGACATTGTTCTTAGGCACCAACTCGGCTTGGAGTTCAAAGTACCAATGCTACAATTTATAAAAAAAGTTTTTTGTGGATGACTTACAACTTTTAGTCTCCAAAACGACACATGTATTATTACTTACTATTCAGCTCACAGGGACTAGTTTAGGGAGTTTTATTAGAAAACAAAACAAAATAAACAAACAAAACATAACAAAATATGCAAAACAGCAGAGTTTTTTTTTTTTTTTTGTGAATTAAGTACAAAAACAGTGGCATTGGAAATCAGTGTATATATACTTTCAGGGGTATAATAAGCAGCCCTATAAATCTTACCAAAATGTGGGAAAGAAATTTAAAAGGCTATCATACCTAGTTTTATTTGCAGAGGAAAAGATGCCAAAGAGAAGTCAAAGAACAATGTGTGACCATTAAGATTACTGTCACCTTGACCTACTCAATGTTAACAGAACTGAATTTTAGAACTTTTTTTTAAATTATTATTTGGTTTATATTTTATTCAGTTATATTTTAGGATTACATATAATGTTAAATATCTGAAACTGCATGTATGTAGAAAATTATATTATTGGTGATACCTATTTGAAGAATTTGCACTGAATATGGGGATTCAGTTTTCACCAATCAATGCCAGAATACTCAAGCATTTGGAGGAAAATCAGGGATCTTTTTGTAAATATGTAGAATACTAAACAAACAGAATAGTCCAGAAAGGAGACTTGAAAACATTGACACATTTCATATTTAAAACATAGAAGTTAATATGTCTGGAAATATTAGTACTTTTTAAAATACTTTGTAATATAGTTTCAAGAATGGTAAGTAAATATTATTCAAGAATAATATTTAGAATTGTACTTCTGCCTATTCAGATATTGGTTCTAGTCAGACACTCCACGAATTTTAGTCAGGTAAAGGAAAAGAAACTTCCTTTTTGACTAGACTGCCAATGATCGTTATTGTGATATGACTGGATCAAATCATAAAAAAGTATATGCAAAGTAGATTTAGCATGCTGTTTAATGGTCTTGACCTGTTAGGTACTATTCAAAGAAACAAATTAAAAGCTTTTGCGACCTAGTTCAAAAAAAGGAGAAGTGCATTTATTGTTTTTTTCTAACTGAAGTAGCACATACATTAAAATGTCCAATGTTATCAGAGAGACTGGGATAATGGACTCATTGTATATGGAAAAAACAGTCTATTGATAAGTGTACACGAGATCAGGTCTAAATACACAGTTTCATTATGGTATTGGGTTTTTTGAAAACTGTGATCCACTGTTTACACATTTCAGCTTGAATCACTTGTGAAAGTTGTTCAGAAACACAAGGGAGAAATTATTTTGAGAAAAGAAAGCAAGGTCAGTGAAGGATAGAGGTGGTGGTGGAGAACCAAAAAACTGCACCTCAAGATATTGTAGAAGTCTCTCCAGTCAGTGTTACTGGAGCATTTTAATGTTTTACCAAATCCCAAAGGGAATCTATCTTAGTATGAGCAAACCTCAAGTAATGATTTATTTATGCACCAAGCATCTTAAAAGCAAGGTGTCTAAAAAAAAATCATCCTGTTTACTCAAGGTTGTTGGCAGGAATAATGTCTGTGAGATACTGCTTCCCTCATTTCAGCATGGAATAGAACCCTGTTGAAGTAAACTCAGCCAGTAAGGATAATGTTAGAGATGAGCATTGTAACTTCTGACAAATTTTACATGAAAGGAAAATTCCTGAATTTGTTTCGTAAGCTTACAGTATTCTGTGATACTAGCAGTATCTTTTTAAGACGTGTTATAGCTGAACAGTCGAGATTGTTTTGTACTTAGTACTCACATGTTAAACTCTCAAACATTTATTTATATTTTTATCTCTGCTCTTGCGTGATAGGCAATCTAATCCATTCTTTTCCAGTCTAACCATTGTGTCCTACAATCATTTGTATCCTTTTGCAGAATACAATTTAAAAAATATTTTTTTTCCTTTTAAACTGTTCTTATTTACTTTGACAGAAATCTTTCTGCTACTGGGACACTAGAATAATGCAGTTTGGAGACTGATAAAAAAGACTTATTTTCTTGCCGCTGTCAAGCATTACACTCTACCACTCACATCATCAGTGCAGCTGGCTCAGAAACAGCTGTTCATTAACAGCCCTATATGAAAGCAGTTATTTTATCAATTTGTATTAAGATATTCTTGACTTGCCAGCAGAAGATCAGGCCAAGTTAATCCAGAGCAAAAATGCTTGTAAGAACTATCATAAAGCAGGAAGTTTTGTAGCCCGATAGCAGAACAACTTAGCTAAATCCTGAGTGAGGTAAATGATTTTTACACTCCAGACAGAAACTATGGGTTGAAGGTATATTCTGAATGATAATAATTTAATGTTTACAAGTGATTACTATGTATTTTACTTATCCTTGTTATGAAGAAGTATGATGAAGCTAAGTAATTGTTCTGCAATTAGATATATAGGTTGTAGGCAAGATCATAGAAAATAAGTCTGGAAAAGCTTTATCTAGTACATCATTTTGCCAGAGATGGAATCAGCTGTATCAAACTTGTCTAACAGATATTTGCTTAAACTGGAACATCAAACAAACTGCGTATTGTTTTTGTAATGCTGACAGTCAAGTTTGCTAGTCTGTTCATTCAGATAGCATGATAGCATTTTCTGTTCAAGTCCTGTGCTTTGGGTTTGTTTACCTATAATTTATTCCATAAAATTTATTTCTTTTTCTACCTGATGCAGTCAACTTTTGATTTTCTGTAGGCAGATTACTGGGTTGATATCTTAACTATGCCATGGCTGTGGAGGCATCTGAGCTGTCTTTTGTAGAGTAGTGTGGCTGCTTTTTAGTTCTGAGTGCCATGATCAACAGAATCACCAAGCTTTTGCACTTCAAGGAAGCCCTCATTGTATGTTCCCATAGCCTAATACAGGTCTTGATATTTTGATCTCTTGATTAACCTGGGCCCAATGTGTAAACAGTTTTCTTGTTTTTCTAGCACTCTTTTTTTAACAAATGCAACACTAAAAGTAAAGGCTTTTGAATTTATAAAAGGTTTTAATAGGTAACCCTCAGAAGTCAATACTAATGCATGAAAGAATAAATGCACCAAAGTATTTTTGATATTATTTGCTGATGTGGTTAGATAAAAAGTTACTGATTTCAAATAGAACGATTGTTTAAAAAATCACTCTGAAATGATATGTCCCTTGCTTTTCTTTTTGTTTGTTTCCAAATAATAATTTAGCTGCACAGTTAGTATATTGAGTTATTAGTGATCTATCTTTACTGATCTTCCTTTTTTTTTTTTTTTTTGACATTCTCAAGAAAGCAGAGAAAATCATATTCCACAATGGACTAATGAAAGATATATGTCAATAAAAAAAAAGTTTAACTTGATCACATTTGGTGGAAAAGCCCATAGTATGCTTATTTAGAAAAGAGAAATTATAATTAAAATAGATCTTTTTTAATTGTTTTTTTTTTATTCCTTTCACCTTCACCTTGCTTTTCCCATTTCAGATGAAATCATGTGTTTACCCTGCTAATGGCATAACTGTGTGTAATAGTCCCTGTACCTAAACTAACTTCTGTAAATTCCAGCCAGTGTTCCCAATCTTATAATTTTCAGGCAGGAATAATTTTGTATGGGTGCTTTGTGATATTACAACTTTTGCTGAGTTCAGCAATCTGTCTTTTGATGTTGCCACAATGTTGTTGCTGAGTTCCTTTCTCCAGCATTTAATGAAGCCCATAGCAAGTTTCAGAGCTGTATGGAAAATTATGTCCATTATTTAATCCATTCACCCCAATCAACATCTACTTTAAAAAAGAAGGCGCATCAAATTTGCTTTCATAAATACTGTTTCATGGAAAGTACTTTCATAAAATGGCATTAAGTATTATTAAGTCATACTTTCTTTTATTCTGCAGGTGATATATTTGTTGTCAACACCATACTGATCTGTGATTTTAAAAATTTGCATCCAGTTGCAATTACTTTTGATCATGCCTAATAAAACTATTTCAAATATAACTAGAAAACATAAGATGTACTATCCTAGTGAAACCTTTCCCTCTTTTATGAGGACAAACTCTACCACTAAAGCTATTCATTCAACAATAATTTGTATATGCATTATTAGTGTTTAAGGCTCTTTACTTACTACTAAGATATTCAAATAAAATATGAAATACAAGTTATAAGCAATGATTTTCATTAATATAAAGCTGCTTTTTCTAAACAACAAGGTTGTGTAAGTTTCTAACTGCTGGCTAAGCCTGGATACTTTTTTCTCCTCTTGTGCCCACCACAGAGGAAGTATTAATATGTTTCAAACAATAATAAACTAGAAAATATCCCAGGACTTCTCCCTGGAAAATATATAAAATAACTGTAAACATCTTCATAATCAGGAATGTATCTTACCCATCATTTTCTTGAACATATCAAAATCTCTATAGAGTAAGCAGTTTAACCTCTGTAACACCAGGTGAAACAGATATCAAATGGCTGTTTCCCCAGAAACAACTTACTTGCATGCAGTAAGATTTATGTAAGGGAACAGCACTTCCCATTGGAAATTTATCCTAGTACTTTATCTTATAACAATGCTTTTCTTTTACTCACCACAATGAGTAATATACAGACAAATGTATGCAGCAGCAGTCTGTCTCTCCTCTCTCCTTTCTTATTTTTCCTTGCTGTTGCTCTCTTATTAGCTGTAGCTATGCAGTCCTGTAGACAGTGTGAAAGGAGCTCTGCTACCTTGATAGTAAGTACAGATGCAGCTTTTGCACTTGCTCTCTGCCTCACGTTTGTAACACCCTCAGTCCTTCCGGTCATTCATTCCAGGGGAGGAATGACACCAGCATTTCTGAGCTCTTCTTGTGTTTTCTTCCAGAGCACTCGGGGAAAGCAGACTTCGTGATCTCCATGCTAACTACCAGCCTGCCTGCTGCCAGTTCTCCCTACTTCTGCCAGTGATGACATTCAGCTTGCTCCTCCACACAGGATACAGCACTGATTCCTCATTATGTAAGGCAGTCTAGGTCAAGTGTAGGAGAGACACTGCTGGCCCGAGCAAGCTAGTGGATTGCTCTCTCAGCTTCATGCTTCATGGGGTCTGGAAACTGGATCCTGATCTTTGCTACATCTTCTTGGGTAAATGTTTTTGCATGATTTAAATGGTTACTGTGCTATTTTTCTATGCAGATAGCTGTCAGCCATGCTGTGAATTGCAGAGAGAATTTGTTAGGTGAAACCAGCTCTGTCAGCATGATTGAATTATCAGAGTAGTAGCTCTTCTAAGCATCTCAGCTTTAAGAAAATTTACAAATAAATAAATCATAAATTGGGTTTGTTTAACAAACATCTTTTCTAGCCATATGGGGATTATTGTTGATTTCACTGATTAAGCAGTGAATGAAAGCCATTTGCTTAAAGGTGGTGTTTGGAACCATTATTGGATATAGCTATTAGCTCTGAGAGCTTTACTGCAGTTCTTGGCTATTGCATTGTTTTACACTTTAAAATAAAAATATGCTTTTTATTAAACAAAATGGAAAAAAATGCATTAAAATTTCTTGCACTCTTTGGTTATTTTTGAATGTAGCAGTTAAATCCAGGATTCTATTTCCTATTTACTGCATTAATGCATGAACCTATATGCTTCTGAAATGCATAAGACAAATACTGCAGATAAAATTACATCAAGTGACTGCTCTGCAGAATGCCAGAATAGTATGTTAGCTAGATTTATGTTAGAGGGTAGCTTTTTTACATGTACCATATAGAATTCAAAGATCTATATATATTTACATGTAGTTGAATACTAGTCTGTAGTGAAAGACAGATTTTTTTCAGACGGATTATACATACAGAGCATTGTCGGGTGCTGGAACGTGTGATTATACTGGAATGCAGCAGAAGAGGCCCTGGAAAGTAACAGCATAGCACTGATACTGCAGTATTATGTAGGGAATTTCAACAAGGATAGCTTGCTTGCTAAGGACACTTAGAATCAAATACATTCAAAAATATTTTTGATGTATTTGAAAGAGTAATTAGAAAATTCATGGTTTTGTACAGTACCTTGGACAGCAACTTTTTTCCTCCCCTAGTACTGCAGAGGCTTCTTCATGGCAGTTGGGACCTTGTAAAAATTAAACTCTACAAATGTAAGACACATTAAGGAATTCCAAAATATAGGGAAATAATAAAATTACCTGAGATGAAGTTTAGTCAGTATGTGTATCAATCAGTTATATTAACAGTTTGCTAACAAGATTTCATTTATTATGTTAATGGCTGTCAAAACAGAAAATAAAAAAAAATACAAAATTATTTTCTATTGACTATATGGCATTTACAGAATTTTCATGTCTAATAGGTACTTTTTCATTCTAGGAATAAATACCAAGGTCTCTTTCTTAAATTGAAATAAGGTTGAATATTAATATAAGATTATATGAATATAAGATTTCAATGGGAACAGTGGAATTAATTTAAATATGCCATGTTGTCCCACTCACTCTAACCTCCGCCCCCCCCCCAAAAAAAAAAAGTGGTTCTTCACACTGTTCTAGAAATAACTGATAGAATTCAATTTTAACACTTGTTTGTAAGTAAGTTTTATTTAATTATTAAAAAATAATATTTTATTTTATTTTTAATCATTTGCTAATCATATTTAAAAGCTTTCTTTCTCTGGAAAAGAACTGCCAAGCAGTCATTTTTCTCTTCATCAGTTACTTAATCACTTTTAAATTTTATTTATTTTTTTTTTTTAGTAACAGTTAGGTAGATCTATTTTGTGATTTAGTAGAAACACCAGGCCAGTGCCTTTATAAACTACTCTCAGCGAGAAGTTATGTTCAAGAAAATATGATATGCTTTTGGTATTTTGAAATCACCTCTATTGCAATGCAATATATTACACCATATAATATTTTATAGACAACATTTTATAGTTCAGAATACAGAAGTATGTCTTGTAAACAAACTCAAAAGTATAGTATAGGAGCTTAGAACAAAACCGGTAGGCACCATTCATTATTGTAATGATGTACTTCACATTCTTTGTTTCTTGCTGCCTGAAGTGTTCTAAAATAGTTTTCTATTGTATTTTAGTACATTGTTCTGTTTCAAGAGTGGGAGCTTTTTCTTACTTGTTTAAAGAATCTATTTAAAACAAACAAACAAAAAAAACCACAAAACATTATCTTTAAATGTATGGTGTTTTTCTGGAAATGTTGTTATTATTTTTTGCACAGTAGTTCATAGCAGGACAGGCAAAGTGTCTCTCAGCACACAAAGCTTCAGATGCTGGAACTGGGATACTAAGAAAATGGTGTTTCCTGTGTGTACTTACGTATAATATATTCTGGTATATCACTTTATGGCTGAAAAATTGAATCTGATCTGTATGATATGTTATGAACCCACTATTATACAGGATATGGACCATTAGTGGTCACTGCCTCCTCCTGGTATTTTCCTGTGGTTTCATGGTATTGCCCAATCCATGGCTACATCAGTAGCTTGCTTTTGATAGCTTGCATATTCCTGCGCATGACAATATACAGCTTGAGTTTCTCACAAACTTTTCTCTCCACTTTTCCTCACAGTACCAGTGTTTTCTGATCTACAAGGGACTGTACTTCCTTCATAGTCATGGAAATGCCATTTAAACTGAGGAGCATGGAAACAATACGGAAGTGTAAATTGAAGTATTTTAGAAAAATGTGTTTAGCATAAACAATGGGAATACCACTTTTTTTTTATGATTCACCACATAAGCAAATTAGACTATTAGTTTCTATAAATAAATTTATATCTCACATGATTTCTGCCCACTTTGAGTAGTTGATATATATATATATATGTTGTGATGACAAATATATGCCATTAGTGCTAATTTGAAAAAGAAAGACTGCAAACTGCATTTATCTGATGTAACATCTAAATTTAAGTCTGTAACACTATAATTCACAAGCCTTCCATGTAAGTTTGAACTCTCAGAAATTCAGATATTTCACTGTCCAGAAGTGCTAACTTTTATTTGCATTTAGTAGAGAAAAACATTACAATTGTGACAAAAATCAGTTGCTATAGAAATGGACTATGTTTATCTCTTTTGAAGATACCTTTTCAGCAGCTGGCAGATGTGCTCTCTTACTTTTGCAAGCAGTTATTAGTCTTTAATTAAGAGGATTTCCCCAGTTTTCATTGAAATAAGTTGGAAGTAATCTTCTGTTCAGTACTGCTATAATCTGTGTAATTTTTCCAGGTCCTGGCTCTCCATGACAATATTCTTGATTGTATGTATAGCTTTTCTGACTGCAGCACATTGTGTTCACATAGTTTAGAAACAACAAAAGCCTCCTGGATCATCCTGTTCACCAGCTTCTCTATGGAGGATCTTAGATGGCTCTTTCTTTATATATTAGATGGACTACTCCATTACCCAATTTCCACATCCACTGCAATTTGCAGAAATCATTCGCAGAAATAGAAACAGTTACTGTGAATACTGTGAAGAATCAAGGGAGACTTCTTAATGCATTGGCAAATAAAATGTTCCTCAGACATTGTTATTTCAAAAAGAAAATATTGCTCTTAGCCCTTTATTAACTATGTATATAGAACACACTTTTGCTTTGTTGATTTCATGGTTTACCACCATGGTTGCACACCTAAGCTTTTAAAAGTTAATTTTAAAGATTTATTTATGTTAAAATAAAACTATAATTGTTGCAACATAGAAGCTGAAATAGGATAGTCTCAAACAAAACTACATTCTTTTAAGTTGGATTTCGTACGTCCCTGTCAGAGAGGAAGAAAAAAAAAAAAACTGTGCTGCAAAGGATAACCAGAGAAGGACTTCCAGATGAATCCTTTCATCTGCTGAAGTAAACCAGAATGCCCCATTGCCTGGTGATCACTAAGGTTGGGCAGTTTGTGGCACTTGAGCCAAAACCTTACTGTGCTGTTCTTCACCAGTTCTCTTTAATATTTGCACATTTGAGGGAGAACCAAGAGTAGAACTGGTCGAAATTTGTAGGAGGGTATGTAAACCACAAATCTGCATTAAAGCAAAGTTACCAAGTCTGCAGAATCTGAAATCTGCAAGATTGCAAACTCAAGGCTGAAGTAATGGAAATTTGACTGACAACCATGTCCATGCTCTGCAGGTTGTGTACATGCTCTCTTTTGGTTCTGTTGCGTGGCCGCTTCAGCCCATGTCCATTAAGGTGATTGCTCCTACTGTACTCAGAACAGAAGAAATTGTAACAGTACCTGCAGGGAGAAGTGATCAAAAGTTTATAAAGTAAATGCAAGTATCATAGACTTTCTTGGTTTAGAAAATTGTTTTATTTTACTAGCTATCAGTAATGTCTTATTTGTTCAGACAGTAAAAAGGGCAGGTTGCATTTCGAGGGGGAGAGGGCAGGGAGATCATGTTTATTAATTTTCACTTTATCTTAGAGTTGAAGCAGCTAATGTGATTGAGAAATCTATACTTTTCATTTGTTTATTTTCTGCAATTGTGGTATAGCATTTAAGTTTAAAACATTATAAGCAATCAAGGGATTTAGCGCTTTAGCTGTTAGAAGGAAGATGCTGTTGTGTTGATAAAGTCTTCGGACTCTCTCAAACCCTGTATCAGATGACTTGCTGTGGTTCAAGGAGCCATGAAAGGATCTTTTAAAGACAACCACAAACATTAATTTTCCTGACACCAAATACTGGTGGAGCTGAACCTGAGCACCTGGTCATAGCAGTGTGTCCAGTGAAATCTGAGCTGAAGGAAATGCTACCTAAAAAAGCCTTCAGTATTTTGCTAAAGATATTTGAAGATTTCTTGAAGTCAGTGGTTTTATTAAGCATCTTATTCTGCACCTCTACTGATACTTAAAGAAGGTCCTTTTAGGACTGCTGTAAACTGCATGCTTTCATGATACACTGAAATTATTATTAAGCTGGAGAGAAACTTAATATGTTCAGTGTTATGTTCAGGACTAAACCTGTAGACACCTAAGTGTACCTAAAAGACTTTTACTACGCTGTATTTATTGTTTAAGCTATCCAGATTCTACTTTATTTTTTTTCATTTTGGTGTTCAGCTTATTTCAAAATGGAGCATATTGCAGGAGCTATGCCTGTAAAATGTCAAATATGCCCAAACTGTAGCAAATACTGGAGGAATTCGTATTAAAATTCCAAGCTGAGGTGTAACTATTCTGCCTTTTAACCTAGTGATAAATCTGTATTTATAAGCATCTGGCAATTCACCATTTCCAGAAATATCCTCCATGAATGAAAAGATTTTTGGGAATGATCAGTTGGAATCAGCAATGATTTCTTGACATCTCTCTAGTATTTCAAATTTTAAGGATCATTTTGAGTCAGAGGTGCTACTATCACTACCAAGTAATTTGTCATCTGCAAGTAATTTGTCACCTGTCTTTGTGACCCTGAAGAACTTTGCAAGGATATGAAAAAAAATATATATATATATATAACACAGCTTTTATAATTATACCCAACTAAGAACTCAAGAGCCTGTTGGCTGATAATAATAATAAGATAAATGTTTATGGCTCTTGCTACCTTAGGGTCATAGGATGGAATTACATATAGGTAGTGGGGACCTGCCTGTCCTATTTAGCAGCCTACCAGTAGTGCCAGCATGAAAGCTAAATTCAAAACTGGTGATCATGATAGCAGTGCTGGAAAGCATGTAAAGTCTTTCTAGATGGTCTGAACATGGTCTGAACTTTTGGGTAGACCTGTGCGGTATCAAGAGTTGGACTTGATGATCCTTAAGGGTTCCTTCCAACTCAGGATATTCTACGATTCTATGATTCTATGATTCTAGATCAGTGGTCAGACACATTTAAAGGATACAAGCTGCATGGTTGTTTACAGCTTGGACTTTTTCTGTGCAGAGAACATATGAAAGGTGACAACTTTTCAAAGCATGCTTTAAAAAAAATGCAAAAATATCTCCCACCACACCACCACATTTTTTTTTATATTGATATTAACCTTTTCAGAAACAATAATATTTTTATTAAACCTGCCATTGGAGATGTAGGCTATATACCTTTTTTTTTTTTCAGTATCTGAGTGTTAGTGATTGGACATATGATGGTGTGTTTTAACTAAATATTTAGTGTCTTGAGGTTGCTTGCCATGTTCATTTAATCACTGTAATATTTGCACAGAAAATATTTAAAAATTTTTGAGATTAGACTTCATTGTTCTTGTTAGAACAACATTTCTATTGATAAATACTTGTAAATTAGGTATTATACTAAGAGACTCCAAGTGTTTGTGGTGAAGGGCCAAATGTGTCAAGCCACCACTGGGAGTTGGAGAAATTTACATAATTTAGATTCAGGCAAAATTTAAGCAATCAAAACTTCATGATAAACAAATATTAAAAATGAACAAATCAGACCAATACTGAAACTGAATCTAGGGGATCAAATTCACAATATCTGCCTGGATCACTGAACTGCAGGTTATGTTATAATATCTGTAAGTATCTGTTATATCACAGAAGACAGCCTTTTTTTTTTTTTTTGTCAAGGAAGAAAAGCTAGAAATGTATAATGCTGTCTGATTTAGCTCAAAACTGAGGCTGATCCAGCACAGCTGCAGTTTGCTGTATTAGCATTTACTGTTGTTTAGCAATCTGAATTTTAAAAAGAAGCCCTTTTTTTTTAGATTCCAGATCTGGCTGCCCAGCTGCCATCTGAAAACACTGTGATGTATAGATCTGACACTGACATGGCAGTCATGTACCAGGCTGCGAGACTGGCAATGCAGTCTGTAATAGATAGAAATATCATATGACTACCAAAAGATCCTTTTTCCTTTTTATTTATTTATTTATTTATTGGCTTGAAACCATGACTGAACATGTTGAATCTACCTCTGCTACTCTGTGGAGAAGTGTAGAACAAGACAAGGATAAGTAGCACTTAGCAGTGGCAGAGGCTGGTCTGGAAAGGTTTCTGGTGCTTTCATAATGGAATACCTGTACCCAATTTCCATCTCACATTTCAGATGCAAATAATTAACGGAAAAGAAATGAAAAATAGTAAGAATTTTTACTTGTTTAACACTGGATGGGGAAATCTACTTCTCAGCACAACCCTTGCCCCCTTGCTGAAGGAACACGGAACTGTAGATTTTGTTAGCCAGCCACTTAAAAAGCTGCTGGTAACAGCCGATTCACAGCTTTTGCCAGTAGATGGGGCTGTCCTTCAAGGTGATGTCTGTATCCCCTCACGGTCTCTCTCCATTCTCCCCCATCCCCCTTTTTCTTTCTTTCTTTCTTTTTTTTTTTTTTCCTTTTTTTTTTTTTTTTCCTGGCCTGCTATTTGCTGATTTGTATTAGGTACCACAGAGTGAGCCTCAGAGCCTCAGAACAGGAAGCTGAGGATGAAGCAGAGAGGATACTGCAGAGTGCTTTTTTTTTTTTTTTTTCCTCTTCCCAATGCGAATGCAATGCAGCAATTTGTGAATACTTGGTAATCTTTTGAAACTGGGAATCTGAACACGTTTATTAGAGAGAATTTCATCATTGCTATCTTTTGGGGTTTTATTTTTCTTTTTCCTCATAATACATTTGAAATTCATGTTTTATCAGGTAAGCCAGCAGGACATTAAATCCGAGACCTCAGTTCACTTACATTAGCTGTCCATATGGGGTGTCCCCCCCCAAGTTGTTTTTTTTAATATCATATTTGAATGTTTGCTTTGTAGTTAATGCTAAGCATATAAGTAAGGAGAAAATCCAGTTTGGTGGTTTTAAAAATGTTTTTAAAGCTGCAGTTAGGTGTGTTTAGCACTACAATATTTTGTTACGAGATGGATTTCACTGGACTTATATATTTGGATTCTTGCCTTTTTATTTGTTTGTGTTTTTTTTGCCTGTTTATTTTTTGATTTTTATTATTCAAGATTTTTCCCCTAAACTGTTTAGAAGTAACAGAGGTTATGTTGTTCCTTCACATGGAAAACATACAAAGGGCTGACCTTAGCTTTGCAGGAGTGTACAGCTTTCCTTCCCATGAAGAAGCTCTTCTTTAAGGCTAAATGCTTTATCCAAATGGTTGGGGTTTATTGAAGGTGGAAGGGGCTCCCTCCTCTCTTTTTCCCCCTTCTTTCTGCATCTACCTCTTCCTCCAGCATTTCTGATTAGGTACTTCGATAGAAAACCTTGTTTTTATTTACATACAGATCAGGACTGGTTGTAATGCTATAGATATAACTCGGTTCATAATCTGAACCGTCTTGCTTTTTCAAACAGCACAAGAAATTTGCCAGGTGGACATCAAGCTCTTTCAGCGTCTTTTCTAAAATGGATTTCTTCTCTGCTGCTTGTCTGAGGTATGTGCTTAACACACTCCCACTGAATTCGTTTTGGATTGGGCTGGCTGCTGCATCCCCTCTTTGAAAAAGTAGTGGTTGCTCATTCTGCAGCATTTGAAAATGGATTTGTGTTTTGCTGTTACTGTTAAAAATCTATCCAGTCTTACTTATCACAGAAATGCTTATTTTGTAGTTATGATGTTGAACTCTTGAGTTGTATTGCCTGATGTTAGTACTGCATTCTTGAAACGCACCTGCTTTTTCTATGTTTTTCAAGCTTGACCCTTCTTTTAGTATAAAGTACAATGGAAAAAAAGACTAAAACTGTGCTAAAAATGACTCTGAGAATTAATGTGAAGCAATAACAGGATGATTGTTGTCAAGACTGATACCCTGTTAGTTTATTCTCTTGAGCCTAATTTGTGTGATCTTGAATATTTGCTGAAATATGACACAAGAAAACAAGTTAGAGAAAGTCAGCCTTAATCTGATTGTCCTCAGTTAGTCAAGTAGAGTCACAGATAGTTTTCATTATTTAAAAGGAAGTAAACATGATGGGGGGGGAGGGGAAGGGTCAAGTTTTTATTGTATAAGGAATCATATAATCTAAACAATTCTAGGGAAATTTTAGGTAAACAACAGTAATTTGCATAGTATCATTTTAGAAAATATATATATATATATGAAGCATGACTATAAAGACTTTCAGGAAAATGATGTAGATGTATATAATAGAATCATATATCCTAAAAGCTGTTAGCAACACTACTTTATATCAATGGTAAGAGTACTTTACTATGGATCATTGAAATCTATATTTAAATTGTTATATTGGAACCTTAACTTGCTTTGCAGTTTCTGGAGTTGTAAATGTCGAGAGTTGGGAAGCTAAAACAAATGACTGATTATTGCATTTTAAAATCAAGGTGGCCTTGAATTAGAAAACCTTTAGAATGTCAGTGGATATGACCCTTCTCCTCAATGCATTATCCCAATGCCAAGGACTTTAAAGGACAGGTGATTGTTTACTTTTAAAGGTGATATCACTGCTACTATCTGTATCACACCACAGCCTGTCCTCTTTTCAACATTTGGGCTCCTATTCTAGGAGTTTTGTATGTTACTAAGAGAAGAAAATGCGTTCAGGTAGAAAAGCCAAAAAGCTTGATACTGGATTTTTTCCCTTAAATGGTATTTTTTGGATCCTTTTGGCTAATTTAAATCGAAGAACTAAGATTAAATTGTGAAGATTGCTCTGCTCTTGGTTATGAGAAATTGTCTGGCAGTACTAGGAAGAAGTGGGTACTTCCTTGCAAATATTTTTTGAAAAGTGGCACAGGCTTGGTCTAATTTTGTGTATGTAGTTAGAACTGTGTTCGATACTCCTCTAGATATATATGTTTTCTTTCATTTTATTCATTTTCTCAAATCCAGTACCAACTCACCTGCAGGAAAACATGCTGGGTCTTTTGGGCAAAATATTATGAATAGATTTGTTGATTCTCTTGCAATTGCAGAAGCATATCCTTCAGTTTCTCCACTGAAGACAGCTGATATATATCGGAGTCAGTAGGATTCCACAAGAGTAAGAGAGAGCTGTATTTGGCCTGTAGACTTTCTGTTGATGCCAGAAGAAACACAGCAAAAGACAAACCAAATTTCCTTTGCTGGCAGATGTATTAAAAATTGAACAATATATATCCACACTTGTAAACTGAGAAAAAATATGATGCCATCAGTAAGACATATTAGATAAGGAATACCATTAGACTTTTTTTTAGCAGAATATTTCAGAACACTTAAGAGATCAAGTTGCTCAAAGGGAAAAATCATAAAGGTGGACTATTTTAAAATGGAAAAAAGAACCTTTGGGTAACTTTTACCCATTAAAAGCTACAGATGATGTTTCTGAGTGAGCTGATTACTGTAGGGAGATTGGCAGTATCATGCAAAATCTTCAAATGTTTTTCCCAGAGGTGAATAGTTCTGGTATATGTCACTTCCATTTTCTCTAGTTGTAGGTTTATTCTCAATGGATTTCTATCAATGAAAACTTCCAAAAGTTTTATGAAAACATTTGAAAATTTGGTATAGGTGATGTAATTAGTTAAATTTCAAATTTAGACTGAGAAAATGTAGTCTGTTCTGTAGCCAGGTTAGTCCAATTTCTGTAAAATATATTGATCATTTTTATTCAATTAGTAATATTTATTTAAAGAATTACAGTAATGTCTTAATGAATACATGGGTGTTCAGTGTTTTCACGTCTCCTGTCTCTTACAGATTTTTGTGTCACCTTTTCTCTCTCTCCCATTTCCACCATTGTGTGTCATTCCAGGGCCCCTTTCAGTCTTCTAATGTGCTATTTAGCTCTGAAAAAAAAAAAATTGATTTTATTTTGAGCCTATTACCAAAATTCTGGGTAGCACCCTGCCATATTAAATATCACTTGAAATACCACATTTCTGACTCAGATCCCATTTTACTTATTGTTTGCATTTATCAGCCCCGGAAGCTTTCTGTCTCCTTCCTCTGTGCTTGGAAATTCTGATTATATTGCTTTTTCTATACATAAGTTTTTATTGCTTTCTGTCTCAGCAGTGCATTTCTGTCTTTCCAGTGTTCTATTTTAAAGCGTCTCTATCCTCCTTTTTTGCTTGTTTCCCCATTTTTTTACAAGTCTCTGAGAAAAAGAGGACATGACCCCTCCATTTTTGGTCTCAAAAACATCCAGATCAGTTTGTGCTTTTCCCCATCTCATTCCATCTATCTTGATAATTTATTTCAATACCTTGTTAGCATGTGGATCAATCTCCTTCATCTTACTTCTACTCCTTAAACAGATTCTCTAATTTCCTTACAGAATTTTCTTTTTAAAAATTACTTCGTAATACAATTCATAACACTGAAGATCATCATGATAAACAACAACAACAAACAAATCCTGTCAAGGTCAGCAAGAAAAAAAATAGGAATAAATCTAGAGGCTTGTGGGACTCTAATAGGCTTTTTTAATAGTGGTTTTGGTCAAAGATGACAAAGCTAAGCAGCAACTATACTACTTTATAACTGAAGTAATGGATCTGAAGGAAGCTTTCAAATGTTTGGTTATTTAAGCGCATTTTAAGCCAGTGACTTGATGGTGTTCCAGATGTATTGGCCTGCAACTCTTCCATCCTCTCATCCCTCCCTGGACTCCATTTTCTACTTAGTCTTTGATAGTGTTTCCTTCAGAGGTCTTTCATTTTCTTTTATGTTTTAAAGTATCTGACTGTTTTGTTTCAAATTATTATCAGATTTACTTGCCAATAGGAAATCATGACTGAGATCTTTCTGAGGAAGATGTGAGGTGCTTCTTTAAAGAATGCCTCAACAGGGCTCTTATGGAAGCTTGGGAAGGATTTCTTGAGTAGGTCTAGAAATGAAAATGGAACGGAAGAGGCAAGTGGATGGTTAGAAGCTGAATACTGGAGATCACTTTTGTTCTCTGCGTCCTTAGCAGGTAGTACAAGAAAGAGACTGCAGAAATAGACTCATCCAGATGAGATACTGGGAGGAACTTTCTAATAGTGAGGATGGCGAACGGTTCTAAGAGAGTGTCAGGGAAAGCTCTGAAATCTGTCATGAAGGTCTGTAGGAAGAGGATAGATGAAACATATACTGGGAAATAGGTTTAGTGATCCTGCTTTGGACAGGGAGGTGTAGTAGATGGCCTCTGATAATTGTTTCTGACCTTATTTTTCTGTGAGTCTACAAAGAAGTAGATACCCAAGGAACAACACCCTTCCAGAAAAATACAAAAAATACTTCAAAAACAGACATCCTAAAAGATATCTTAATTAGGATTTAATTTAGGATCTTAAAGTACATAAGCCACTGATACTAAGCGGAAAAAATAAGTTATCCTCAATTAAAATAAATAAATATATTCTTAAAGATTAACTATGTGATCCAGATGTTATCTGGAAATTTCACCTCCAAGTAATAATATTTTCAGCTCAACATATTTTCTCTTTAGAAACATTAGGGGAGATAGATCAGAAAGGATGACCCTTTACCATGTTTTCAGGACTTCATATTGTCTCAAAACAGAAATTCTTACAGATCTACTACTCTGAATTATCAATGATAGCTGCACTTCAAGGAAAATCGTCTAATTTTATTAGATATTTTGGCTCCGTCTATGCCAAGACAAAGTGACATGAGATATTCTGTTTCTTCAAAGTGTCTTGTCCTTAAAAACCTAGTGACCATATGCACCCTGTCTACAGGGAATGCCTTCTCATGTGAGCTAACTCTTGAGTTATGTCCTGAAATTATTTGGGAAACTACTAACTAAAATGAGTGAAATCTGTGCCAGGGTCAGTTGTATTTAACAAGAGGTGCTTGGGTCCCAGGATCCAGGAGTATTTCTTTCCATTGATTAATGCATTGGCTCCTAAGCTACAGAGTAAAAAAAAAAATCTGTTTTTATAAATATGTATATTAAAATATCTATATATTTACTTAGGAAGAGGTAATAAGATTTTATTGTGTAAAATATTTATTTAGAGTATGACTTTAAAATAGGCTAAATAAATTCACAAACTGGAATAACATGGTAATCAGGTAGAGATACAATATTTTAACTTTTGAATTAACTATTGAAAAGGAATCAAAACAATATTATCTTGAGTGTCCTTTAGGAACTTTATACTTAGAAAAAAGTTAATTTGAACTGTATAGCTTCTTTTTTTTTTTTTTTTCTATGACAGTTATAGAGGGACACATCTTCACATAGATTGCTTAATACTTATTTTAAAAATTTAATTGAAGTCTGGAAGATTGTTAATCAATACTTACAAGAAACGCAAGACCAATTTAGAAAGTATCTGGTGAAATCAGATGCCTAGCTGGACTAAATCAAACCCACACCTGTTTTATTTCTTTTTATTAATTCTGAAAACTAACATGAAAAAGTGTACACAAATCATTACAAATACATTTCTGTTTAGTGGCAAAATAAATTGATTTTGTTTAACAAGTGATCAGTAAGACTTACACAGGGTGTGAGAAAAAGAAAGCTATACTCAATATACATAAAACATGATGGAAAAGAGTACACTTCAGCTCCTGGTACTATTTTCTGGTACTGGGGAGCTTTGTAAAACTGTGTTTGCTGACACACCTAGATGGGGAAGGCTTGCCAGATGTTACTTCAGGATGTTGTGTTGTCTGCTTTTTGATGGACAAGTATAAAACTAGTTGTAGAACTGTACAGAAACAGAATTTATGTTTGGGCTAGAAAAGTGTAAGAAAATTTTCTGAAATAATTTTATTATATTACAAAAGCATGTTTTGAAAGAAAAAAATAAGGTTTCTAAGTCTGGTAAAGATAATGAAAACAAACAAATGATTTGCATTAGTAGTGTTGGGTTTCCATACTATTCCTGGTAGAGTAGCAAACTTAATCATCTTATATACTTCAAAGGACCACTAATTTTTCAAAATTACACTGTAACTAATTCTATCTGGCAATTCAAAGGGTTTTTCATGTCAAAGAGTTTCTGAACAGTTACAGATAAACCTCATATACTGTGAGACAGTTATCCTTCTTTAAAAAATGAGGAAAACGGAGATATGTTTGTTCCAGTCACTGGACAAAGTTGTCCAGGTGGAGAGGCTCCATTGATGGAAATACTCAAAGCTTGATTGCACATGGCCCTGAGCATGCACATGGCCCAGGGTGGGTTGGAGTGGCCAATCTCCAGAGGTGGCTTCCCACCTCTGCCAGTCTCTGAGTCTAATACAAAAGCAAAATTTTAGGAGTGTACAGTGGAAGATGTCCATAGCCTAGCCATCTGTAATAAGTGGCAACTATAAAATAAAATATAAAAAAGTACGCTACAAACACAGTCTTGTGTTACCAGGTATGAGGGCTGTCCCTGCTTTGAAGTTTCATAAATGGGACATAAAGTAGACAGTAGTTTACAGCTTTATTGATATATTTATGAGCAATGATGCTACCAAAATAAAATAAAATAAAACTTAATTACTTTAAGTACCTTTTAAATAGAATTTCAATCAAAAATATTTTATTCAAGTGATGTTTTTAGTCTTTTCTTTCTTAAATATTATTTGAAAGTGGTATTTTGCAACCATCCAAACTAGAAGGAACCATAGCATCCTTTGGTTTGCTAACAGCAACATCTGCTTTAGTTATCACTGCAATGAGTTGAAAAGGAGTAACAGTTTAGAAAGGCCTACACATTTTGGACTTCTTTAAAAACCTCTACTTATTATATCTAATGCCAATCCAGGAATTCTTACAGTTTATGGAAGTCCTACGTCTGCAGTCTGGTAGAAGATTCTCATATCTCTTAGATAGTATGTCTGGTAATTTTGACTCTAGGTTATATCCTGTCTAGCTGCTACACAGCCTGTATGTGAGTCTGTCGCTCATGGGTATTGACTTCAGACATGCCCTCTTCTTTCCCCTTAAGAAGTTTCTGTACATCTGCGAAGCCTACATTCAAGTTAACCCTGAACCAACACTAAGTAATATTTAATGACTCTGCTGGGAGAAACTAAAATGCATACTTCTCAATAGCAGGAAATAATAAATTACCAGACATGCTACCAAAATAAAAGCAAATTAGGTGATACAGTACCCCCTGTTTTATGTCCGTCTGCCTAATTCCTAGTCAATAGCTAGCACTGAGTTTCTTGACCAAAAAAAAAAAAAAAGACAAAAAATGTTTTTGTCGATCAATTAATTAAAAAAAAAATGCAGCGGAGTAATAAATATTCATTTTTATTTTTAAAAGCTACTTCTCTGTTCCAAAACAGATAAAACGATCTCTCTTCCGTACATGTCTTCTAGTAGTAAATGTCTTTTAATAAAGATTTTATCTCCCTTTTTCTTTGGCCTCTTTGCCCATAGGATTTCTATGGGCATCTCATCAGTGACATTTTTTCTGGGTCATATGCTTAGCAGGATTCTGAAATGCTGGTTCTGGTCTGTTTTGGCTTTTTTTTTTTTCTCCTCTCCAGTGACTAAAGATTGACTATGAGCTAGAGCTAAAATTTCATAAGATAGGTCAAAGCTTACATGTCTAAGTCTATATTTAGGTGCTTAGACAGAAAAATAGTGTCCAAAACAGTGTGACAAGAATTTCATATTGACTTCTGTGTGAATTCTTGATTGCTTAGCACTTTGGAAAAGAATGGCTTATGCCTTTAGCTGTCTATTCAGATAAATTCCTGATATGAAATACGAGCCATTTGTTCTCTTTTGTGTGAGAAAAGATTGTGAAAATGGCTAAATAATGACTGTGGGCAGTAAAATTGTGATTAGCACTTTTCTGAAATCCACAAAATAAGCAAGTTACCCTTCTCTTTAGCGGTCTGCAGGTCTGTTTTCTCTGCATAATAATTCTAATTCAGGTGGCTCTCCCAAAGCAGTAATTAACTTTAGGGGATTATAAAAAAAAATATATATATATATATATTTTTTTTTTTCTTGAGATGTTGATGAGTTATCTCAGTACAAATTCTGCACTGAAGATATGTAGGGCATATTTTTACCTCTGGAAGTTTCAGAGACTTTGTTCTTAAAAACTTTCTGCTTTCTGCCTGTCAGGCTATACTACTGAATGCAGTGCACCATATCGATTCTCCAAAGTACACAATTTTCAACTTTAATACCTCTTAAATTCCAGATTCTTACCTGGAAATTGTTCTACTTCAGTTTGTGCCTACATTACCTGTTGTCTTGCATACATATGGATATTTTTGTGTAGCTTTTATAAGTAAGGGTACTTCTAGGGAAGCTAAGAAACAAATCTGTATGTACTACTTGAATATGGAGAGAAAGTGAATTACTGCCCAACACAGCATGCTATCTAAGTGTAATGAAAAATGTTAGGTGTCATAGACAGAAATAACACACTTAAAGTGAAATTATTTTGGTAGGTGATCAGCCAAATCACAGGAGAGTTTTCAAAGATATCTTGAAAAATAATAGGTTAAGAAGACAATAATGAGGAAGTTTTGTGCAGATATTTGTTTCTGCTAAATGTGACTGGGAACCTTCTTCAAAAGCACTATGTTGATGTAAATTGAAAATTGACCAACAGAGTTGACATCTAAAAAAGGTATTTGTCATAATGAAGAAACAGGCTGCAAAGACCCTCTGAGAAGGGGTCCTATATTTTCTGAGAATTGATACAGGAGGATGACATGGCCTAAAGTCACCCTGGGTATGGGCACATCTCGTTTGATAAGGCCAAAGAAACTTTCTTTCTCTTAAGCTTAAAACAAAGAGAGACTCTCTCTTAAAATAGAGACTCAGACATTTATTACCTTGTGGATGTATAAGAAAGATTCTGTCTCAGATATGTATGGAAAAAAATACAGTAAGATTTAGGCATAGTCTGGCTCCAAAACTTAGACAAGGACTCCTGAAACATGTAAGAGTTGGATTTATTGTGAGAGCTAGTAGCATAGACACCACTAACCTTGGCAGCCTTTAGGTTTGGTTGCTCACCTCATGTGCCAAGCTATTGTGTTAAGCACTGGTAGACTAGGACGTATCACTACACCTAGAATTTGAAAACACTTTGTACCTGCAGAGGTGGTGTAAAGAAGTCTCAAATAATTAAAACATGCATCAGCAAGGCTTCATATACACTGCTGAATAGGATGTTTCTGAAGGGAGCTTGGAGACCAAAATAGCTACAGCCATATATTCTGCCTGCATTCTTCAGTATGACTACATCTTGGCTGTCTGCTGTTCAGGGTACAAAAGCAAAATTGTACGCTGAATAGGGTACATCTGCCTAACGGTACTTGCTGCTGCAAACTTGGAGATCTGCAAGCAACCTGCTTCCCAAATCCAGATGGAGTTCCTGTAAAAGGCAGTATAGACAGATACATGTTGTGTCAGGAGAAGCTTGTGACAGAATGCAGCTTTGGCTGCACTCTGTAAAATATAGTACAGATGTAGCCTGAGAAAAATAAGTTGAAAAATTAAACATATTTTTAAAATAGGCGTATTAAGATTTGATGCTGTAATATAGCCGACATTTTCACTGAGGTCCCTTCTTATAGGTCATAGTTACTTCAGTTTCTGGGACAGGCTGTGTAAGGTACCTATTCACATTCTTATGCTTTGGCCATCTGTTATGTATCAGACCATTGTGTTCTCACTGAAAAAATACCTCCTGTTCTACACTCTCATAACCACCAGTATTACCTTTAATAGTTGCTAAAACATGCAAGGATTATGCAGGTATTGATTCAGCAACTTTTTTTCCCACTCCCTCTTCTAGTTTCACTAAATTCAGTATCAGGTTTATGTTATTACAAAGATACCTGAACTTGGAGATGTATTCTATCCTTTTACTCTTGGAATGTGCTGATGAGCAGTAGGACGGTAGCAGAGACCATGCTGAGAGAGCACAGTTCAGCCAGTGCACTATTTATTCAGCATTTTGGACACCACAGTTCCATATAGGAATTTGTGATGTGCTGAGTTCTATCACACAGTACAGGCTCAGCATTGGTTTTAGACATCTTGGTAGACGGCTCTGCCAAATATCACAGTCCTGTGGCCTATTTTGTTTGAACAGCTCTATCACAACAAAAGTTAAAGTGAAAAGGCCTAAGAATTACTACCTCCTCTCCTTTCACATAATTATTAAGCAATCCTGGTAAAGCATGGAGTCTTTTACAATGGTGGTAGTTTTGATCTTGGCCTTTATTGGTTTGGGAATATTTTGGCTACATTCAACTCTGTCCCCACTTTCTGGCTTTCTCCAAGCTTCTGCTGTCAACCTGTAGCTCACCCAGGAACTCCCTCGCCACCCAGCCCAGCAGAAAACCTATCTTCAGAACCTGAAAACCCTGCCCTGCTCCTAACCAGCCCCAAATTACCCCCACCTAGCATTTGGCTTCCAGAAAGCCTGGCTGCCTGGGAAGGTGAAAGTAGACAGGGAGTGAGGGCGCACAGCTGCAGCTCACTCCCTAGAACCTGTTTACTTAAAGACAATGTTCATTTCAAGCTCCTCATGGACTTGACAGAAAGGTGAAAAATATTCAGGAGGTGAGGGGGAGAGTTTGATCAAGAAAAATAAGAAGAGGAAAAGGGAGAGAGAAAATTTGGATGCAGTTTTCATATATTTTCTTATGACTTTCCCCAGACTAAATCCATGCCACCATCCTCAAGCTTTCCCACACTGACAATCACTTTCACAACATCTATTTCCATTGACATTGTATGTCATATGGCTTGTAATGTCATATGTAAAAAGCATTTTACCAACCCACAACTTAAAGCCTGAGAACTAATTTGTACTAGAAAGAGGACCTTCATGATAATGATTTTATAAACACTATATCATTTTACTAAGTAGTTACTAAATGATGGGTATGTATATTTACATGATTTGCAATAGTGCTTTTATTAACACAAGTATCTTGCCATTATTTTTAATGCATTAGTCCTACAGCACTGAAATATCAAAATATGTTCAGAAAAAGAAACTGCATCTTATGATATATAAATGTCTGCTGGTAAAATTTCATTATGTAAAAGAAAACTAAAGGGAAGTATTTTTCCAGGTTAATGTGCATCTACTTTAAGGTAAGTCAGAGTTTGAATTGAAATAACATTTTTATATAGCATAAATCAGAATTATTCTTCAAGATACCATTTAAATATATCAATCAGGTGATAAAACTTACCTGCATGAATGAAGTCAATAGAATGTTTTGAGAACAGCTTCAATAGGATCAAGAGTTCATCTGTTATCTCAAAAAAAAAGGGGGGGGGGGGGGGGGGGGTAGTACAATTTTAAATCATAGAGAAAAATGAGAATTTTAAGAGCAATAAATATGGAAAAGTAGATAAAAAGGAGTAACAAACCAGCTCTTACTCAAAATTGCTGAACCCAGAGAAATCTGTTTTATATAAAACTTTTAATGACTTTTCCCTCAAAAATGGATTGTTTGATGTAATTTCCACTTATTAATATATGCATATAGTAGTATATGAAGTCCTCTATTCATCCTAGCCTCAATCAATGTAACATGATCATTTCGAAGCTTCTTGATTGTACCTGTTTCCCTCAGCCTTAAATGCCCTTCTGTTTTTTAGGGCCATGACCTACATGTTGCATTCATTTCTTCTCTGACAGTGTTCATTGTTCATATACCAAAGACTTTATTTTCATAACTGGATATTATCTTTTATGTAATGCATTTATTTCCATTATTCTTCCTGATCTTAAACACATGGAGAAATTCTTAAAAACAAACAAACAAACAACAACAGCAAAAACCACCTTTGGTTTCTCACTAGTTTATACACATGCAACGAGGTGGTATGTATGACATCAGCAGAAACATTATTCAACTCTGAGTCTGGCACAAAATTGTGCTGTGCCTTCAAATGCATTGATCAGGCAGCAAGAATGACATGCTGAGGAATGCCTCCCGGCATTGTTTCTCAGCTGGCTGTATTGTAAATCAATACCTTACTCTGGGAGTGGCTGAAGCTTTCTCTCATCTAGGCAGACTAGAATTAGCTTTCATGCTGTTAGCAGGGTAAAGAGTTCTAGGAGAACAATGACTAATCCTCTCATTTATCTTCAAACTATTTAAGATATTGCATGACCATAAGATATTATAACTCACTATGCTAACTTAAAAATCACTATTTAGAAAAATATATATATTCCAAAACACTGTAACCTCAATTACAACATTAAAATATAGTTTAGTACAGCAAGAAGCTGTTTAAATCACAAATGCAGGAGTACTTCTAATCATTAAAAAGACAAATGTTTATTTGTAATTATAAGAAAAACTGAAAAGTATTTTAATCATCAATCTCAAGTCCTTTAAAATGGCTAAAGTGTGTTACTTCCCCCGACAGAAAAGCTGAGTTTGAGAGATGTAGTTGCTTTAGTCAGAGCTACCATCGTGTGCAATGTTCTCCACTGTACCATGTCACTGCTCTTATTTGAGCTCTTATTCACATGAGCAGAAAAACATGAAACAGATCTTATATCAATTTCAATTCAACAGCAACATAGAAACCTTTGAATTTATTTTTTATCACTTCATTAGTTTCTTTTAAATAATTTGACTGCACAATTTATGTGCATTGTATTGTATTTATAGGAACTGCAGATCTTTCCTTTTTCTATGTCTGTACCTATATTTGAGAAGGGTTTCTTTGCAAAATAATCACTAAATATGCACTACAATCATATTTTTAACCACACAGTTAAGAACTTATTTGATAAAGAAAGTGTAGCCTGCTTTTTAGTAGATGATCTGGTCTTTCTGGAAGTACAAGAAATGGCTCAGAATTTCAATGACTGAGTGTGTTGCTCCAAAATTTAGTATCATTTATGCTATTTTTAAGTATTTAGCTATATTCCAGAAATTTCTAATTAATCGTCTTCTGCTTTGAGTATTATATCACATTTTGGTATAACGTGATATTTACTCATTTTATTTTATTTTTTTAACTCTTTTGTCACCTACAATGTATATTTTGCCTGTTTTCTCAGTACACTTATTGCAAAATTAATGAATTTAATGCTATTTTTCTGTGCTGCTAAACATTTAATGCCTCTGTACTGCACATATACATTATGATTTATTTTAAAGAAGAACATTTCTCTAATTTTTCTTCTTGATCAACCTTAGGATTAAAAAATAGCAGAAAATCCCCAGATCCAAATACCAGTAGATTTCATAGTCTATAATTGTATCACTTCTAGCTTCTGACAGGATTATTATTTCTCTTTAAATTTTTATATTTTCAAAAATAAAATTAGCATCCTGAATATTTATTGTAGGGTTAGAATATAAAATATTAAATCACTGGAAACTCACCAGCACCTTAAAAGAAAAAAAGGTGAAATCTTTGTTTTTAAATAAAAGTCAGTGTGGCTAACAGTCTTCATTCAATGGTTTTCAAACCACTGCTTCTGCAGAAATACTAATTCCCAGGCTCTGCCTTTCTTTGCAAGTCTGAAGCTTTTCATAATAAGGCTTTGTTCAAAGGGTGTGGCGGAGGCAGCAGATGCTGCCTGTAGTTAACCATTTAATAGCAAAAGCGATTTCATGGCTGCTAGTAATTTTTGAGATTTTTTTTTCCTTTATGAAACTGAAATTATCATGAGTACAGAATAGGATCTTTTCAGATCTCACAGAAGCTGAACACTGGAGGAAATAAATGAGAATTAAAACAAACAAACAAAAAAAACCAGTGAAATAAATCTTGAGAAATTATTGGAGAATGTTTATACACAAAGCCCAGTTCACTTGGGTTTTTTAAACCCAACTGTGATTATTTGGAGTCATGTGTTACAGACAGTAATTCCTATATAGTTCCTTCTCTGTGTGCCCCAAACCTTATAATTATTACGAGCAGATTCTAATGCATGCTTCCTGGGCTAAGATGCCTCATGGCTATGCAAAACACCCTCACAAATTATGATGAGTCAGCTTCTATGGGAGACGGCAGTCTCTAGGTGAATGATAGTGCTCACCAAGACTATTGATCTGAATTCAGGCTTCTTGCAAATCCCTAGGCATCTTCTGGGAATGAATGTAGGCCTTTCTCTCTCTCTTCAACACCAGCTTCATGGAATATCACAAGGGCAGATATGGATGGATGGGGTGAGTTAAGTATGCTCAGGACCCATCCACACAGGAAGTCAACTCACCATTTCATGTCATCTAGATTTAACTCATTTTCAGTAATTCTTTCTGTGGGTACACCAGATGGCTTACCCCACCACCAACTTCCTGGTTGCTCCACAGGGAAACTGCACAAGCAGAAAGCAAATCTGACCTTTAGCCTTGGATTTAGTATTGCTTCAGTAGAAAAATCAAGATGTAATCACAGGATTACAATTGGCACGTTAGTGAAAGGGAGATGACCAAGAAAACTCATTCTGGTAAGTGGGATGATAACTAAGCAGCAGATTAGTGGATGGATTTTAATGAGCTGATGGGAATGACCAGGTGGTCTCCTGATGCAGGAGTTGGGAGTAATAAAACCAAAGGTTATCCCTGGCGATTTTGAGAAAAGCTGCGTGCAAGAGAGAGAGCTTGAATGACTCAGGCCAAAGCCCAAAATTTAAGCTAAGAGTTAGTAGGAAATTAAGAGAGAGAGCAGTGGAGGACTGTTTTACTTTTTTTATTTTTGTTTTTCTCTCATTTGCTCTCTTCAGAGTAAAGCATAATGGTATTAATGACTTCTGCAAAGTCTCTGTGTCTCTTGCTTTGAATGATGTTTTTTCTGAATCACATGGTTCAGCTGCTGTTTTCCCGAGTGGTGAGCTGCACACCAGTGTCAGAAGTATGGTGTTTTGGGATGAATCTGTTAAGACAGAAGTGAGTGTGGGAATAAGCACTGGTGCTGGGATTTTATGAGGCCTGTTGAAACACAGGTGCCATTTGTAGGAAAGGAAGCAGGCAGGCTTTGTCTAGAAGGTGTGCCAGAGGGACTTATCAAGGCAATGTGTAGCCTGGAGGGAGTACATCACATTAACTGCACCACAAAGTTGAGCTACAGAAACCAGCTCTAAACGTGTACAGTTGCTTGTGTACTAGCTGCAATAATTCGTAGATGTTAGTGCAAATAATTTATTTAATATTCACTAGGCTAGATTAACTGTGGAGTTATACTGCTCCTAGGGCACAGGATGGTAGGGCTTGAGTGCTGTCAGGTCTCAAGACTACTGACATGTAGTAGTGCCTAGACACAAGACAGACATGGTGGTCTGAATGTCCACTTGATGAGAGCTTGTGCAAAATGGCATTGGACTAACATTGTTAACTCAAATTCTATTGGGAAACTATTCAAAACTAATCAGGAAACAGGTGAGATTTATTTACTTTTTTTTATCTTTGACCAGGCGTGTGTACTGAAAAAAGTTTTTTTTTTTTTTTAAAAAAAGTCACAATGATGTGATAATTTTTTATTCATTGTAAGAAATTTTCAGTGATGTAAATCATCTGAAAAAAAGGAATGAGTGACATTTATATAACTTGTACTGCATAGCCTACATTGCTTTGTTTATTTATTTTTTTTAACCAAAGAAAGGCACTATTATATTTGCTAAGATAAATGGAGGAAAACATTTCAGACATTGCTTGAGAATATTATTATTAAAATGGTGATGTTGATTCTCAATAGGAGGGGTCACTTTACTGATCAAAGGAAAAAAAGCAGAAAGGCCGCTTCTCTGCACTCTGTACTGCAGCTATTTGTTGCACAAGGTACACTGCAGGAACAAAATACACATGGAATTCATTCAGCTTGGTAGCACTCCAGTAGTTCTAAACTATTACATGTATTTGCTCTGATGGAGTAGTAATCCAGATGCCTTGTGATTTGTCCCTTTAAAATATTTTATTTCTTTCTATGGAACTGCATAACCAATTTTTTTCAGCTTTCTAAAATAGAAATGACTCTGTTGCAGTTAATGGAATTAAACTACCAAAGCAGAAAGCAGAAGCAAGCTCTTTATTTTTAATCTAAAGCAAAGCACATTAACTATATTTTGGTTTAGAGATACATTACTTAAATTTAAAAATGTAATGAGAAGTCCAATGGCAATCAAACCAATGCATACACATATATAAAATTAACAGTGATGAACAAAATGCTGTGTCCACATCATGTGGTCGTTTGATTTACTCTAAATGACAAACATGGATAGGACCAACAATATACATATTTGAGGGGAGGCAGGAGTGGAGGAGTGAAAACTGCAACTAAACCCTCTTTTCTCTTAAATACTCCTAATTATGTTCTCAACTATTAATACACCTCCAGCAATATTAAACCAACTTTTCAAGTGAATTTATTGGATACAATAGGGAAATAGCTTTGGGAGCAGGGATCAGAAGCCATGACTGCCTTCCCAAACGAAGGCTTACCATTAAGTTGCCAAGTTCATGTTTCCTTGAGGGCTTTCTTTCTGTCTCAGTAAATCTTGATTTCATCCTGCATAGTGATGGCAGAGTACTGCAAAGGGAGATCAGATGGTCTGCTGCCTGTTGTAGTGTAAGAGTTTTGCTGACTGATGGAAAAATGTGGCTTTGAATTCTGAGAGCTGATGGGGGAGTTAAGTATAAATACTCATGTAACGAGATGTAAACTAAGCAATTATACAAAAGTGTGGATATCACAGACGTTAACTGCATTTCCTCTCTCTGTCTCCTGCTTACTGGCTGTTGGGCAGCCTAGACTGAGGCGCTAAACTGCCTTCCTAAATCACATAGCTACCCTTGATTATTTGCAACTCTGTGGCAAATTAAATAGTGATCCTCCCTGCTCATTGCTCCCCTTCTATGTCTCTTTTCCTGTGCCCATATCTTTGCTGGGTATCAGTTTAGATAATGGAAATACCTACCTGCAAAGCATAGATGTTTGCGTGAGCAAATATATGTTATTTTATTGCTTTCAATATTTCAGATAATTCACTTATTTGTCAATTCATAAGTATGTGCCTTGTTCTGATCTCTGCAGTATTGATGTACCTACTCTTTATTTAAAATTAATATGCATTAAGTAAGTATAGTTAGCCATCTCCAAGTAATCTAATACAAGCAAGTCCTAGTGCCCAGATTTGCATTAGTCATACTGAAAGGATATGTCAAAAAGGCAGTAAAAGAAAATATATGGGAGAATCCTATTATCAGACTGATAATATGCATGTTTCCTTTATAAATCTGTCCATTAGAATTAAATTTAATTTTATATATGAGCTACAGGGAGTCATAAAAAATTGTGCAGTCTTAAGAATCTAATCTGAGTTCTGTTCTTCTGATAAGTGTGTTGCTTTGGATAAGCTACCTAATTTCAGAGCTACCTGTAGTAGCCCTAAAGTGGAGATAAACAGGCCAGATATAGGCTCATCTTCTGTGAAGAAAGAAAAAGGGGTTTCTCCTCAGCTAGAGCCTCACATATAAAGCCATAATAGTTGGCAGCACCTCCCCACTTCTCCTCCCGAAAATCCACACTTTGCAGAAGGTTATTCAATTTTATTCTGCGTTCTGAAGGCATGAATCATAATGACTAGTTGATAATTCAGAAATACAGAGAAACTGTGCCAATAAACAATAAGAAGGAAAGTTACATAGAGATTTGTAGTAGCTGTGATCTGTTAGGTTGTGCCTTGAATCAGCCAGGTGACAATACCTGTGCATATCACTGATAACCTTACTAATATACTGGTAGTTGAAATGAAAGTGAAGTTACCAATGTTATCTTATTGCAATTCAAAGTATTAATGCTAGTCTTTATCATGATGTTTTTTTTTCAAAATAGTAAAATGTATTATTTTTAATAAAACTGATTTGTTAGTTTATGCCAAAAGCAAAAACATAATGTATGTCACAAGGCAAGGGCAAAGTGAATGGCAAAGATTAAATTCTGCTTACTCTACCAGAATGCTCTTGCCTGAGTTTTCCCTTAGCAATCAGTTTCACAGTACTGGATAGTATGAGGAAACAGCAGTGTGTACAAACATTTAAGGGTGGCTTTCTGAAATTCAAAGGAAGGTTAACCAGACAATGAAACAGTCCAGTTTCATTTGCTAATCACTTTCATTTGATGCTATTTTTATTTTCTATTAGTGGTGAGAGATTACTTGTTTCTTACATCACTAAGTGTAACAAATCTTTTTTTGGGGTGTATATAATGAAGAGTCCTGTCAGTCATTAATTCTGCAAGTAACAGTGCAAAAGAGTATGTGATGCATTTGTTGAAAGACTCACGTACATTTCCTTTTTCACTCGTGTTTCCACTTCATCTTGGAAATACATTCGCACCTGACGAACTGGAGCTGCACTATCTCATATTGCACTGTGGAAGGGTACAAATCTAGTCTCACCATCCTTCACCCAAACTGAGAAACTGGAGAATACAGTTGAATACAGTAGGGTGGGGGAGGCAGAAGTATTAATCCACTGGTACTTCGGATGCATGCAATGTTTTACCCCCCCCAAAAGTACATAAGTTATTCTCTAATTCATGCTTGCAGCATGTTCAGTTGTGCCTGACATGGCTATGTCAACTGAAAAACAAAAATACCATTCTTGTCTGTTCACCATGTCTACACACCTGCAGCATTAACCATGGGAGAAAGTTAATATCTATGTTGTTCTAGATATGTATGTTCTAGAAAGCATGGCACACAGCACATTGCTATACAGTAAATCTGAGAAGCTATAGCTTTTTAAAAGTTAATCATACTTCTATGCTTAGTGAGTAAAATTAATGCTAACTAATATTAAAAGTTATATTGCGGAGAATTTTAGCACCTCAGCAATGTAGGGAGAAGCAGGAAGAGTTTTTGTTTTGTTGGAGGTTAGGTTTCATTTCAGCATTCTGACGGAAAAGGGATCATGGAAGGCTTTATGTAGGTGTTTCTGTAAGTGAAAGTATGAACGAGACCTGTTGTATCATAATTGTTGTTTAAACTTGTCTGTTATAATCAAATTCCTACATTTCTAGCACATAGGGTCCACTGGAACTTCAACATCTCAACATTCATTAAATTCTGTGGCAAATGGAAGATGAATTTAAATTTAGGGGTGTTGTCACAGAAGATCAAATATAAAAGCACACTATTATGGTTCATAAATCAATTACAGAAATAAAGTAGCTTACTAAAGTTCAGGTATTTGCAGCATTGCAGTATGCCAAGATCCTCCTGAGCAAATTCTCTGGAAACTTTTGTTACTGTTAGTTACGATGGCAATGAAGATAATGAAAGCAGCTGATAGTAAACTACATGTTTTTCAGATTAGGAAAAAATCTTGTTAAAACCTGCCTCTTTTTCAGAGAGTTAAGTATAGTCTAATTGACTTCCTCAAAGGCCAGCGTGCAAGTGTTTTGGGATCACTTTTAGATGAGGCACCATTTCTCCAGCTGACAAGTCCCTTCATTTTGCCTAGTAAATTTATCTAGGTGAAATTTAAAGACTTTAGAAATTTTTTAAAGCTCTGTGGATATTTGATCTTGAGTTGTTCCATAAGCATGCATAGATTTATGACTACGCAAGGTGTACAGTAAATCAGATCCATCGTGGAAGTGCTGAATTAATTGCATGTATATTGCCCAGATGGTCATTGTGTGCATAGCTAATCCAGTGTAGCTCTAGATGCTTCAGACTTAATATGCGTGGGCAGATCAACTATGCATTGTGCAATAGTACAGATGCAACTGAACAACTTCAGACTTCTGAATGTGGTTTACAGATGGTCTGTGCACAGAGTATATTGAGTGTGCTCTGGAATTAACTGTCTTACAACAATCCATACACTGCAAAGTATATACAAATATATGTCACCTGGGAAATTTCAGAAGAAACACAATCATTCTATTCTCAAAGATTCTGAGTACCTTATTTTACAGAATTTGAAACATTTTGCCTACCAATACACTGCACATCAGAAAGTCAATGAAACGCAAATGAAGATGTAGAAGAGAAAAAAAACATCTCTGATACATCATTCACTCCAGAAGGAGAGAAGTTGGTAAGAAATCTGGCCCTTTGTCCCTTCCTTTTTAAAATAAACTGAGAAGAGAAAAGCCTGATTGTAGGTTCTTTCCCAATAGCAACAGTGTTTTTTTTTAATATTAGAAAATAATGACAGAGCATGCAAACTTGTGTGTCTGTAATTGTTCGGTAATTAGGGGCTTGAATTTTTGATTCCCAGAAGTAAACCTAACCATAAAATAAGGAGCTGAGGAATATCTGGAGAATGTCTGGAGAATGCTATTTATATAGAGGAAGAGAAGGTTTTAAATCCTTATTGCTTCAGATACACTTGTATCCCTTTTACCCTTAATGGAGAAAGAATAAGGAAGATGCTGATTCCTTTTAGGATTAGAAATGAGGGAAAGGTTTAGAGAACTGATTCTGGATACAGTCTGCATGGGTTAATACCTTGGGTTCGGGTAGATTAGCACCTTTAATTTTTTTACAAAGAGAAATCTTATTTCTTTAGAATCTCTTCCTCTGATTGTGGCTAATGATTTTATACACCTCAACGAAATATGGGTTGCAGATTCCATAAGCATTTTGACCCCTCATTCATAATTTATCTACTGCATTCCACTACTGAATACATATGTGTGTTTAAGATGTTTGTGCTCACCCTGGCATTAATGATCTACAGGATTTGGGGCTTATTACTTACTACTTTACAATTTTTGTTTGTTTTCATCTCTGCATTTTTTTTATACTTCTAATCTTCCATTCTTCCTAATTTTTCCATTTCACATTCTTCGCTCTCCTAATTCTTTCTACACTGATATACTGTCTCCTCTTTTTTCCATTTTTGTCCTATTTTCATTTTTTTCAGCTTCTTTCCCTAAGTTCTGTTTTTATTTATCTTGTTTTGATCTGTGTCAATATGATCCCCTCCCAGCCACATTTTGTATTCTGACTTCTCTGTCATTCCATATCCCTTGCTTATTTTGAAGTGTACTGACCTGCGTTGATCCTTCAGTCACCTGAAACGTTGACTAATCATTTTTCAAGCACCCCAGCAATGGGTGGAGAGTGAAGTTACCTCTTTATATTCAGGCATGAGGAATATACTCCATTGTGTGCCCAAATATGCATTTCATCTCTATGTCTGATGTCATCAGAAGATTATTCAGCAGCATGAAAGATGTCGGATCTGTAATTTTTAACAGGATTTTTTTTCTCTCATCAGGTTTATTTTTTTCAGCTGCAATGTATAGACAATATATATTAGAATATTTCCAGAATTATGTAGTTACAGCTACTGAATAAAGCACCAGATATACAATAACAGTTACATTGAAGTAAAAGTTGGACATTGCTGTTCTTCTTACCTAGAATCACTACTGTACAAAAACTTACTTGGAACCTCTACTTTGTTCCCTCATATAATATACAGAGCTTATTTTATTTGTTTAGTATAAAATGATTCTACAATGTGTGTTTACTCTTACTGAACTCAGTGGAAATTTCTGCATTAATACTGATGAGCTCTGCTGCTTATAATTACCAGTGTAATCCTGATTGATTCTGGAGAAGTGTGAGGGGATTTTAAGATTATTACAGCTATGAGGAAATAATGTATGTGTTCTTAAGTACCATGCTTTTGCTTATTCACAGGAAAAAGACCATTACAGTTCTAGAGCTGAGAAATTATTGCAGGTTACATAAATAGCGTAACAACCACACAAATGCCTTTTACAAATGTCAAATCATCAACTAAACTGCTTATTTTATTTTTCTTTATATTATTTTCAATATTGTATTTTTGAATATTCCAATAGAGTATCACAGAATCACAGAATGGTTTGGGTTGGAAGGAACCTTAAAGATCATTTATTTCCATCCCCCCTGCCATGGGCAGGGACACCTCCCACAGACCAGGTTGCTCAATACCCCATCCAGCCTGGCCTTGAACACCTCCAGGGATGGGGCATCCACAGCTTCTCTGGGCAACCTGTTTCGGGGCCTCACCACCCTCTGAGTAAAGAATTTCTCCCTAATATCTAATCTAAATCTCCCCTTTTTTAGTTTAAAACCATTCTCCGTTGCCCTATCACTACACTCCCTGACAAAGAGCCCCTCCCCAGCTTTTCTGTAGGTCCCCTTTAGGTGTACTGGAAGGCCACTATAAAGTCTTCCCAGAGTCTTCTCTTTTGCAGGCTGAACAACCCCAACTCCCTCAGCCTGTTTCCACAGGAGAGATGCTCCATCCCTCTGATCATCCTTGTGGCCCTCCTCTGGACTTGTTCAAACAGGTTCATGTAATACTTTGACTGGGGGCCCCAGAGCCAAATGCAGTACTCCAGGTGGGGTTCATGAGAGTGAAGTAGAGAGGGAGAAACACCTCCCTCACCCTGCTGGCCATGCTTCTTTTGATGCAGCCCAAAATACAGTCAGCCTTCTGGGCTACAAGCACAGATTGCATAAACAAAAGCATTTCAAAATAAATGTTACATCTTTCTTACTCAGTGATTGTAACATGTTTATTTAAATTTTATTTTCTGCTTTCTTCTAGAATTTTCCTATGCAGAAGAGTAAATGCTAATTAAAATGTGCAGGATGAAAAGATGGAGCAGCCAGTGCTTGTACCACCAGGTCCAGACAGCTTCCAATACTTCACTAGAGAGTCTCTTGCAGCTATTGAACAACGTATTGCTGCAGAAAAAGCTAAGAATTCCAAACAAGATCGTAAAGACAATGATGATGAAAATGGGCCAAAGCCAAACAGTGATTTGGAGGCAGGAAAAACACTTCCATTTATATATGGCGACATACCTCCAGGAATGGTGTCGGAGCCCTTGGAAGACATGGACCCATATTATATCAATAAAAAAGTGAGTCTAATATCAATCCTGTTCATATGACAATGTTTGGAAAGCTTCATCATGTTTATTTCATTTATTTACAGTGGATAATATAGTTTGTTTCTTCATCTGTTAACTGGCAACCATGTAGGAAAATGTCATTCTTATAATGCAGAAACAGCTGAGCATTGTTAAAAGGACTAGATATACAATAGCAGAAAGTGTTAGATGCCAGTGATACATATACATTCCACCTTCCAGAAAGATGGTAAATAAATATTTAACATCTTGTTATACAAAGTTGATTTAGCTAATGCATGTTTTAGCACAAATTTACCCTCATGTGGCCTTCACGCATGAGTTCTCTACAGAATGATGAGTTTTACAAAGTATGGTTTTTAACATTGAATTAATCAAATGGCACTAAATGTAACATGATGACTGACTGTATAATTTGGTTAAACAATAGCAGGGTATAAATAAATAGAATTTAAATTTATTCTCCTGTACACTGATCTCTAAATCAGTAGCAAAGTGCCCACTGCCCCCTATGGCACAGGACAGAACCCATCAACCTTAGTGGTTATTAACCATTCATTGTTTTCTTTTAGTTTACATCAAAATTTATACAGATTTATATCCTTTGATATAATTGAATTTATATGAACATCAAAACTGAAACATAGTAAGTAGTCTTTGATTTTGAATAAATGTAAGGATTCTAAGTGTAATAATATATGCATTTTTCTGTACATACTATATTATGAATGAAATACTTTGCAAACTTAAAAAAAAGTAAAGACTTATTTAAACTAAGTACACAGATATGCCACACTTTCTCTGAGGTTCTTTATATTTAAAACTGACAGCATGAACCAATCTATAACACACTTTGGTCCCAGGATTCTGCTTTGGTAGCAAATTCTAGGGAAATATATGGAATCAGAGAAACGCAAGGATAAGTGGAAAATATCATAAGGAGAGTGTAAAGCTGTTTTTAAAGTTTCTGTTGTAACTGGCCTTGAACAGCTCTGCAGTCCTTCCAGGATGATTCTGTTACAGAGCTTGTGTACAGCAGAAAAGCTTTACAGCTCATAGTGATAGCTAGCTCGGGTGATACTTTAATTATTAGATACTGTGGTTATGAAAACTCTATAAATATCAAGACAGGAGTTATTTTGATTTGCACAATGTGCTGTATTCTAAGTGTCTTTTAGCTTGCTAAATTTTATGTGATTTATGAGTCCTGTTTTGACAAGAGAGAAAATACTATGTGAAAGAACAATATTTTTATCTTTATTATTTGATGCCTCTGAAAGTGCCTTTATCTGCCATTCACAGTGTATTAAGTTTTATCTTTAAATCACAGCTCTACTTTTACAAAGATAAAAGATCTGTTTCTGTAAAAGCAGGCCTTGTGGAGTTCTGTACTAATTGTGTCTGACTGTTTATGATATAAAAATCATGTATCATCATATCCTTACCTGCCCACAGTGCATCCTGGACCTTTACAGTCAAATCAACCTGTCTTCTGTGTCTTACACAGGGGAAGACATGCTTGGTATGACCAACAGGTATGTCTCTTGAGCCCTTAGAAATTGAAGACCTGTTCAGTCCTTTCACGGATGGAGGTGAAAACCTACTGTATTAGGCAGGTCTGACAGGGTGCAAGAAATGGAACAAAACTATCTGAACATATTCAATCAAGTTTCTAGATCTTGCCTATGTGAAAGGACGAATCTTTTAATTTGCACACTAAATAAATTTTATTGGCAAATAAAATATACTGTACTTCCTGCTGGGATTCTCTTGTTTGTTCTGGTCTGCACATCCACTTCCACTATGCACATTCCACTATGTGCTTCAATCTTCTATAGTATAGGAAAAGAAACAGATCTTTCATTCAAAGACATGACAAAACTTTCTCACCCACTAGAAATTTCTCCCTTCCTCCTTCCTTCAATAGAAGGAAAATAGATTTTCCTAACAGAAATTCCAACAGCTATTTCAATTTTACATCAATAATTTGATTTTAAAATACCTACTTCCTGGATTTTCTTACATAGTTATATGTGAATTCTGGAAAGACTTTTGTCTTGTTTCACTTGTCTTTCAAGAGTCTTGGTAGCAGCTGATGCTCCTCCAAGCCTCAGAAGGAGAAATAGTTTGAGAAAAGCCTGAAGCAGTAAGGAACATCTCCATGAAGAATCAAAAGACTCCTAATGCTCAGTGCATTCACCTCCGTACCATTTTACAGATTTCTTTTTACCCTTCTCTGAATTCCATCTTGTAAAGCCAAGGAGTCGATCAGCACAAACTATGCCAATGTAACAGTCTGACAGCTGCTGCCTGATGGTTAGAGATTATAAATTGCTGCCTGGGGAAGCATCTATCTGAAATTATATTGGTCTAAAGAGAAACTGCAGAATGAAGGAAAATAAGTATTTGCAAGAAAGATTTAAGACAAGTGTATGGATTAGCAGATGCCACTGTTGCTTCATATCTCTAAGATCTCTGCATATACAATATCTGATTTATCTGCAGAACCTATGTAAGTTTGGCTTCCAAACATTCAAATAGGGTATAAAAATGGTTACCTACAGCTTTGATCAGGTTATGCTAATGAACACATTCACCTTGCTTCTTCTGGAAGCCTAATTAGCTGCTAATTAGCCTAATTAGAATTTTAGGAATTTCTTCTTTATTCCAAATTTGAGTCAGGAGTGAAATCATCCATGATATGCCTCATATCATATTGCAACCGCCTCGTATTGCAACCCCTCCAACATATTGCAACCCCCTCACTGATTTGGTGTGGGGGGTGGTGGTGTGTTGGTTTTTTTTTTTGGTTGGTTGGTTTTGTTTGTTTGTTTCTTCGGTTTTGGTTTGTTGGTGGTTTTTTTTTGTTTGTTTGTTTGTTGTTTTTTCCTGTTTTCAGGATGTCATGGGCCAGCAGAGCTGAGCTCTTGCCAAAAGTTCTAAAGTGGATCTTGTGTGGAATCACCACTTTTTTTCTGATGTCAGTGGAGTTTTTTTCAAAAATGAGTGTCCCTCCTTACATAATGTTGAAAGATCCCATTTGAAAATGTATTCTTCCAGATCACCTCCTTACACTGTAAAAGTAGCGAGGTTCAAATGTGTCAATAGCAATTTTCAATTTTGTAGCACGATTGAACAAATTCACTGTTTTTTTTTTGGTTTGGTTTGGTTTGTTGTTTTTTTTTTTCATGCATTGAAATCTGAAGCATCTAGAATGTTTCACATTTCATCGTTGGGACTCTTTTCTTAAGCAATAGGTTTGTACATGTCATGATTTTATATAGGTTAATCCACATTTAGACAGGAATAAATAACTGTGTTGAGCTGGTATGAGAGCCTTAATTTTTGGATAAGGTTAGAAATGGGAAAACCTGTTAAGAGAAATAAACAGATAGGTGTGCTAGCATTCTGTTTGGGTATGTAAAACCTACAACCAAAGAGGATGTATTCATGCCCAATATTAATTTGAAGCTGAAAGGCAAAAGCAAAAAATCTGTCAAAACAGACGACCTCTGTTTGACAACAGAACAGCCTATTATAGCAAAGTCACACCTGATAGTAGTATAGATTTACACTGTATTCAGATAGCCTGAATGTCAGCAACTGTACCCTGGGAACATAATTCTTCTATTATAATATAATACCTGTTCTTATATTCTTATGATTTTATTATAATGAAATGCTATTGACCATGTTGCTCAGTAATGCCTATTGTTAGAAGTGTTAAATTTAGCATTCTAAGTCATTGCAATACTCTTTGTCTAAAACGGAGTAAAAATGAACCTGGATTTTACCCGCTTTTTACATTCCTCTTCTGTTTAAGAGCAAATCTGTGTATTCCTGGTACAATGGTGACTGCCTGTCCATGCTCAAGCTGCCATCACAAAGGATCAAGGAAGTTCACACTGCTATCTATAGAGAAAAGATCAGCTGGAATCCCTGAAGATCCCGACCTGCAGGCATGCGTCAAAATCTGGTCCACTTAGTTCCCTACTTTAAGGGCTGGCTATTTTGTCTTGAAGCTAGGCTGACACATTAAAGAGGAGGGAAATGATAGTTGGGATTAAATGGGAATTACTTCACTTTCCTCCTTCTATAATGTAGATTTAGCATTGCTGCTGATTGCCACTGCATGCCCTGCCTCTTGCCAGAAGGATGTTGATTGATGCCAGTCACCTAATGTGATCAAACCACTAGCTCCTGGGATTCCCAGACTTGTCTTGGCTTGCAGAATCAAAAAGAGCCTGTAAAATCACTTTACTTAACTTCATTACAACAGAAAAGCTGAAAGCACTAGTGATTTTAGATATTGTTGATGGCTTTAAGTGAAATAATTTTGAATTAAAAAGTTCTAGCAAAGCAAAAAAATAAGGTCTACCTAGAATACAATTGTTTGAAAAGATAAAAACAAAACAAGAAAATGCCAATTTGAAATATGCCACAAGTCTTTTGTTCTAGCTGTCCCTAGGGCTTTCCCCAGGAAACCATTTGCTGTGAATCTAAGTTACCAGCACAACAATATGTCACCACTTGCCTTTCAGAAGGTGCTATGAGTTTTTAAATGATGTTTATCTAACCGTGGGAAGTGGAAGTGCGATGCATTAGCACTCAGCCTTCCAGAAACTACTTTTAAAGTCAACGAGGAGGAACGAAAGGAGAAATAAGGTTTAAAGAACTCTCTGTCCTGAGAGGTTCTCAGAGGCTGTGTCTTTGTTCAGCGTGGATTCTTCCTTCTTAGCTGCGTCTTGTCAAAATACTCTTCCTCCTTCTTTGCCCTGCAAAGAATGCAGTGTCTGGGTTCAGATCAAATATGACAGAAGTTACAGAGCTGGGACCCAGGTTACAGACACAAAAGCTGCAAATTGGATACCTCTCTTTAGGGATTTCACTGAATTAATATCCACACCGGCATACTTTGAGTGTGAGCAGTGTCTGCCTTTATAAAATCATTAAAGCACTTTATAAAACCTAAGCCCTGGAAAGTATACATAATCCTGTATATACAAATATTAATCTTATAATTTATTTAGAATTTATTTAGCTTTTCTCAGTATATGCCTGCTTTGTCCTGACAGCTTTGGGTGCAATGTTTCATGTTCATCCACAATGCCTACACACTGGCTTGCATCTGGGCTGGGACTGGGGTGCCATATCGCAGGCTCACTAGGGAAGCTTACACAGGGATTGGATGTTAGCTGTTACCTGCAGGTTTTAGGAAAATTCTCCTTCAGAGATGAGATACAATTTTAGTTCATGTTTGAGGCTACAAGTCCGAGGACCAACAGAGTCATTCTCAAGGCTCCCATCACAGAGATGTTTTGGGTGAAGAATCAGAACTGAGATGGGAAATTTAAGGCTTGTTGGTTCTGCTTATGCAGGGCAGCAGAAAGTAGAACAGCTAAAATAGCAGCAGCTTCCGACTGAAACTGGAGCAGTGCCAGCATGCTGTTATTTTCCATAAGGCATGTTAGAAAAGAGATGTATGTTTAATATGCTTGTGTTCAAAGATTTTTAAAAAGATGTAGGTTGACTAAATGTAGGTGGTGTAGTTTTAGATGCAAAGTTGGTAGGGAGTGTGATTTTTAGTGTTTTTTGTCAACTACCTCATAGCTACAGAAGCTGGGAGTGCGAGCTGTGAGGTCTGGGGGCCAGGGATGGATGGACCTGGGAGGGGAAACTTGCCTCCCCTCAGAACATTGTACCAAAGAACATCATTCATCTGCTTGGTTGCTTCAATATTTAAAATGAAATCTTCAATTAAGGTCAACCGCCGTTACCCTTAAAAGGTCGTTGTTATCTGTAACTGGAAATATAATTTAGGAATATTAGCTCGAGCTTTATCCCATTGCTGTCAGTTCCATATGCAGATTCTCCATTTCTGTGCAGAAGCAGAGAAAAAAAAAATACACCTCTTACATCTTTCCTACAGATTTTGAGCTTGTGCTTGTGAAGTCTCAGTATTAAGGACCCTCACTATTAAGGGATTTGGTCTTTATTTGAAGGTGTGCTGTGCAGACCCAGGACAGAGAGTCAGCTCAGGGAAGAAGCCAGCAAGTTGGGCTAACTTTTCCTCAGGGATTATCCCTGACTCCTCCTCTGCTTTCAGTACTTGGTACCCACCACAGACTGTTAGAAACCCTTATCTCCCTCCATCTTCCAGATGCTCCTAGAAATTGGTATCTGTACTTCACGGTCCATAAATACTAAGCTTCCCAAATATAAGCAGACTAAAGAATCATCCTTCTTGAACCTCTTTGGCATATTTTCTCGGTGTAATGGCCTTCCCAGAAATAGTTTTGTGGTCCACTTGCTCATGGTCTTGAAGTGGCACTCGACCTCACAGACACCAAAAAAGATCAACATATTCCCACATTTCCACTGGCATCCTAGTTTACAGCTCACTTCTTCAGCAACGTAATGATAAAAAGGAGGCTTTATCATAGTTTATCCAAGAAATGTACAACTCTGACAAAACATAAAAAGCAATTTTAGACATTTTTCTTTGCCATATTCTTCAATACCTGTAACTGTGTTTGAATTTAGGCCATAATCCTTGCATCATCCCTTCCACGGCATGCAGGTCTCCTCCAACTTACTGATCCTTTCCTCTGCAGTGTTTTTCATTCTCTTCTGATTGATCCTGCAGCTGAAGAGCACTTGAGCATCAAAAAGAAACCTGACAGTCCACATTTGCAGTGCTGTATTGTTAATGTTGTTGCAGCCATGATGGACTGCAGTGTAAGCAAAGCAATGTCTGTAGGGTTTGCATTCATGTAATTCATATTTGGACCATGGATTTATTTGAGAAAAACATACAAGCTTTTAGGCCCACAAAGTCATCATCAGTTCTCTGAAGTAAGGCTTGCATGCCTTCATGTTTCTCTAAATTTGATAGGCTCTTTAGCTGTTAAATTTAACAAGTTCTCTGTGTTCTGGGGAAGATTCACACCTTCAAACCACAATTTTGCAGAGAGGTCATCTGGGATGTGTCTCTTGTTCTCCTCTGGTAAGGTGTATTCAGATGTCCACAGTCCTCAGAGCTCTGCCTAGTCATCGCTAGATGTGTTATTGCTATTTCCCTCTCTCTTTAGCGCAAAGACCAAGAAACATACTAGAATTTTTAAAAAATGAGAAGGAATGGGCAGTCTACTAAATCAGTTTGTATAAAGATTTCTCTTATTAACACATCATTAACATCCACAGGTAACGTTTTCCTGTTTATGGTATTTTGAACAGGAAGAGAGAGTTTTTGATGGGAAACCATAACTACAATTATAATTTTAGTTAATTGTTTCTGCATCTTTTTTTACAAGAGACAGATCATGTAAATATATCATATACTGAGGATGTTTAACAAAGCAGTATTATAGAAATGTTAATGAATTAAATGTTCTATATTTAAAATTATATTTTTATACATCAGGTAAGTACAGAAATAAGCTTTATTTTGAAAGTGAGTCTTTTTTGTGTACTGGCTATTCAAAAAGTTATAATTTTGGTGATTGTCACTAGGAAAGGTTTTTAAATGAGCATTTACATTGAATATAAAATGTCTTATGAAATGTCTTTTCTTCCTCTTTTTCAGACCTTTATAGTATTGAATAAAGGGAAGGCAATCTTCCGATTCAGTGCCACCTCTGCCCTGTACATTTTAACTCCCTTCAATCCTCTTAGAAAAATAGCTATTAAAATTTTGGTACATTCATATCCTTTTTCAATGGTGGTTCAGAATGTTACACAAAAAAGTAAGAAAAAACATCTCTTTCTATTTCATTGTAAATAAAAGTTTTCCATAAGCTTTTAATTTTAATTTTATTTTACAGTCTGTCTTATGTTAAGTCTCTATAAATACTAAGAAATTTCTATATATCATATAGATAAATTTTAGCTATCCTGTAGAATTTCAATACTTCTGCTGTTGAAATTTACAGGTGGATTTGATAAATCACTGATCTTTTAATTTTCAAATCTTTTTCATTTTTTTAAACATTCTTGTTATAGACATTTTGAATTTACAAGAATTTTTCAGAAAAGTTTCTTCAGATTAACTTTAATATTAAATGTTTCTGACTCTTTTTTGTGCTATGAAGCCTATCCATAATATATGTGTATATATGTATATTAAAAAACAGTTTGTGCTCACAAATTCCAGAAAAGCTCTTAGTTTTGCAGGCAAATAGGTAAATAAACAGCTGCTCAAAAACAGCTATCTCAGGTCTAAGTGTTTCCTGCCTTTTAGGGGTCTTTCTAAGGCCATCCACACAAACAGCTTTAATCTCTGTTGCAGTAGCATGCCTGGAAGCCTGGTTCAGGCATGCTGAATCTCACACTCACAAACTTGCCCAGTTGCACCATATGCCTTTGCCAAATTTCGTACACTGCCAGAAAGCACAGGTAGCTATCCAGCAGGTAGTTTGCAGTGTATTTGTATGTGCATCTGGTGGACAGATTGGGGGACCATAACTGATGGGACAGTGCACGAGATAAGGTTTTAGTCTGGCATGTGAGATTGGTGCCTGATGTTTATAACAGTTGATGCACGTTTCTAGAGAGTGAGGTTTTGCTGCAACTTTCTTGCAAAACTCCAGGACTGGGAAAAGTAGCCACCAAATGAAAACTTGAATATGATAGTAAAACTTTTAATGTTGAACACTTAGCCAAAGGAAGAAGTCTTGTTTCTAGAGACTGCTGGTGGAGTCTTGTAGGCATTTGGGAAAGAGTAAGAAACAAGGCTGACTGCTCATGAGACCTTTACCTCTGAGCTCTCTGGAAGTTAAAGCAGTGAGAGGAGGAAAGGAAAGTGCCTGGAAAGGAGTGAGGGAGCAGCTGGGGACAGTAAGTGACCTGACAGACCTGAGGACACTGTGGTGGTGATGGTGAGAAAATTGCAGCTCTTAAATACATAGTTTTTTCCTTTTTCTTTCTTTTTTTTTTTTTTTTAGTTCAGTGTAGTGCAAACACTGCAACTATTAATGTGTTACCTTAATATGTTCTATGATAAAGTTTGAATTTCAGATGTTCATATTTTGTCAAGGTTAGTTTATAAGAAAAAGATTAGAGGGTAGCGTGGCTTACTATTTTTAATAATCTTGTGACTTTTATCAATAATCAATAATCCCTCTGCTCTGATGTTTTGAGGCAGAGGCTTGGCATTGTGGCCTCTGTAAAAGATCTGTGCCTTTTGCTTTCAACACGAAAGATATATTTTGAGCATAGTGAAATGGGCGCATCTTGGAGAACCTCCATCTGCATGTCCTCCAAATTCTCTGAACCTCTGTGTATGGTGCTCTGATCACATGTGCCCACATGCATGGTCAGATGTTGCTGCCCCTGCACAGAAGCACAGTGTGTCTCTCCCCAGTGTTCAGAGACTTCTGCAATTGTTCTTCCTCACTGTTGGTACTTATTGTAATACCAAACACAGGAAGTGGTAACAGCATGAATTTCTCTGCTGACTCACCTCCTGGTATTTCACCTTTTTTATTCCTCCCTTCTTGCCTGCCTGACTCAACTCAAGGTAGAATGTGCAACTGAGAGGGCAATGCAAGAGTGACGGAGGATGGCCAGACTTTTGCAATGAATAGGAAAGGATTAAAAGGTTAGAATAGGTGGGGGAGTGAGCAGACAAAGAAGGCAGGCAGCAGTGTCTGGAACTGCAGAGTGCAAGGAGTGTTAGAAAGGAACAAGGAGATGCTCAAATGAAAAAGTGGTACCTTGCTAAGTACCCCTATGATAGCCTCTGCAAAGTGAAATTACTGTGTTACTCAGCATTTCCTGACTGCCAGCAGCTGTCTGTGAAACCAATGGGTATTATCTATTTTTTCCAATCTCCATCTCCCAAAAAGTCCACACAGCTGATAGGAGACTTCAGCTGCTGCAGTAACTGATTAGCGCAAGGCTGTGCAGTGGCTCTAACCCTAATCCTTGCTTGTATAAGAACAGTGTGAAAAATACAGTACATTTCCATGAAGAAGCCACCATAAATCAGAATGTATGTGTATAGTTAAATTCTTATACAAAATAAAATACTAAATTAAGGGAAGGTTGAGGTAATAAGTCAAACACTCCAAATGTAGAAGAGGGAAGAGAGGCACAGACGTTGAATGTACCAGTTACATTGGAGATTCAAATGTGAGAAAGCCTGGCGAGGGTTAAGATTTCAAAGTATGTTTGTTTTGAGAGAGAATAGCACTTTGGCCATGCAGCGCACACACATGGCGAGTTATGTACAGAGAGTGAGCGACATGCAAAGACCTGCCTGTGGCCTTTGTTATGAATGACAAATAGCTGTAAACACATAATACACTACACAGGGCTAGAACTGCAGCTCTCCTAAGAGGACATTCAAATGCTTTAACTGCTAAGATTATCTCCCAACTTTGTTCTTGCAATTCGTAAGGATTCAGTGAATAATTTTTGAAGGTACTTCATTTGCTACATACCTGGAGAATATAGGATGAAGAAGGAAGAGATCCTACAGGCAAATCTAATTTGTTGCACACTTCTGGTTTGTTCAGAGAGCATTGTCCACCCTGTCCACCAGATGAGTTATATAGGCCCTCTTCAGTCTGATGCCTGACTTTTGAATGCCAGCCATTCGTGACTTAACATTATTTTAAATTAGTTTTTGTGGTATGTGATATATATGGTGGTAGAGTTTTTTTGTCTAGCCCTGTAAGAATCATGACATCCTTCTTTTTAGTTCAGTATCAAACATATGTGTTTAGCACCAAAAATATAATCTGAATGGATAGTATTTATTCCACCAATTCATGTGAGGTTTCTGTTATTTTTTTCACATAGTAATTACTGATACATTATTCTTAAGAACATCCCTAAAGTAAGAATACTGTTTTTTATTTACCAGAGTGCTATATATCCAATTACATTTTATGTACTTTGTTTTATGAGACAACTGAAGCTACAGACAGGCATCTCCAAATTTTTCCACTACCAAAATGAACCCTCTTTCTATAATGGAATTTCCCAGCTATGTTAATTCAGAATCTTGAATACTGTCTGTGGACTGTGCGGACAAACACTTCAGGGCATCGTAATTAATTATTCTAAGCCACAGAACAGTGATTTTTACTATTCAGAGCTTGTATGGCAACATGATCTTCAACATGAGTTAAGTCACTTAAATAAAGATATCACAGTGTTCACTGCTTGTTCAGCAATTTAGACAAAGGTCACCAGCATATCTATATGAATCAGGAAGGTAAATCCTTCCCTGTGATTTCAATATTGACTCAAAAAGATATGTTCAATTTGGAATGGTTCAGCAGCTTTAAGCAATGATCTTAATGCTAGCACCATTCTTCTGTAAAATTTAGGCTGAGCTCTTACTTCTCCTATCCCTCTTTCACCTGTAGTGAAGCTTATGTGGGTTATTTTTAGTTATTGTTGTTGTTGTTTGGGTTTTAACCAAAGTATGAAAAAGTATGAAAATACACCTCAAACCACAAAATACTATCCACTTAATTTTGTAAAAGACATTTTAAAATTCTGGTCTCTTATATACAAGTTATGTGTCTGTAAACTGCTTTCTTTAGTTTAAACTAGCTTCTGTTGCAACTATTTTTAAACACATCATTTAGAGAGATGACTAGAGGAAAAATTAACCGTTTGGCAAAAATTTGTTGTATTACTTATTTTTTGCTGCCCTCATGTGGCTATTTTGAGTCAGTTTTTGACCTACTCAGGCTAGTATAATTGGCAATATTTTGCTGTACTTAAGATGGATGGCTGATATGATATTGCATGTATTACTATTGTGTTTTCCTTAACTATTATCTACGTTATTCAGCATGCTTATCATGTGCACTATTTTGACCAACTGTGTATTTATGACCATGAGTAACCCTCCGGACTGGACAAAGAATGTAGAGTAAGTTGCATATATTATTTAAAGATAGCCATGTCTCAGTTCCTCAGGGAGACAATATACCAGTAACTGCGGTCATGTGTGCTGGCTGGAAATATCATGAGATACTATTTCCTCTCTCAACTACATAGAAATGTTGAATAATTATTCAAAACTCCATCTGGGAGAACATTTGGGTAGGAAAAAAAAAAAAAGTTATTTACAGATATTGTTGTACTTGGATTCCACTAGTTCTTGCATGTTTTAGCATTTTCTCTTTATCTCTTCATCATGTTCTCTTCATGGTTTAGCATCTACCCCACATTTTTACACCACTGCATTAATAGCAGAACCATGGCTGTCTATTTGTAGATATCAATTAAGGACAACATTTAAGCAAAAGTATTCCTGAAGTAAGACTTCAGTGCATGATTGTATTCTTCCTTTTCTAGACTTTATACTAGACGGTTTAGATGTTAGTGATTCTGACAGTATCCAGTATCTTATGGTCAAAACATTCTTGGGTTACAGTAACATATCCAGCATTGTATAATTTTAAACTGTCGCAGATAAATTTTTAATATATGTCATTTATTTGGTAGTTTTATTTCTTTTGATTTATGCACAAGATCAGGACCACTGTCCTGAACATGTCAACATGTCACAACTAATGCATATAAATACAGAAATATGTACAATGAATATAATGTATTTTTGAAGAAACTGCTTATTTACTGCTTTCTTTTCCAGTTTTGAAATTTAAAAAAATCCTTCATTTGATCTTAAGATTTCTAACAGAATGCAGATATAAAACGTTGTTACTTACTTCAATTAAATTTTCTAATATTTTCCAGGTATACGTTCACTGGAATATATACATTTGAGTCACTCATAAAAATCATTGCAAGGGGCTTTTGCTTAGAAGATTTTACTTTTCTTCGAGATCCATGGAACTGGCTCGATTTCACTGTCATTACCTTTGCGTAAGTGTTTGTTTTTTGCTTTTTTTCTGAAAGTGAAGGCCAAAAAGGGCATGAAATTAGTATCAATACATATCAATTTTGTCAAATGGAAATTCTTGTACAGATTTACTTTATCTAAAACATTTTTCACATTCTGATATGCATATTTTGATGTAAACATAAATACTGCAGAAGCCATTAGTCCAGTTAGTATTAGAGAGGCTAATTTCATGTCCTGCATTTTTTCCTCTGAGCAGAAAAGGAGCATCCCTTTGACTTCATTCTACAAATTTACCAATCTAGTCTAGATAAAATTTAGGCTTTCAAAGTTAAATCACTGTGATTCACTTCAGAGACATTTAACTTAACTGAAGGCTCTGAAAGCATATTAACACAAGGCAAACTGCAGTGAAAGGTAAACCTCTGACTGTTGCTATTTAATTTTTTTGCTAAAAACGCCAAAACGGTCTTGATGAAAGACCCAAGTAAGTAGCATAAACTTTGCCTAAATTCTGAATAACTGTGATTTAATCCTACAGGTATGTAACAGAATTTGTAAACCTAGGCAATGTTTCAGCTCTTCGAACTTTCAGAGTATTGAGAGCTTTGAAAACTATTTCTGTAATCCCAGGTAAGAAGTAACTGGTGTAAGGTGTTAGGCCCCTTGTACCTCCCAACTGTTCCTTTTTATCCTGTCATTGTGTTTGTGTGTGAACTCCCCTATTACAGATATGTGACAGAGTTTGTGGACCTGGGCAATGTCTCAGCGTTGAGAACATTCAGAGTTCTCCGAGCTTTGAAAACAATATCAGTCATTCCAGGTGAGAGCTAGGTTAAACACTGAGGCTGAATTTAATTCACTAAATTCATATTTTTTAAACATGTCTTATTTTTTTCCACAAAAAAAGCAGGAATCAGAAGATATTGGAATTCACTGAGATCTCTGATTCATTGCTTTTTAACATGAGCTCTTTCCTTTTGAAATCAGCCTTTGAGTTTAACAGATTCTTGCATGAGACATTGCAGTACACAGTGTGTGTGGTTTGCATCTTATGATGTCAAGCTTTCTTCTCCACATTCAACAAATACCAGTTACCCTGAAGTTTTCTTACCCATGTGTATTTTACCTATATGATGTTATGTGGTACTTGTTGTGAATCTTTGTGTCTGTAAAATAGAACTGTTTTAAATGTTGATTTAGTAATGAAGATAAAGGAATAAGATAATAAAGAATAGCATGGGCATTGCATGGGGGATTTATTATCTTAAAATTCTGCAATTTTCCAAACCATCTCCAGTTTTATAGCATTAAATTTTGATAGAATTTCTTGATAAACAGGATCTTTAGTACTGTATTCTAAATCTGGTATGTTATAAAACTGTTAATGGCAAAGGTTTGGGGGCAAGAGGTATTGACAAAAAAAAAAAAAAAAGAAGACCTATGTGAGATTCATGTACAGCATGAATAACAAAGTCACTTGTTTTAGTATTAAAACAAGTATTTTGAAATATATGCAACTCATTCCATTCACAGTTTCAAATGAACATGAACTCCAGCTATTTATTCATCTTCACAAGTGAAAAAGCTCTTCACCAAAGTGTTATTTCACAGACATTACAGTCATTTACTTGGGCTTTTGCATGAAATCTATAACTTTACTAGGAGACGTCATTTTTATGCTTTAAAAATATTTTGAATATCAGAATAAAAATTCCTTTACATTTGCAGGTTTGAAGACTATCGTGGGAGCCCTAATTCAGTCTGTGAAGAAGCTCTCGGATGTTATGATCCTGACTGTGTTTTGTCTGAGTGTATTTGCACTAATAGGGCTGCAGCTGTTCATGGGCAACTTGAGGAATAAATGCCTGCAGTGGCCTCCAGAAAATTTTACTCTGGAAACAAATATTACTTCCCAGCTCAACAGCACCATTGGTGAAAATGGTACATTGGTTAATTCAACAGTGGCTCCATTTGACTGGAAGGGGTACATTGAGGATGAAAGTAAGTATCGTCAGCATAATTCTTATTCAAGAATGTGGCTGACTCAGTTCTTAGAAAGAAGGAGAAGGAAGAAAGATACTTTAGTTAGAAAGGATTTAGTTAGTGGTATATTCTCTTTCTCATCAACCTGCTCCAGTGGCTGGCAGGGAAGAGGGAAGGAAGAGCATGATCTCTCTTGTTGATACATCTTTTTCTCAGATCTCTCTGCGAAATCCACACTTTCCCTGGGATAGACAGAGGTCCCAATGAGTTCCTAAAAGAATAGTCTTAAGCATTTTATATCCCCATACCCCAAAATAAATTCAGAATAGACTACTGTGTCATTTCTGACAGATGACATCCAGTGAGGAATCCAGAAAAGGAGTCCTCAGTATTACCACCATATACCCATTCTTGTGCTTCTCTGTCCTCATTATTAAAAAGGTTTATTTAAGGTCTAACATAAATCTTTCTGCTGCAATCTAAGCTAATTGTTCTTATCAACTTCACCACAGGCCTGAAAACAAATTATTCCCCATCATTAATCAATGTCTCAAAGGTATTCAGAGACTATTTTCATGTTGCCATGGCCTGTTCTCTGCTCTTTCAGTCTTTTTTCTATCACCCTTTTCTCCTAGGATTTATTTCCTAGACCTAGATCTCTCTTCTGGATCCTTTCTTGTTCATAAACATTCTTTATAAAAGTGCAGTACCCACATCCAGGCTTTTCACCTCCACATGAGGCCTGCTAAGTGGATTGGATTGCTAAAAGGAGAAGGATTGCACATAGTAATTTATACTTCTGCTTTGTATATCCTAGGCTAGTGCTTGCCTTTGTTTACAATTGCAACATCATTAAATCATGTTTAGCCTGTGGCCTACCTGTCTCCCGAATCTTTTACAGGCATTAACCTTATTAGGTTCCCACTTTGTATTTGCACAGATCATTGTTCCAGCCTGAATAGCACCCTATTTTTACTGACCATCTCTCCAACTGTCCTGAATCTTTTAAATGTTGCCATCTTCCTAAAACTCACCTGCCACCCTTATGAGATCAGTATCATGCACAGATTTGACAAGCAGACTTCATCCTCTAGATTAGTTAAATTCTTCAGTAGTGGAAAACTCAGAAAAACCTCCTCAGAAGTCATTTTGATGCATTTTTCCATTTTGATAAATTCCCATCATACAATTTTCTAAACAGTTCTGCTGATACAGAGCCGTTTGGCAAACTGAGAATAGGCAAACAAATGTACTTCAGCACAGTTAAATGTGAGACTGCAAACCTAAGTTCCCTGTCCTAAATATCAGTGTTGGACAATTCATGTCGAGACAGGTTCACATGCACCAGACTGTAGCTGGTGGCATACATTGTCTCTTAACAGTGAAAGAACTGAATGGGAGAGAGAAAAAGAAAAGGGAGAGGGAAAGGGAAAACTGAAAACAGTGGACAGCTGTGAAGAGAAGTGTTGGGGTTCCCAGGTGAGTCTTCTCCCCTGGGTGCCCTTTCTAGTGCAGGCTGATTGCCACATAATACTTTTACCATAGTAACCATATATTTTTTTTGATTAGGATCTGCTCTAACTCCCTAGATGTTTTTCCTGCTTACAGAGCTATTAGCACTAATTGGAACACGCTTTTGATCAGGGCAGGTGCTGCATGGCTGGTTCATTTTTATGCTCATACATGCATGTTATTAGGTTACCTAATATAAACCAAAAGCTACAAGCAAGAATAGGCTGGGGAGAAGGGGGGTGGTTCTCACACAGGGGAATTGCTTCCCTTGAGTACCTGCTGTAGCAACAGTGTTAACAGGTACTAACCATGAGAATAAAAGCACATCAAAAAAAACAGCAGGAGAACAAAGGAAAAATAGTGCCACAGAGGCTCTGCAAAGCACTGGCAAAGCAGCTTGCATGAAGTGCTGCAGAGCTGCAACAAAGGCAAGATATAGAAATGCAGTTGGAAGGCCTTCAGCAAAGCACCTAAGACGCTTTGGAGCAGCCAGGACTCTGAAAATTAAAACTAAAACTCTACAGCCAAAAAGCTAAATAGTATCCTGTTCGCATAAATAAATTATTGACTAGGAGGCAGTGTTACCCCTGTATTTAGCACCACTGGAATACTATAAAAAGTTCAATTTAGATGGAATGTTAAAAAAAATGGAGAATGTGCAGAAAAGAGTAGAATGATTAAAGGGTTGGAAAACATGCTTTATACCAAGATAGACCAGGAGCTCAACCTGCTTAACATATCAAAGAGAAGTTTTAAGGGGTGATTTGATTACAGTTGAAAAAAACCTCATGGGGAACAGAAATTTCATCATAGACATACCTTTGATCTAGCAGGCAAAGATATAATGGGTTCAATACCTGTAAGTCAAAGACAGACAAATTTCAAATAGAAATAATTCTAACCATCATCACACACCTGATCAATGGCTGTGATTGATTTCCATCTTAATTTCTTAAGTCAAGATGTAATCTTTTTGTGAAATTCACTTTACTTAAACACTTGAATTCAGAGAGATCCCATGATATGGTGTACAACAAAGTTTAAGTAAGGTCTTCAAGGTCAAACTTCATTTTCTGTGGTTTTTTTTTTTTTTGGTTGTTTGTCTGTTTTTTAACAATCTATAAACTCAATCTCTGATTTCATTTGACTTCAAGGAGACCTGAAGATCCTGAAAAATCATGCTGCATTAGTTACAGAATATACTTTAATAAATGGCTGCTTCAACCTTTTGTGTATTTACACACAAGTTCAAATCTATTATGAAATTATGAGTCTTACTATGAAGTTAATAAGCTTGTCCTTGCTTACAGGCAGTTTCACAAAGAAAAATGATTTTCTCACAGCTTCCTGTTCTCTTTTTCTGGGTGGGCAGATGGAATACAGAAATGGTTCTTACACTAGGTTCACTTAAGCCTAGTTTCAGTTAAGTCTTCTTCTTCAGTAAAAAGAGTGTTACCTGGAGCTCAGAGAAGTACAATGGCACCATCTCACAGGAATACTACATTTTTTTATTCCAATAGTTGTGTATGTTATGCAAAAATAGGGTACATAAGCCCTAAGTTTTCCCTTGAGGTCATTTTCAGAAATGCCATTTAAGAGAGACTTTATGTAAGCACTACTGGCATTAGCGAGCCAAACATTTTTTTTTTCCCCGTTCTTTTTCTGAGATATCAGATCTGATAAACTTAATGCTAAATCCATTTATCTTGCCAAGTTTGCCATAAGCAATTTTTTTCCGGGAAATAAATCTTGCACTGACTAATGAAACACATTCTTCGGTTATTATTTCCTAGATAGCATATTTGTTTCAAGATATGCTGTGGTACACAGAGGGGAGACTGCAAGAGTAATTCTGAAATCCATCATTGCTTCTTATAGAATTATTCAAGTGATGTTCACATTATCTACTCTTCTGCTGTACTTTGCAGCTCAAGTCCATGAGATCAAAATATTTTGGCTTAGCAAAATCTCCTGGGATGTCCCTGTGCCAGCTCTGTTCTTTCTTTCCATGTAATTGAGTTGAAATATCTATTTTCTCTTTGCCTCTGCATTTTCTTAACTTTTTAAATGGCTTAAGAAAAAATATATTTTCTTTTAGTGCTTTTAATTTCTTAAATGAAGATGTTTAGTTCATCTTAAACATATTGCCAGTGAGTCTTCTCAGAAATAGATGGAAACAGCCTAAATGAAGTAAATGGTGTGGATCAGATAGATAGGTGTGGATCTCTCAGAGACTGAGGCTGGTAGAGAAGACAAGTCCCCTGCTCAGTAATTTGAAAGGAGCAGAAAGAAGCTGTAGTTGGCAATGAACAGAGGCCCCTGGCGTGTGCCTGGAGTCTGGCAGAAGGGTGGGGGAGAGCCTGAGGGCCAGCCCAGGTGGTCTCCCAAATGTCCCAGTGCAGTATCATTAGTGGAAATTGAAGGGTTTGTAAGTGCTGACCCCACCACACATGAGTTTGGTTCTGATCCAATGTTGCAAATGCTTCTTACGTAAACCTCCTGCTTATCAGGTGCCATATGATTTTGCAAGAACTGCAAGGCTCCTACTTTCGTTTGTGCTGGGTTTCACAAAGGTTTCATCTTTGTCCTATGTGCTGGGTCTGGCTCACAACTATTCACTTAGGAAGCAGTCAGTGTGAAAGATCTCAGTATCTGTTTTACGTAATAACAGTTATGCTCAGTCATTACCCTAAGCTTATGCAGCCAACTGTAAATTCCCTTAAAGTGAAGTACTTGCCCATCAGGGATTTTTTCATATTTCCCAGTCAAAGAAAATGAAGCCAACCATATGTCTTGAATTTAGTGAGAAACTTTTCACATTACACTGGCAAAATACCTTTCTGAATTTTACATCTATTAGGGTCTTATGCCATTCAGCCTGAGTTGTTTTAAAAAATTTCCTGTTCTGCTATTTTGAGCATTTGTATCTGCCATCCTGAAAAACATGGTTGTACCAGAGTATTCAGAGAAAGCCCGTGTGGCCATTGCCTGTGGAGCTGGCAAGACCACCATGCTCCATGGCATATCTTGGATAAACCTCAGAACTTTAACACAAGCCCTATTTCAGCAGTTCAGCTCAGCTGCAGCAGTGCTGATTGCGACTGACTGCCCCACGTATACTCTATCCAGTCTGGTTTGCATTATCCCCAACCAGCTGTTATGTTCCAGCATGTTTTAATCATGATTAGCTGACATCATGCAGAATAAGATTTCTTTCATATGGGTCAGCTGTGGTCAGCATCAAGTCAGCTAACTTTGCTATTTACAGCTGGGTTTCGGCACAGTGCAGTTCTGCAAAGCATACCAGCCCAGCGTGACAGCAGCAGCACACAGGGTTGTGCACTTTCCGCAGCACAGAAGATTGTACCCTGTATGCATGATGAGATACTGAAATTGTGTTCTTCACAGACTGTCAAACAAAATCTATGTGGAGCTGAAAAACCTAACTTGCCCAAATGGTGAATTTTGCTAACATGATGAGAAAGATAAGAGATGCAGCTGGCTTGGGTATGGTGTACCTCCTGCAGCAAACCACCATGCTGAGCCAGTGACTCGTGACACCTCTTCACACCCAGCACTCATTAGCTTCTGTAGTGACAGCATGTGCAGCCACAGCCAAGTCTAAGCTCAGCTGCACCAACAGCATTTCAGATGAGATCAGTTTAAGGGAGACTAGCAGGCCAGTTCAATGGAGCAGAAATCCAATAGGGGTTTAAAATTTCTTCAGGAAGCAAAAAAGGAAACACCCTAACTCTGAAGCAGCTGTGCTTCAGAAGCACTGGAAGGAAGCTGGGAGGGTGCTCAAGGGAGTAGCACTACATCTCTGGCATGTGCTTGCAGACTTCCTCAGGCAGTACTTCTGGTCTGTGCTGGAAATGGGACACTGGGCTGTGTGGTCTGACTGTACAAATTGTGTCCTGTGCGTGGCTAAATGGTAAGCTTTGCTACAGGAGGAAGCTCCTTCTGTGATGAGTCTTTCAAAATAAAGAGCTTAGCTACTGTAGGAGTCTGCTTTGAGGGGAAAAGGACAAATTCAAGGATACAGTGAAAGTACATATTAACAGATACAACTTTTTTTCCTACCATCTCTTTATTCTTCTAAAAATGGACGGTCGATGTTGTTGCCTATACCATCTAAAAAGTCTTTTGAAAAATACAGGATTACTATACAGCTTATGGGCTGGTTAGCTACTGGGTGATTTGGTGGAAACTATCCAATTTCTCTTTCCTAAGGTGATCAATAATTGCATCATATACCCCTAAAACCCCTCTCACACAAGTCAGTGACTGTTGCAATTAATCAGTTTAGATGTATACCAGAGCCCTCATACCAGTCAGCAAGCTAATTGCAGTGTGTAAGCACCTGTAACTGTTGGAGCCATTGGCAGCCATGTGGTTTTTTACAGAACTCACGTGTAACTGTCACAAGCATTTGTAAGTGACAAACTGGAACCCTTGGCAATGCTGATCAGAAAGTTTCCCTCCTTAAAATAAATTATCAGTATCTTTTTTTTTTTTCCAAGTACAATTTAATTATTGTAATAAATAAGTGTAAAATATAATTTCACAAAGTGTGATTTAGTTCAGTGATCAGTGTGAAAGGAGAACAGTGCATATCACCTTCACACAGCAGCACTTGTCAGGATTTTTAGTACATTTTAGCATTTTAACAGAAGGCTGTGAGAGATGGCACTTACTACAATTCATAGTGGTATTTACTCTGAAGTTACACTCCTGCTGAAAAAAATAATACAAGGTGTTTAAAATTGCATCTGAAATCACCTTAGCATTTTTAGATCTGGATTATGTATTTCAGAGAGCTGTAGTTAAAAAAAAAATAATTATTTTTTTTAAATTCTTTTCTAAACAGGTCATTTTTATTTTCTGGAAGGGCAAAATGATGCTCTGCTTTGTGGAAATAGCTCTGATGCTGGGTAAGACCATGTTTCACAGTATTATTTCACAGTGTTCAAACTAAATCTGTCTTCAGATGTGCACGGTGGGATGCAGGGGTGTTATATTTTGAGTGACTACATTCTTTCACATAAGAAGGAATATTTGATTTTTACACCAGACTGTGGATTTGGATCTCCAATCGCAATGGAATCAGTGGATTTCATTGACTTTGCTGGATTAGTTAATGATCTTAGTATTTGCATGGCTGAATTAGAAATCTGATATTAGTATTTCCTGCCACTATGTAAAGTAACAGACACCACAGCTAGAAAACGTGCTATTTTCCAGCTCCAGTTGCACACCGGAGTACTAACAGGTTCAAGAACAGACAGTAGAAAATATTGACATTAGTTACAACATTAATAATTAAAGAAATTATTTGGATTATGTTTTAGAAGTTTAAACTTTTCACAGTAGGTTTTGTTTTGTTTTTTTTTATGTGCCTTTCCTGATTAATTTTTCTAGTATCGTTTAAAATAATTCTCTATTAAAAGTTACATATTCTATTATTTATAGCCTGATCCACTATACAAGAACAATCGACTTTCTAATCCTAATCTTCTTCTGGACATTCCAAATGATAAATACCAAAATACCTATGTAAGGTTAACACCCAGTTTGTCTTTGCAGGCAGTGCCCAGAAGGGTATACATGCGTGAAAGCTGGTAGAAACCCCAATTATGGCTACACAAGTTTTGACACCTTCAGCTGGGCTTTCTTGTCACTGTTTCGCCTGATGACCCAAGACTTCTGGGAAAACCTTTATCAACTGGTGAGAATTTTTTTATGGATAATAGACTGAATATGTTTGCACCAGTAATGCAAGAAAATCAAGTATCTTATGTTATCTTAATTTTCCCAGTATGAAGAATGGAACCGCTGTTAACTTGTTCTTGCTTATAAATCTATTCTTACTTCCAGACTCTACGTGCTGCTGGGAAAACATACATGATATTTTTTGTTCTGGTGATTTTTCTGGGCTCGTTCTATCTGATTAATTTGATTCTGGCTGTGGTTGCCATGGCCTATGAAGAGCAGAATCAAGCAACCATGGAAGAAGCAGAACAGAAAGAGGCAGAATTTCAACAGATGCTGGAACAGCTGAAGAAGCAACAAGAAGCAGCTCAGGTATACCTTACGGTGCAATACAAAAGAATATTAAAGAAATTTTTCTAGAGATATTGAACCCCTGTTTTTTGAATTTGGAGACAGAAACTGCCCTGCTGGGTATTCAACATCAGAGTTAGCTCAGAGATTTTCTCTTCCGAAATAAAGGCTTTTTACTGAAAACAGTTGAGGCATAATCAAGAAGGAATACTGAAAACTAGAAATACATTGTTCATTATGTTTTTCTTTAGTCTGATGTCATCAATACAGTGTATTAGACTTCTGCATTTTAAAGCTATTCATGAAAGGTGGAAGAAGGCTAATACCAAAGGCTATGACCATATTTTTAGAATATTCTATGAAAAGTGTTAAGACTTAAGGGAGTTGGACGAAAAATTCCATATAAGTAAAATTTTAAAGACTGTCTTGGTTTGCTCAATGACACAAATTAATTCTGCAATGTGGCAGGCAGCAGCAGTGGCAGCAGCAGCAGCAGTAACAGCATCTGCCGAGTCCAGGGAGCCCAGTGCTGCAGAAGGAGCTGGTGGGCTCTCAGAAAGTTCCTCAGAGGCATCCAAATTGAGCTCAAAGAGTGCAAAAGAGAGAAGAAATAGACGGAAAAAAAGAAAACAGAAAGAACAGTCTGGAGGGGAGGAAAAAGAAGAAGATGAATTTCACAAGTCTGAATCGGAAGACAGCATAAGAAGGAAAGGTTTCCGATTATCTATTGAAGGCAATAGACTGACATATGAAAAGAAATACTCTTCTCCACATCAGGTATTGTACATAGATATTTTTAGTAGCAGCATATATTTAAAGCGTCACAGGCTGTTACAAAACTACTTTAGTTTTCCTAGTACAGTAATATGACCCTGCCGCTTAAAGAAGGGAAACATTGAGATTTTCATTCAATTTTATTATTGTTGTCAGTGTCTGACAGAAAGTGCAGTAGCTGCTAGGCCAACTTGTAAAATAATAATAATAATAAAAAAAAAAAAAAAAAATGAAATGTAACTTCATATCCCTATTCTTCTAAAAGCATTATTCAAAAATCATATTAAAAATATTCTCTAGTTGATTCTGTGTTTTTTTTAGAGTGATTATATCTCATCTATACTTATTAAACCTTAACAGTGTTTTTTCATTATGATAGCCTCACCTTTTCCTCGTGCTTTAATGATGTTTGAGTTTGGTTCAATATGTGAAGGATGCTGCATATAAAGAAGCATGTGCATGTTTTTACTTTTTGCTTGATGGGTATTGTGCAACTACTCAGTAACTTTAGTGGACATTAAGAGCAAGGAGTGATCAAAACTGTTTTTGTCTTAACAATCCATGAGCAGAGGTATTTATATCTGCAAAATATAATGAAATACATACAGATGTTTCATAGCAGCATTTACCTTATGGGAAACATATTAAACAAAACAAAACAAAAAAAACGTGATACTAATAACAATGCTAAGTTTGAAGGTTTCAGCTAATAATTATAAATTTTGTTTGCCTGCAGTCTTTGCTGAGCATTCGAGGCTCCCTGTTTTCTCCAAGGCGCAACAGCAGAACAAGTCTTTTCAGCTTCAGAGGTAGAGCAAAGGACATAGGATCAGAAAATGACTTTGCTGATGATGAGCACAGCACTTTTGAAGACAATGATAGCAGAAGAGATTCTCTCTTTGTGCCGCGCAGACATGGTGAACGGCGTAACAGTAACATTAGTCAGGCCAGTAGGTCATCCAGGATGCTGGCAGTGTTTCCAGTGAATGGGAAGATGCACAGCACTGTGGATTGCAATGGGGTGGTTTCCCTGGTTGGTGGACCATCTGTTCCTACATCGCCTGTTGGACAGCTTCTGCCAGAGGTGATAATAGATAAACCAGCTACTGATGACAATGTAAGAAAGTTTTAAATAGCTTAGGCATCATGGCTTTTTCTTACTGCACCAGCCAGTGTTATCTACAGAATGGAATCCTTGGCAATGCTTCCTGGTTGGTCAAGCTGTGAATGCTCCTGCATCTTGTAAAATCTTTAATAAGTAAAACAGATAAAATAGGTTTGCAACTCAAGCTTTTTTTTTTTTTTTTTAACTAATATTCTCGTAACTAACAAATGCTATTTGCAGTTTCCACACACTGAAATATTAACTTGCACATTCACAAAAGCACTATACTACTTTAGTGTGCTATACTTTATTTTTACTGCTATAAAGGTCCATGGCTGTAGTCCACAAAATCAAAGCTACTATACAACTGAAAATTGTATACAAAAATGTTATCGTATGTCTACAATAAATATGACACTGCTACTACCACTTTATCAAAATTAGCATTATCAGTTAATTTTGATAACACACTTCTATATCAGCCCCACTAAAATATAAGAAAGTAGTCAATTCTTTATTATCATTCATTCTTATATATTTCCATCCTTTGCTGGTGGAGTTCAATAGTTTAGACAACAAGTAGTTCATTGGAAGATCACATTTCTACACACTCTACCAAAAATACAACTGTCTGTGTGAACATATGAGCAGCACATATTGCTGTCACTGTGTATATACATGCAGGTAAGAGAAGAGGTCTCTAAAATAAATGTCTTGCTTAGTTCAAAATTGTCTACTAACATTAATCAGAAATATACTAGCATGAGGAAGCATGAGGAAGTCATACTTTTCTTGCTACAGTTTGTCTAGCGTAAAAGACTAGTATGTTATAGGAAACTGAATTCTGTCAGCAAGAGCAAGGAAAAAATACAGTTTGCAAAAATTTTATACAATCTTTTGAATTCAGTCCTTTTCCATTTGTTTAAATAATTTTTCAAAGCTCAAAGGAAATAAATGCAAAAATTAAGTGAATAAACTCTTGCTAACTCTTGAGCAGCAGGTAACTATTGCCTAATACATTTTTTTAATTATTTTTAAGATACTAAAAAGTAAGAAAAGTCTGACATTATAAAAATTGAAGTGCACGAAGCACGCATACATGCATATTAATGACAGGGTTTTATACAATATGTACTTATTTTATTACTGAAACATGGTCTCACGTATTATTTTTTTTTTATTTGTAGGGCACCACTACAGAAACTGAAATGAGGAAAAGAGTATCAAGCTCTTTCCATGTTTCTATGGACTTTCTGGAAGATCCAGCTTTAAGAGAAAGAGCAATGAGCATTGCTAGCATCCTTACAAACACAGTGGAAGGTGTGGGCTACTCATAGCTTAATACTTAATACCTGTTTTTTTCAATAAGCATCTGAAAATATGAGTTGAAACATTAAAAATTATTTAAAATATCTCAATGAATAGATACTGTTCCACAAACGAACAAATATTTATCAAAGCTCTATATTCATTGAGGTTATTACACAAATAAGCATTTTTAGTTCATTGTTCTGCCATTATATATCTTGTGATCATTAGGACTATGGCGTTGTGTCTGATGGTCATAACTAAGAGGATGCTTACTCATATTAATTAAAGAATTATTGGGCACAAAAAGACCACTGAACGTTTTTCAAATATATGTTACTGTTGCTAAAATATATGCATATTTTAGCAGTTATATTTATTCAATTACTCTTTAAAGAAGTGCTGCTATAGGTGATAAAAAAGTTTTTGGTTTTGTTTTTTTTCTTGAACTGGGAATGAAAATTATGTTGAAAAATTTTACCTAACTACCACAATTTTGAAAGTAAAATATTTACATAATAGAACAGCAAGTTTGAGGAACAGTCTGAATCAAGGAACAATAGAATACATAATATATAAATTGGTACTGATGTGAATAGTGATTGAAATATAAAGAAGTTGTGCTTATAGGGGGTTAATCGATAACATTACAGATGGTAATTAACTTGACTGATACAAGTAATGTAGGCTTGAGATGTAGGTTAGAGTAATCACATACTTACTGCTGTGAACTTTGATTTCCCACAGAACTTGAAGAATCAAGGCAGAAATGCCCACCATGTTGGTATAAATTTGCAAATATTTTCTTGATCTGGGACTGCAGTCCGCATTGGTTAAAAGTAAAGCATATCGTCAACTTAGTGGTAATGGATCCATTTGTTGACTTGGCGATTACTATTTGCATTGTTTTAAATACACTTTTTATGGCCATGGAGCATTATCCGATGACTGATGAATTCAATAATGTACTTTCAGTTGGAAATCTGGTAAGTCTATTGTCTTTTTATGTTTATAATTTTGAAGGAAGTATGTCTGAAATAACTGAAAGAAGGAGTTTAACAGTGTTGTCTTGTTGTTGTTGTTTTTTACCTCTTTAGAAAGTGAATTTACTGGCCATTTATTGCTCTCCAGATAAAACACAACATTTTTGGAAATTTCACTGTCAACCCTGGGTCACATAACTTAGGATTCTGTAAAATCACTATTTTCCAGCATTCCGCAAAACCAGATTAAATATTTAAAAAGGGGCACCAATGCTACATTAAGTAAAGTCTATATTAAATAGAAGTTGATTTATCTAACTACTAAACCAGGAAATGCATTACTTCCATGAAAAGCACACCATGGAAATAAATGTAGTATTTCATTTTCAATCAATACAATACAAAAGTGTAAATTATGAATGTGTTTTTAATTGCTTTCCTCTTGTTACTCTGTTTCCTGAGCACAGGTTTACAATCACTAGAAGAGCCATTTAAAGGCATTTCTAGAATTTTCCAGGCTAAATGACTTTTTATGTGGATACGTGGATTGGTTTCTTTATATGTTTTATGTAAAACTATGAAAAATATCCCGCAGTACTTTTTCCTCTCATAGTCTTTACATTTTTTAGAATCATATAATTAGTAAGATACCTTTTTGTCATGTTGTCAACTATATTTTCTCCCTTCTACTTCAAAAAGATACATTATTAAAGAATTCAGGAGTTAATTTTCTATAGCTCTGATGCTTTTGAACTGACAGGTTTGATCACAGCAAAGCGTCTGCTGCTGTAGTCCTACTTAGTCTCTTATTTTAAGAATGGATTTCTTACAATGTGATTTTTAATAATCCTTGTTTTGTAATGAAGAAAAAATAACTCAGATCATGTAAATAACTACAGGATTCAGAAAGGAGAATTAATAGACAAACATATAGCTGGTTTTCCTGTATTTAAAATAAGGGATATGAGTTTCCTAGTAAAATGAAAAATCTTGTGTTGAAGCAATTTATAGTCTTTTTCCAAACAAATATATATATTTATATATTTATATTATTTATATATATATATATATATATTTGTTTGGAAACATATATATACGTATATATTTAATGTGTATATATATATATAATATATATACATTTTGGTGAATGTCAGACTACAAAGAGAGTACCCTATCAATACATGCCCTGAAAAATAGTCCCTCCCCAGCTTTCCTGTAGTGCCCTTTTAGGTGTACTTGAAGGCCACTATAAAAATCTTTCCAGTGCCTTCTCTTCTCGAGGCTGAACAACCACAACTCTCTCAGCCTGTCTCCACAGGAGACGTGCTCCAAACCTTTGATCATTCTTGTGGTCCTCCTATGGACTTGTTCCAACAGGTTAATGTTCTTAGACTGGCGGCCCCAGAGCTGAATGCAATACTCCAGGTGGGGAGTACTCCTTGAGAACCTCACCATCCTGATGGTTAAGAACCTTATTCATATTTTCACGCTGTATTTATTCATTCCCACCTTTTACACATTTGTTTTAATCCTCTATCTTAAAAACTAGTAACTTTTCCCTCTCTAGTGTTTGCATCTGTGATGTATTTAAAAGCAGTAGTAAAATCTATCTTGAGCATTGGTGTTCCTAGGCAGAGCAAGTCAGAATCTGGTCCATCTCCTGATTATCCCAGTTAGATTCTATTCTCTTTAACTGTTCCACTTTCTATTCAGCCTTCCTGAAAATGGATTATCAAAAACAAGAGAAGAGAGGAGAAAGGAGCATTCCAGACCAGGGTTCAGCCAGCCTTTAACAGCTTTAGTACTTCCCTTTTCTATAGGATTTTTTTCTAATACTCAGAATCACAACAGCTCTCTCTCAAAGCTGCTCAGAGTTGCTACTTTGGCAACACCTAAATATGATTCCTGCTTCATTCATAATATTTCATTTCAAAATAAGAAACCATTACCTGGAATATCATGTTTAAAATGGACTCTTAAATGCTATTTCTGACATTAAAGTGATTGAGCCAATGAGCTTCACTAAACTTACTGGCAACACCTATGTAGAAGTTCCTCAGCTTCTTCAAGTTGTTGTATCTCAGTTGATTCCCAGCTGTTATTAATAATCTTATCTGTATTGAACTGAATGGGATTCTTGCAGGCTGGAGGAGCAAAGGAGCTCCATCAGGAGTCAGATTTGGCCTCATTCATGCTGCTGTATAATGTAATTATTATACCAAAAATGATGTTATGCCATGTAATTTCTTGGAAAGCATTCTGGTTTATGTCGTGAAAATCAAATTAGGGATATTGTTTGTGCAGTACAAACAATATCCTTGAGAAAGTCCATATCCTGACAGAGTTGAAATTGGATTCTAAATGTTATAAAACAGAAGTTTATGTAATTTCTTCAGTGTAGAATTCAATTAATTGGAAAAAAAAATTACTTGGTTTGTATGGCCTTTTTTAAGGTAAGGTGGTCATAATAAATCACTACAGTGAACTGTTTTTAAATATCAGTTTTGGAGTAGCCCAAACAACAGCTAAACCTGTAATATTATATTTCACAAAAAAATAACCAACTGCATTCTGATTTCAGGTCTTCACTGGAATCTTCACAGCAGAAATGTTTCTCAAGATAATTGCAATGGATCCTTACTATTATTTCCAGGAAGGCTGGAATATTTTTGATGGTTTTATTGTAACCCTTAGCTTGGTTGAACTTGGTCTTGCAGATGTGGAAGGACTCTCAGTTCTTCGATCATTCAGATTGGTAAATATACATCAATTGCACTGATTTTTCAATGGGGTTTCATTTTTTTTTTCCTTAAAAATGTGCACAGCTTCCCATGACACTAAGCCTTAAGTCTCTTTCATTATTACAAATCCATATTTGTTGTGGTATCTTACTGTCTTCAGTGGGAATTTATAGAAATCAAGACAAATACATAGCAATGGGTGCCTAAGCCTAATTACAATTTATTTATTATATATACATATTTTAAATATCCTGCTATGCAGAAACAAATAGATTCACAAGCTAGATGTGTTGTGCTCTGATTACCACCACGGGAAAAGATCTACTCTGCAAATACTTGTAGAAAAATAGCCTAGTTGATTTTAAGAAGTATGCAACAGATTTTAAATTCACTTTGATTGGTAATTTCTTGAGCCTTGGATACAAACTATGCTTTAAGGATATCCAACTCTAACTTTGCAAAATTCGTGACCGACCCTTCTATCATCACACATTTAGAAAAGAGGATAACCTATCAACAGTCATACTCAAGGCATATTTTGCAGTAATATCTTTCCATTAATTATCTTTTAAATATCTTTGTGTCTTTCTTACTCGTCCTAACATTATTTTTTTTTTCCTTCCAGTTACGAGTTTTCAAATTAGCAAAATCTTGGCCAACACTAAATATGCTAATAAAAATTATTGGTAACTCTGTGGGAGCTCTGGGAAATTTGACCCTGGTGCTGGCCATCATTGTGTTCATTTTTGCTGTGGTTGGGATGCAGCTGTTTGGGAAAAACTACAAGGAATGTGTCTGCAAAATCGCAAGTGACTGTGTACTTCCACGCTGGCACATGCAAGATTTTTTTCACTCTTTTTTGATTGTATTTCGAGTATTGTGTGGAGAATGGATAGAAACAATGTGGGACTGCATGGAGGTTGCAGGCCAAGCCATGTGCCTTACTGTCTTCATGATGGTCATGGTGATTGGAAACTTAGTGGTACGTAATCAAAACATTAACAAAAAATTATTCAGCAACAGAGTGGGTTCAATTCTGAAGTGAACTAAGTGCTCTGGCTCCGCTTCAACAAAACACTTAAGCAGGTGGTTTCAAGCAATGCTTAAAGTTAATTTTAAGAGCTTTTCTGGATTGAGAACAAAGTATTCTGCACCTTACAACATCAAAAGGCTAAGACGTAATGTTAGAGTGAGCACTTAGTCACTTCTTAATCTGTCTTTTGGCTGTTTGTAAATATTTTCTGCTTCAAATAAATTTAGATTATGTTCTCTTTATAAACCATTTGCTGTATTTTTTTATTATTATTATTTATCACATATGATTAGTCACCTAAATCTAATTTCTGCTGTGTGATGGAATAAGTTAATTTTTTTTTTATGATGCTGAATAGCAAATTTATTATCTCCACTTTTAGGTTATAAGGTTTTTCCACCAAAATGGTTCTTTACTGTCTGGATTTAAAGACACATTTACAGATATTAGTCAGTCGTAGTAATATTTTTGAATAGTGAACAGGACCCGAGCAAAAAACAAACAAAACAAAACAAAACACTTAGTTTTTCACAGAGAATAGAAATAATTTTGAAGGTGCTTTTATTTGGTTGTGGTGAATTATTGTAACATCAGTCTTCAGTGTCACTAATATGAGCCTTTTTATTTCTTTTTAATAAAGTACATGTTCTTTGTTGAGATAAACTTTAGAATGTCCTTCCTTATTTTTCTGCAGGTACTGAACTTATTTTTGGCCTTGCTATTGAGCTCTTTTAGTGCAGACAACCTTGCTGTGACAGATGATGATAATGAAATGAATAATCTCCAAATTGCTGTTGCAAGAATGCAGAAGGGCATAGATTACGTGAAAAGAAAAGCACGTGAATTCATCCAAAAAGCTTTTGTTAAAAAACAAAAAGCTTTAGATGAAATCAAACCACTTGAAGATTTGAACAACAAAAATAGTTGTATTTCCAACCATACAACTGTCGAACTAAGCAAGGACCATGACTATATTAAAGATGCAAATGGAACAACTAGTGGCATAGGCACAGGCAGCAGTGTGGAAAAATACATAATTGATGAAAGTGATTATATGTCATTCATAAACAACCCAAGCCTGACTGTGACAGTGCCCATTGCTGTGGGTGAATCTGACTTTGAAAATTTAAATACAGAGGAATTTAGTAGTGAATCAGACCTGGAAGAAAGCAAAGAGGTATGTAGATACTTTGTGCATTTCTCTGTGATATTTTGCATGTTTTTTTTTTTTTTTTTCAGAAAAAAAACAGTGTATTCAGTTCTTCATCGTTTGTTATTTTGTCACTTCTTTGTACACAAGCAAAAGTGTATAAAGGAGAGTTTAATTCTTGAATTAAATTTTTAATTAATTAAGAGGGTTAAAAATTACAGTAGTTCCAGGAGAAGATAGGATGCCAGGGAATGAGGAACCAAAACAATCCATAAAGACTCCTTATGGCCCGTATTTTGTAATTGCAACAACTGGTGGAGCAGGGTATTGCCTTAGCTACATGCTTATTCCACGAGAAACTTTTGTTTGCCCCCTGTAACAAGGGTCCCATTAGAAGTGACACACATTCTCTCTGCCACTTAAAAAAATCCTCCTCTATGTGATGTTTTTTTTGTGAGCAGGAATAAACCAGAAAACATAGAAATAGCTAGACTAGTATTTCCTTTAGAGAATGGAATTTAGATTTTAAAATTGTCAACTCTTTAGACCAATAAAAAGATTCCAATAAAAAAGAAGATTCAACCATAGACATTTCAATATACTTCAAATCCCTTAGTTATTAAAACTGAAAAATGGTATCAGCAGACTAGAACATCTTATGTTCCTAATGGAATGTCAAAGCAGGCTAGAGATACAAAACCTTGTTGAGATCTGTATTTTTAAAAAACATATTACAGGTGTAACTGTTCTTTTACATGACTTTGTGGCTATTTTAACAAAATAATTTCCATTGATATACTAACATAACTTGCAAAACAACTACACCTTCAGCAAATTAGAGTGTTGATATTTTAGTCAAAACAGAAAATTCTTTCCAGACATTTAAGAAGAATAACTTTCTTACTTAAGGAACCTTAAACTAACTAGTTTCCATTCAGTTAGCAATCCTGTTTCTTTGTGGGATACCGGCCACTGCTGTATTTCTTCAACATTGTAGTACTTCAGACACTCAGTTTTAGGCTAGCTGAATTTTATGCTGCTGTCACTTTGGTGTGCCTAAGCCCTCTAGTGTTCCCTACAAAAATCTATTGCTAAGCTAAGAACTATCTTTGGATCCTCTCCAAGAAAGGAGACTGGTACAAAACAGCCTCTTCCCTTGGGAACCTATTTCAGAGCGTTGTTCTCATTTCCCATTGAATATCTGAAGCATTAATATTTCTTTTCCTACTAAATATTTTCCAAAATGTCCTATAGGACATAATAGACTTTGATTCAAGCTTCTGAATTGCTGCCACAATGGACGTTATAACAATTTCTTTGAGCACACTATCAAGAACTTGCCCTGGCTGAAAGAATTTCTAAATAGAACAAAATTTAAGCAAAGACTCATTGGAGAAAAACAACCACTGGTCATCTACTCTCCCCATAACTGCCTTAATGCTGGCTGGTCCAGTCTTCCAAACCATCAGAGGGCAGATGGTCAAATGGAGGAACACAAGCTGTTTTATGACTGATCAATGGTGAAAACACTCAGGTTACGAAAGCTTTATGTAAGTGTACTACCTAATCATCCCCTTGCCAGATAGAAAGAGAAGTAGCGGGCATGCTGTCTGTAGCACCAGCCTTATCTTTCATTCCTTTGAGAAAGCACCATGAAATTTCTGATTTTTCCCACAGAAACTTATGAAAGAGCAACTCTGTTATATAGTCTTCCATGGGAAGAACGTTCGGCGTTGCTGTTTTGGATTTGAGTCCAACTCCTTATTTTATATTGACTGTTAGTACAAAAGAACTGTAAAAGAGAAATGATGAACAGCTTTCTTTGGCAGCCTTTGAATTAGCTGAGTTTTAGATGAGAGCCCACTTAGAAAAGACTATATGTACTCTCCACTTCCAAGGCCAGTGGGAACAATCAGAGGAGTTCCAGCTGGCTTCAGACCACATTGAGCTCTTCAGCACCATTCCTGGAGTTTTACAGTGCTGGCCACGATCCCTTTTTCCTGATTGGATCAGCTCTAAAAGCTTTTTCTTTTTCTTTTTCTTTTTCTTTTTTTTTTTTTTTTGCCTCCAGCTGTGTACCCTCTTTTTCTTTAGCAAACTAACAACTTAATTATCTTAAAAGTATAAATCACACCATTAATTTTGAAGAGCTTAGTTTTAATGTGCAAAAAGTAGCTGAAAGTAGCATGACAGAAGATTTGCTTCTTAGAAGAAAATGGTAAATTAAAATGAAAAATGTTTTTTTCTCCCCCAAATCTGAATTCTGTGATACTTTGAAGCTTTTTTTCTATTTTCCAAATTAAATGTATCCATATGTAACATTTAATTGCTCTTACATACTAATTTAATACTAATTTCCCTGCACTTGAGTTTGTAAGGTAAGGATAGTAAATCTACTATTACCGTGCTTTGCAAGATTAAGTCAAGGTCTTAATTATTACATCTTGTATTGTTTTTCATCCCCATTATAGACCTCGTCTTTCCTTGTCCCAATTTCAATTCAGTAAACTGATCTGGCCTCCTAACTTTGCATCAGCATATTTCATTTCCTCCAAAGATGCCACAAGTCAGTGGGGAAAAAATTAAGGATAACCCCAATTCATCTGTGAGGAACTTTGTTGTTAACTTTCCCCCATCTTAATAGTTCCCAATTTTGTATTAACTTTATACATTTTGTACAAATATCCATCACCTCAGCTTGAACTAAAAATTTCAAATGTGGCTGTTTGGCTACATATTATTGAAATTCACATCATTTTCTTTGCCTAGAAAAAAAACTCTTTTTGAACTCCGTCAGGCTCAGTGCCGTGACCACTGCCATGGGCAGCTGCCAGGGCAAGCTGCCGACCATTCAACTTGTCATTAACCAAAATCTCCAGATCCCTATCCATGGGGCTGCTCTCCAGCCTCTTGTCCCCAAGTATTTATGTATATGCAGGGTTATCCTGTCCCACGTGCACAACGTGGCACTTGCTCTTATAAACTTCATATGATTGGTGATTGTCCAGTCCTCTAATTTTTCAAGATAATGCTCATCATGTTACTGAAAATTAGATGGGGTTATAAAACATAGTTTGATGTTTTATAGGCCATCCTTAATCTAACTCAGCCTTAACGAATGCAGTTTCTGCTTCCCTGTAAGTGAGCTAGATTTCTAGCACTTTTAATCTGGACTTGCTGACCACTAAAATACAACTTTTTCTGTGCTGATCAGTGCTTTTTTCCCTCATTCCTCTGAGCTCCCACCTTATTTAGATAGTTATATTTAGGATCTTACCTGCTTTTCAGTAGAGACTGCAGATTGCTGCAGAAATATATAAGCTTTATTAATTTATCCAACAGATCATTGCCACTTATGGTTAGCTGTGGTCATAAATGCTTGCAGGCTCAGAGCCATCATTCATATTTTTTAATTTGAAACTTAATTTTCTTTGAATATTATTTATCACTGATACAGTTTCTATGTAATGTATCCACACAACGTAAGAGGAAATTTTTTTTTGAAGTACAAAATTAACGTAAGTTGACTAGCAATTCACTTACATTGAATACCATAACAAAAGCAGAACTATTTAATTTTTCTGAGGACTACTAATATTTGCCTTAAAAACATTTACTGTGCGTTTGCGATCCTTTTTCCTTTTTCTTTACAGAAGCTAAACATGTCCAGTTCATCTGAAGGTAGCACAGTTGACATTGGACTCCCTGCAGAAGAGCAACCAGAAGCTGAACCTGAGGAAGCCATGGAACCAGAGGCTTGCTTCACTGAAGGTGTTTGGGATGAAAACAAAACAAAACAAAACACAACCAAACAACAATAACAAAAAAACACACTAATTCATAAATAATTAATTGTTTTAACTAATTATTAATATTTGTGTGTTTAATTATTTACTCTTTTGTCATTGTTTAAACAATGATTAGAAGCAGTAATACTTTTAGACCATAATTTAACATATGGAAAGTGAATTTAATATCCCAAACAATAGAAAGTACAATATAAAAACACTTGCCCATATGTTACTACATAAACTTACCTTAAACTTGAATGAATGAATATATTTTTATCTCTTACATTGTATTCTGTAATGTGGCTTCACATTGCATGGGCTTTTATCTTTTTGTGCATAGTGTATTGAGCAGTTAGTTCTTGGTAAATGATAAATACTTTTTTCTTACCTGTTCATTGATCCGTAAATTCCAGTCATCTCAGTAATAAATTTACTTCCTTTGGAGAGGAAAGAGATCATCTAGGTGAAAATCTATTGAGTTTTTACTAAATAACACATCTTCTGGAAATGTAGTGCTGTGCCACTGTGCAATCAAAGTTAATGACATCAACAAAATTTCTCTTTTTCTCAATACATATGTTGTTTTAAAGGTTGTGTACGGCGTTTCAAGTGCTGTCAAGTAAGTGTAGAAGAAGGGAGAGGAAAGCAGTGGTGGAACCTTAGAAAAACCTGCTTCAAGATTGTTGAGCACAACTGGTTTGAGACTTTCATTGTCTTTATGATTCTCCTCAGTAGTGGAGCTCTGGTGAGTAAAGCATGAAGAGAGTGTCATAATTGTGTCAGAAAACATGGTTTTACTTAGTTGCCTCTGCCAGAAAAATTCCACGTCTTCAAAGGATCACCAAATTCTAGTCAGAACATGTGAAGAAAACACATTTAACTTTTTTATTTGGGTTTGCCTCTAGTTTTACTGGTGTTTACTGATATATCTCAAGGAAAAGAACTGTCCTCTCTACGAGTAAGAATTTACTGTTTATGCTTCTAGTTCAGCCTCTTACAGACTCATGTCTGGGATATCTGTAAAAACATAAATTTGCCAATCACTATGCTGTAAGTTTAACAAGCATATGGGGACAAAATAAAGAGAAGCCAACCATCATTTAAGTTTATAAAAAGAAAAAGAAACAAAACCATTACAAAAAACAACAACAAAACAAAATAATATATCATTTTACAAATATAAATAATGACGAAGAATACAGAAATTTGAAATTAGCTGTTAAATAAAGCTGAACCTGGATTAGCTGAGCCTGAACTGAAGTTTCTTAGGCAAACTGTTTGCCCTGAGATTACCTAGAGCATATCTGACATCTGCACAGGTAAATGTAATTACCATTCAGTAAATTACCTAAGTTTCTGCATCATTAGACAAAATTACTTTGCAAAAGTCTATTAGAAACTCCTTAGGCCACTCCCGAATCTTTAAAATACACTTAATGGCTTGCAGTTTATGATTATACCTATCATGAGTTTTGGTTAAGTCTCTAAGTATTCTGGTTGTTTTTGTTCTAATATCAAAATAAGAATCAAATAAGCAACTTTTACACAACACAATGTGATGCGTTTCCTGTGTCACAGGAAAAAAACTGATAGACTCATATCTACACTATTGAATTTTGATTGGTGGTACTGATTGGAGAAAACCCTTAGCAGCAAGAATTTAAATGAAAGAAAAGTACTGGCAGGAGACTGATTAAAGATCAGTTTCTATCATTGTGTTTAGAGGAAGTTTGGGATGAGATGCCACAGCGTTAGCATCTCATGCTCCTGAAACTAAGGTGTGTGTCATCCACAGAACATTTACTTTGGGAGAATGCCACACAGATCAGGTCATTATCTTAAGACCCTAGAGATGTGAGACCCTGCTCTTTGTGACTGTGAAAAGGTCTCCTCAGACCTGCCAACACTGTATCCTAATGTTCACCCCAAGGTCACACTTGAGACAAGTCTCACTGTCATTACAGATGGAAAATCAGGCAGTGATAAGCTCCAGGATGCTTGCAAAGCCCAGCTGCAGGCACACGCAGTCAGGGAGAAATGCACCACAAGCTTAGCCTTTAGCATAGTCTGACTCATGAAAAGGAATTGGTACATGCCAGCTCTTCCCAATTATGTGAAATAAAGCTGCTAGTGTATCAAAGTACATGAGCACCCAAAACTACTGATACACAGATACCAATTGAATAACTGGTAGAGAAACACTAATTATTTGAACTGACAGAAGTGATTCAAAATCAGAGTGGGTAAAAATGAATGTTAGTATTGATAAATACCCAAATCTTTGCAAGCTGACAGATCATTCCAGTTCTTTCACTCCAGTAAAACCAATAACTCTTATGTGATATAGTAGTATAATTACAATTTAAAAGCAATTAAAGGGAAAATTTATTAGAGGACAGAAATAATTACTGAAAAGCAGATATTATATGTTTGAACATCATTTGTCAAACTTATAAAAAATGAAAACCCACAAAACATATAAATAAATTTGCAAGGATCATAAGAAATTTTATGTATCTAATAAAATGTGAATAATACAGTAGAGAAGGTATTTGAGTTAAACTTTTTTTAAAGAAAAGAATAACTTGTTTTATGATTTATGGCTTAAATTTTTCAAAAACTAACAGGACTTAAAAGCATAAGATCAACTGCATTGTCATTTTACTGAAAATTTTACAGCTATGGCCTTGGATTTTGAACATGGATCTACCTACATACAAACTAAATTATAAATTACTCAGCATAATTAAGTTCACTTCCGTCACTTTGTAGAATCAAAAAAATTTGTAAGTACTGAAAATGATCTGAGTATAATAATTGACCAGCAGCAATAAATAAATCAAGATCTCTGTCCAGTGAAGAAGTTGTTGCTGTGTAATATCTGCCTCTCTATCCTGTAAGGAGGAAAATATAGTTCCATAGGATAAGACATAGGATAAGAACAGATATATGCAGTTAGCAGAAAAGGAACCTTGAGACAAAACTGAAAATCTCATGCCTGTTCTTGAAGAAAGGTTTGCCTTTTTTTTTTCCCTGCTTTTGTTGTTGTTGTTATAACTTAAATTGTACGGCAACAAAAGGGAACAACCAGTATCTTTGAATGTTTTTCTCATAGGCTTTTGAAGATATATATATTGAACAGCGTAAAACTATCAAGACCATGCTGGAATATGCTGATAAGGTCTTCACTTACATCTTCATTCTGGAAATGCTGCTGAAGTGGGTGGCCTATGGCTATCAAACATACTTTACTAATGCTTGGTGCTGGCTGGACTTCCTGATCGTTGATGTATGTAGTGCTTTTCCTTGTTGCTACTTTTGTATTAATTTTATCTGGTGTTTGGTTTTGGTTTTTGTTTGTTTGTTTTGTTTTGTTTTTCATTTGTTTGTTTTTCGTTACCTGCTCTACGACCATAATATGTATGTATAACTAGTATGCCAACTAGTTTATTTTTCAGTTTAAAAAGGAAGGTATAGAATAGTATAGAAGATCAGAAGAATAGGTCAGAATATCAGATCAGAAGATGAGAAGAATAGTATATGAGCTCATTATGCTATTATTTGTCCAATAAATAGTTAAGGAATTAGAGTAATGGAGGAGCATTCAGGGGAAATGGGAAGAAAACTGAAGGTATTATATTGGTCAGGAGCCATAGCACGTAGAGGAAGGATACAGTATTTCTCACTGACAAAATGCAGGGATGTAGAATATATACAGGCACATGGATATGAGACTTTATTAGTTCTGCTGCCTATGGAACTGTTTTTGTAATGTATTTTAAGAAACAGCACAATCCAGGTTAATGTCAATGTAGAAAGTACATAAATTCAGTATTTAGGCAAAAGTTTTTGTCAGTGTAACCAAATATAAAAAAAATAATCCTTTCTACCAATTTCCAGAGAAACAATGTTGCTCTGTGACCCATCTGTTAATTCAAAACAGGCTTCAATCATTTCCTTTCCAGTTGTGGGCAAACAAATGGGCATTATCAACTGTAATTATTGATCCCAACAGCATTGTAAAACAGAGAAAAAGTGAAAACAATGCTTAAATTGGTAAAAAGGAGAGATTAATTTCTTTTTTGTGTGTGTGTGTGTGTGTTTGTGGTTTTAAATGTCCTCAAATCACTAGCGCAATATGAAATTCCTAATTATTAATGTTTCCAGATATTAATTAACTGTTACCATATAGCACTTTTGTTTATTTATTCACCTGTCGTACTCTTCTTTCTTATTACTTTTTTTTTTTTTATTTAAAAGACTTCGTATTCCTGAAGAAAGTGGTCCAAAATTAGATTCTTCTAAAGGAGTTTATAGCTCACATCTATGGTATGTAAAGTAGTATTTACAATATAATAATTTTTACTTTCCTGTTTTCATATAGGTCTCTTTGGTTAGCTTAACAGCAAATGCATTGGGTTACTCTGAACTTGGTGCCATTAAGTCCCTTAGGACACTAAGAGCTTTGAGACCTCTAAGAGCTTTGTCACGATTTGAAGGCATGAGGGTAAGAAAAAATGAAAGAATCTGAAACTATGCATGCATACAAAGAATCCATGCATGCAGAATAAGGAATGATAAATCCATGCAGAAAGGCTGCACTACCTTTTTATCTATTGCATATCTTTTACTAACAGATAAGCAAAAAGCTTCATCAATTCACCTAAATCCATATGCAGTATCACATAGAAGTTACGTTCATTAAAGTTACTTTACTTTCTAGCCAATCTCAGGAGTTTTCTGTTTAATGCTTTGAAATTGCCAACTATGAACTCTCTCAAAAGACTCTTAACAATGAATAAAATGAAACAGGTTTTGATTAATTTTTACTGATAAGCATATTATTATATTTATACACGGATCAAATTTAGCCTTAGTTAATAAAACTATTTTCTGTTATTAGTTGAAATTCTTCATTTTTCTTCATATCTGATAAACCAACTTTGGTCTAACCCCACAGAATTTTACTAGATCATAACAGAGTTATATTTTTATCAGCTAGTCGAGTTGTTTAAATATATTTCTGAGTTTGGCTGGCTTTAGAAATAAAAACAAATAAAATCATTTTATTTCTCTATGAAATTAGTCTTTTTGTAAGGCAAATTCAATACAATGTATATAAGGTTATTTCACACCTAATCCAAGTAATTTGGGGGTCCTGCTTACTATACATCTCACTCAAGGAAGCATTTTAAATTTTTTTTTCATCTGTTTATGCCTTCTTTTCCTTAAAGCCACTGAATACAAACTAACTCTATATGCATGTCATTGAAGTATGTTTTAAGAGAATGCTTTTTGCTACTTCATGGAAACATGAGAGAAATAGCGTGCTAATGAATTTCACATCAATTGTAAAATACTGAAATAGCCTAGAATATACTGTCTGAACAGCCTTTAGATACAAATCTAAGCTTAATGAAATCAAATGGAGAATCTTTGAATTCTGTTCCTTAAATTGTATTCCTCAGGCTACATATCTCTACTTCAGAAAGAATCAGAAAAAAATACTGCTAACCAATGATTGCTAGATTAATAAATTTCAATTTCATGTTGCAGTTTTACTATTAGCAGTTTTCTCATCATTTGAAATTTCTGAATTGATAATTCAGCAGGGTAAGAGCTGGTCAAATACTACAGAATATGAGTTTTCACCTAGGTTTAGAAAGACCATTTCATTTAGCAACTTTCACTTTGTCTTTCTTTGTACTTATTGTTCGTGACCATTCAGATAAATGTGTTTTTGTGCAGACAAACGTTGGGAAATTGCTCTGAGCTTTACTTTCTTAATAATATTATTTTCAGCTGCAGGAGGACTGGGAGATTAGTTTAGAAGTTACACGGGGAAAAGAAACATAACTCCTTAGATGATGTTGGGGGGAAAAAAAGATCATTACTGGAAAGATAATGTTGAAATTAATAGCCATATGTTTTATTTCATTTTTATGTATCCTTACATGATTGCCTTAGGAAATTTCCCATTTAAAACATTTAGGATGTTCACGGTTGAAGAAAAGTACCTGTTATTTGAAATCTATTTACTGTTTTCCCTTATTTCTCACTGTAAAACTATGAAATCATGCCAGAAGCCCAATCATATGGTAGAATTTCAGATACACAAGATGAATAATTCATGAGTAACTTACTGTGTAGTAATCACAGAGAAGCCTGGAAAAGCAAAAAAGGTTATAGCTCCATCCTTCAATATTAATGATAATCAAGTACCTGATTCCAGTCACATAGCAAATTTGACTGGTCAAATGCGTAGTCCTTATCTTCACTATTAGTTACATGCACTTCTGAAAGTGTGTTTTTTTTTTCCAAAGAGCTTGGCAAGTGTTCACAATAACAGCTCATTGATAGATACAACCATTACCATATGAATGACTCACAAACAGTAAAAAGATTCAAATAACAAATAATTGACCAGCTCATTATAGACTATAGCCACGTCAAATTACAGTCTTCTCAGAAACTGAGTTCATTTTGTAAAAATCCATTAAAGCAGATTTTTTTTTAATTTACCAGAAGGAAGTAAAAATAAATTAACTCTCCTTGCTTTTTTATATTGCTTATACACTGACCTGTAAGCTGAGTTTTTTGTTCAGCATGTATTTATAATTTTAATGTTCTCCCCCATGTTCAAAATTAGGTAAAATTTGCCTTGAAAATAAGAGATCAAATGTATTTCATAGAAACCCTTATATTTAAGAAGCTTTGTATAATTTTGGAAAACAAGCTGCCAAAACAAGCTAAGCTACTTTAAATTGATCTTTTTTCTTAAATAAGCTTATCATCCTGGTGAATTGGAATAATGCAGCATTTTACAGTGATTAAATACTAATAGCTATATTGTTATCTCAAAATATCAAACATACTTCACTCTTTAAGTCATGTTATATTCTGTGGTTACAACTTAAATTTGTAATTATGCTGTTTCATAAGTGGGATAGATAAATTCTCTTGGCAAAGTGAACATAAGATCTATGAATCACTTGTGACAAAATAGCTTACAAGTGGCTCATAGCCTGTGCTTGCCTCGAGCACAGAAGTGAATGTTGCCATATTAAGGGCATTTAAAATATCTACTAGTACACTGCAGTCAGAGAAATTTTAATACTTCCTTCAGTGAATCTCAAAACCAACTCCACCCAGATGCTGGAAGGCAAAGTAAATAATTGCTTTAATTTAATTTAACTTTCTGTCATAGGGTTCATATTCTCATCTCAATTAGTATACATACCGAGCAGAAGTATCTGCAAACTGAGATTTGAATATACCCATTGCTTTTTGTTTAGCTTTTTAGTACTTGCGATATAATGCTTTTGCGCTAGTTCTGAATTGGTATGCTACTTGTAAATGTAGAATACTGAGTACACATTGCTTTGCTAAGTTAGAGAATTAAGTGACAATAAAGCATGCATTTGTGTCTAATTTCACAAAAAAAAAGCATGTCATGCCGTGCTTGATTTATATATTAGAGAAATAGTAGAAGGCAGCAAACAATCTGAAAACTACTTGCACTTTCAGTTTTGCATGCCTTATGCATATTTCTGGCTGATGGCTTTAAACATTTACTGTATTTCAAATTTCCAGTCCAATTTCATAACATGTAAAAATAAATTAGAATATTTGATGTCTTTGATATCCTCTAAAATTCAATGGCTATTTCTTAGATTCCCTTACCAGGAAAGAGATAATGAGACATTTCCAAGAGTACTCCAAACTTCATTAGTAGAAAAGAAAGATTTTCCCATATGATTGAGTTATAAACTATAGCATCAAGTGTCTGTCATTACAGATTCACAACTAATAACAGGCTATATATTTCTATTTCATATAGGATAACCTATCTTCAGCTTGGATGGGGTGGAGCACTGGTTCCTCCCCTTATCTATATTATGGGTACAGTATTTCCCACTTTTCTACCCTTAATGATTACAGTGTGACTGATCACTGCATTGTATATTTAAGGTTGGAAGGAAAGAGAATCTCATTTGAGAATCTTAGTAGCAGCAATACCATATTATATATATTCACTCTACATCCCCTTCTTAATTGCTTTAAATATTTGGAAATAATTGTTTGAAATTTCTGATGTTATGGATATAACATGAAAACTTTTGAGAAAATCAGTATTGTTATTTAGAATTATCTGAGTTCTTTTTGCAGGAGAAAGGTTCTTCAGCTATTTTTTAGATTTTGAGATTTATTTATTTTTTTTCACTGAGATTAAAAAATGGCTTTCTTTAAAAATTCCAGTCTGGCCTTTACATTGTTTTGGAAAGATCTGTGCCTTACTCTGTTACTCAGTTTGCAGTTACATACATTCCAAAAAAAAAAAAAAAATCCCATAGAATGAGTTTTGAGCATTACTTATGATACAGTAAACATTACAGTCTGAATAGTCACAACTATAAATATTTCCATAATAGCAGTTTACATTTTTGCAGAATTTTTAAACTCATACGTTACATCAGTAGATTATTCCAAGTGTATATAGATAACATGAGACATCGTATAACATATATATTCATTTCCTGGAAAATCTGAATTCAGTATTCATTGTAGTAGAAACTGGTCTCTGTTGGAAACTAATTTTTATAATTTTCATAAAATGCTAATAATTGTGTTTGTAATTATTTTGTAGTATCCCCTGGAGTTTAGAAATGTTCTACAGGAAACATGTCGGTAACACAAAAAATTTGCATTTACTGTCAGGTCCTTAGAAAATGCTTGATCTTTGACTACTACAACCACCACAACCACCAACTGTTGGAGGTTATAATTTCTGCAGGGTTTTTTATAGCTTCAGTGGAAAGGGTAAATCAACACAAACTACATTTGCTGTAAATTTAGCATCTTGTCTTACAGATAAGAATTGTGTACTCAGTTACAAGAAAGTATAGTCACTACCTTTTGCAAATTTCCCTAAAATATAGAGGAATTTTCTGTAAGGGATTTTTTTAAGAACTGCAATCTTATTCACTGAGTTTTAAGGAGAGTCTGTTAGAAGTGCAATGTCTCCTGAAACATAGTTGAAAATTTACAAAATTCAGTGTAAGAAGACTCTGTGTTTAGAGTCATAAAACATACAGGAAATATCTTAGTATTTTGAGTTGTTTCTTAGACTATAATTTTACAATTAGAAAAGAGCTTTTAAACGAGTTGTTTATATCACTGAAAATGGTATGATTGTTGTTTGGATTTGTGTTTGCTTTATCTTGAAGAAAATACTCTTAGGATCTTGACTTAATTAAATATAAAGGGCAATAATGTTACATTTATGCCACAACAAAAGCAAACAAGTTTTTGTTTTTTTTCACTAGATCTGGTGAATTTCAAAGATACCATTCCCACTTCAACTAGTTATTCTGCTTTCATGCTTGTATATATTTACAATATTTACCTGCTCTTCTCAAACAAATGCAGCCATGTGATTTATTGCTTGACAGATAATTATTGTGTTTCATCACACAGTATGTTAAATCATGTTTTCTCCATGTTATGTCTTCAAAAGTATTTTGCCCTATGCTTGATCTGTAGTGAGAAACAGAATCAAAGCTGCTATGGGAACCCCCGTATTTTATTAAATCCAACACTGCAGCTTGTTTCTAATAGACTGTAACATGTATAAGAAATGCTTCTGTTGTTACTTTAACTAAGTTAAATTTTGTTATGAAAGCTGTCCTAGAATTGCAGACCTGTTGCAGTTAGAAGTGACATCCTGAGATCAAACATCCTGGTTGAACCTCCCTGCTACCAGTTCAAATGTTCCAAGCTGCAAACTCACCACCCAATAGCATGAAATTTCCACAGCACAATGTTTAAAAATAGTTTTGCATTAAGTGTTTGGGCAAGTGTTTTCCTTTCTTTGAAGATAAAAATCAACACCAGAACCATTTTTCAGTGAGCTACGTGTGTATAGTAAGAAAAGGAAAAGCAGAAATGACAGCATTAGCTTCCTAAGAGAGTAAATTTATTTTCCTCTGAGATCTTTTGTCTTTTGCTTCAATTTTTTTCATTACTGTTAAGATTAAGACTTAGTTATGTCTCCTTGTCAGGCCTCTCTCTGATCCTTTCCATCTGCCTGTCTTCTCTTTGCATACTTCAGTTAAATCCAAAATTTTCTTTACAATTGCTGCTCTAAATGGTAGATTTCTAAGTCTCCACCCTGTATCCTCAATGCAGTCTTCATTTTACCTAGAAAACTGAAGCCCTTCTCACAAATATTGTAATTTGTACTTAATTTTTTCCCATTGTTTCACATGAGGCAATTCACATGCTATTTATAACACTGACAAAACACATTCATTTCTTTCATGATCTTTTTCACATAATAACCATTTGTTCTTCTCTGCTTAATTAAATTTCTAGTCTCTCTATTGGAATTCACTTTTATGTATTTTCTATTTTCTACTTTGTAGTGGTCCTGAATCAAGGATAAGAAATAATCTGCTACAATAAGAAATTGATTTTATTTTTTCCCTTGCTTCTAATTTTTAAGCCCTTTTTCAAAATGTTATTTTTTTCTGAACTTACATAATTATAGCTTATGTAGCTAAAAATAAATTATATGTACATGCATGCATTAAGGCAAACTGTGTAGCTAAGGTGAATTCCTGACAATATTGTAGGCTTTTTACTACCAAATATGTTCTAAATTGTTTAGGGTTAGAAGGGCTTACACAAAGCTTAATATTTAGATGATAGATATTAGGAAAAAAAAAATTTTTTCTTGTGCATGCATGTGTATATTTATGTATAATCATTTTATTTGGAGTATGGCATCAGCAGCAATATTGATTTTTTACAGCTACAGTTCACTGTTTCATAACTTCAGACTCATGTCCTACTCAGTTAAAAACCTCTGCCTGTAAGGAAGAATGAGGTCTATTTTGTTAGAGATTGTGTATACATTAATTAGGGATAACAGAAGATTCTCTCATAAAAAATGAACTTGAACATCTAGTATCAAATGGATCATCTTCCAATGGAATTATTTTAAGGATTTCGCAATTTTTATCTGAATTATTTAAGTGTTTAAATTCATCTTCATCATTGGTAGTCTTTGCAAAACTTGGATATTAGCAAATCACTCTAACATCACTGTACTGCTGGATGATCTCATAATTGATGAAAATTGTATTTGCTGAGATGTTTGTTTGTTTGTTGATTTTGTTTGCTGATTAAGACTTTATCATCACTGATTACCCTGCAGGTCCATGCACATATTTTACCTGATAAACCAAACAACAACTTTGAAGAAATTGTACATGTCTCTTAAGGTACTTCTCTTCTAGAAATAAAGTGCTGTGTTTTATATCATATTACATATCTACAAGGTTGCAGATTATGTATACAAACCAAGTAGTGAAAAGCCAGTAACTGCCATCTTATGAACACCAAGCAACCTATGAACCCCAAAGTGTAAAAAGATGTCTAAGATATACTCTACAATAAGTTCTCCATTCTTCATAGATATGCATCTATGGACATGCACCAGTCTTCGGAAAATACCACTATTCATATATAGAAAAGTTCATATTTTATATTTCTGACTTGTCTCATAGGAACATTCGCTAATATTCCAAGCTAGTTAAACTAGAAAATGCATAGTATACATATGATAGAAGATCTAGTGACAGTGAAAAAGCAATTGGTTAAAGGTACACGAAGGGCAGCTATACATTTATTTCAAACTGCTGGACAGCCTGTTGTAGTCCAGTAGTGTACTTATGCTGCCATAATATAAATAAATCAGCTGATGCACAGGTCTACTTAAGCTGTTGGTTCACGAATGCCAGGAGCAAGGGATGATACTTTTCAGGACAAAGCCTTTTTCCAATGATACCTTGCCCTGGACTATCAGGAAATGCTAATATTTTTGATTCAGGTATGAGCTTTCTTCGTGGTCTCTCTCAGACCCCCATTTGATCCTCTGACTGGGAAAGTTACTATATTCCTTATGTCTTTTCATCCCTTGCCTCAGCTCCATGGTTTAAGAGAGAATACACCTGATACACACCTCCTGGTCAAATCAGTGTGGTTTCAGCATCTTCTAGCCTTTGTTGTGGAAAGTTCTCAAAGTCCTTTGTTATAAGAACATGCTTAACTCAGATCATGTATGTCACCTGAGGCTCATTTCCTGTCCACCCATGGCACACCATTAATCTTCCATTAATCCTCTGTGGTGGACCAAGCATCTAAACCAACGGCTGCTCGTTCACTTCATCATCTTTCATCGCAAATGCTCTCTCTGTCAAATTTGTGTACATCTGGACTTTGGCCAGGAGAGCAGGGGAGATTCATGATCTTATGACAGGTGTTCTTACATCATATCTGTTCAAGACAAAGCAATACTCATAGCTTACTCTCAAATCCTACCCTAAGTCATTTCAGTATTTCATTTGAGCCATGAATTAATTTTCCTTTTTTTTCTCTGATGTGGCTTATGCTATGTATACTGTTGCTCATCTCTCTCTGCATGCTGCTGCCTTTGAACAACTGTCTCTTCAATCTTTGTACTGCTAAGAGAGAGATGAATGGCTTTTTGTATAAAGCCCTTTGTGAAGTCTATTACTGTGTGACTATACAGTCACAGAAATTATTCATCTTTAGATACATGTATTCAAGCCCATTCCTTGTTCTTCTTCCTTGGAGTTCCTGAAGGTTTCCTCAGACTTTCCCAGCTTTCAAGGGACTGAGTATGGGAGGAACATGTCTTATACTTGTTACAGCCATTTGTCAAGCATGCATAGAAAATAAGCTTTGCTTTCATCCATAGAGATATTGGTGAAGTAAAAGTTATTTAGCTTTCTACATTTGTATGTGTGAATCTTATGTGAGAATGTACATGCAGGAAAAAGAAAAAAAAAATTAAATAACCACTATAGCTTTCAAAAGACTCAGATATGAGATGAGGAATATCAAATCTTTGAGGAACTTTTCCTGTTTAAGTCTAAAAACACTAAGTTGATGACTCCCAAAGTAGAGGCAAATAAAGTTCTTTGTCATTTTCAGTAGGAAGAATGTTCCAGACATAATGGTATAATATTCCTCTTCATCCCAAATAGTATAACCTCCTCCTCATTTGCACCTGGGTCAGGGAGTTTGGAACTTCTTCAAAAAAGCTACAACTTTTATGGATAAAGTTGTTAAGTACTATTGAAGATTTTTCCTTGTTTGTTTACAATTTACAGGAGGCCCTGGTCTCATGTAGGAATTCCTAGAAATTCCGTGGCTGCTGAGATGCCACGATCTATTGAAGCTATTTTGCTGTGAGAACTATAATATACTTATATCTATAAGAATCCCTATGTGTTTGAGATCCTATGCCACAGCAAAGCTGTATCTAATAAAGCTTATATTCTATTCCAATAGTAGGGATAAGCTGTTACTCTGTATAGTCTTCATTCTGTATGTATATAGCTCTGGTAGCTTTCTTTGGTCAGTAGTCAAAAAATAAAACAAAACAACCACAAACAAACAACAACAACCAGCAATAAAAAAAAAAAAAACTTGACTGCTAGTTTGTATTGACATATCTTCATGTCAGCCAGAAGATAAGATAGACAATTAGCATTATAGTAATTATTTCATCTTAAGTACATAACTGATGCTGGAGCTTAAACATTTGAAGAAAATATAAACATGACAAGAATTGTGTGTATATGAAATACTGCTTTCTTCAGAGGAGTCATTATGATTTCCCATGATGATTATTTTTTTCCTAACCGGATGAATATCAACTAAGATGTAAGATGGTCTAGAGCCCATTTGTCCTTGTAGGTGTCAGGTGCTGCTTCCTGCTTTTACTTATTGCCATTCCACCCACCTGAGGCCTACCTATGACCAAGCAGAATCAGCCTGGGCTTTTGCAGCTTGCTTACTGGAATCAGCCTGACCCACAACATCCCTCTTGATGAAATACATAGGTAACTTAAAAAAATAACTACACTGTCAGTATCTTTTTCCAACTTGTTGACGTTACATTCTGGATTATCAAGGAATAATAGAAAATAGACCCAAGAGAACAGCCCCTTTCAAAATAAAAACTACATTTAATATCACACAGATATGCTCTACTTCTGAAGAAAGAACAAAAGAGCTTTAGAAGCCAACATTCTGTTAATCCACTACAGACTATACCCAACGAGAAGAAACTGACAATTTTTGATTTGTTAGATTTTTAACTGATTAAGAAATGCTTCTTGATCCCTCTTCTGCATTCAGTTCATTTTAAATGCTTCTCTTTTTTGTATCTATTTGATGTAACTCGTGTATAGGTGTTATGTGTGTATTTTGGATGCTAACCTGGATATATGTTATGTAAGATAAGGTCCTGGTTATCCTAATATACATCAGTTACTCCCAAAGCAAACACAAGAGAAGTAAATGGGAGGGGAAAAAAAAAGAAAAACAAAACAAAACAAACAAAAAACAACTAATTGCCTCCAACTGTATGTGTCAAAGAAATTAAAGACTTCCTTCCAAGGTGGACTTTACAGTCAGTCCAGTATCTGACCAGCATGTAAAATCCCATTATACGTTATACATAGTATAGGACAAAGACTCAATACTGTTGAAAAAAAAAATCAAAAATCAAACAACAGCAACAACAAAAAACACAAACAGAAAACAACTTCTAAAAGTTTTAATTTTGTTTTCTTCTTTTCTTAAAAAACCTTCCAGGGGGACTGGATAGCTCAAGGGGTTGGTAATAGGATACAGAGCCTTTCATCTCTAGGTCACCAGTTCGCATCCAGGCCAGGTCAGTAGTGACCAAAAATTGTTACCATTTGATGGGTTTTCAGTGACCTATATGAAATACATTGTTGGAACATTTGCTGGAAGCTGTTGAGTTCTTACTCAAGAATGTAGCTGGTCTGTTGGCAGTCATAGCAGCGAGACTGCCTTACCTGTTCATCTAAAGATGCGAGATACTTCCATGGCCTTTTGGAGAGATCTTTCTACAACTATTATGAATTCATAATTGTTGCAACAATTACACAATTACTGTAGCAGTTAGTATTCTGCTGCCTGTTCTGGATCTGTGCTGTGGTCCAATGGATCTCTAGGTTGTTAAAAAGGTAACTGCTACAGGCAATTAGTTCATACAAAACCCTTCTTTGCTGTGAGCACAGGTAACCTTAATATATTTGAGTTGCTGAAATAAATCCCCCTCTTCCTTTCTTTACATCTCTATTTTCAGGTTTTTCACAGAGGAATTCAATCAGTAAAGCACATCCAGAACATTTTTATGGGGAGGGAAAAAAAAAAAGGAAAGAAAAAAAGACAATATATGGGCAGTAGATGGCTTAGAAATTCAATCAGAAATACCTTAATACAGTGTTCTAGAACAGGTCAGAATTGGAATAAATTCCAAAATAATTTCATTCCTGATTGAAAAGTTGTTCTCAATTCCATCAACTTAAGTAGTAACAGCGTTGTTCTCCCTGCAGGATAGTAAAACAACATTTCTCTCACTCCTTTGAAAATGGTTTATTGTGTTCAGATTATTACTGGAACCCTGTTAGACTTTTTAAACATATGTTTTTTTTAAACAGTAGTTTATGCTTACATCACCTAGATACTTCACATTTTCTGTAACTGAAATCTCAAGAACTAAGTGTACTTCTTTTAAAGTTAGCACCAAAAATAGAAGCTGCCAAGAAAAGCTAAATTTTCAAAAATTCTTGGTTTTATACATGATGGTGATAATTTTGCTAAAGAAAGTTCCAATTTCTACTATCCAGTGGAGGAAGGCCTTAAAATGAGAAGAAAATATGCCCTGAAAATAACATTTCTACCTAAGATCTCTAAACAGGTCCTAATTCCTGGCCATAACTTTTGGGAGGAGGAGGGTGCTGAGTGACGAATAACACAACCACAACACTCCGCTTCCAAAGGCCTTCAAGAGGCTGTGCAATACAGGTAGCAGCTGGATGGAGCAGCTCTGCAGCTCTGAGTTTGCTCAAAATTATGTCGATAGTGGGGAAGATTCCCCCATGTTGCAGAAATCAAGGAACAAAGATAGACTTAACACATCCCAAGTTTCCACACCTATCCTTTCCTGTTTTACCACAGGAATTGGTTTACTGAGAATCAGATTCCTACTATATATTTTATTTTATCTTTCCAGAAGGGCCTAAAAGTTTTTCAGAGAAAATAATAAAATTTAAAATAACATGCACTTTGTAAATGAGGTCTAGTATTGGATACTGAGGTAGAAGCGATTGCTCAGTTATTCAGCCAAACAAATACTGCAGAAGTTTTAGGAGCTTTGACAGACACATTTCTTAAACTTACATTATATATCAGAAAAGTATATTTTTTTCTACTTAAATAACTATTGATGTCTTGCCTACAAGGGGCTAAACAGGCAACTGGCCAAAAGCAAATTAAAATGCCAAATCAAAACCCATAAATATGTCCTTGATATATGTCCTTCTTTAGATAAATGAAGGGTATTACTGACAACTCAATACATGAAACAATAAGACTGGAGCTTGAAATAAATTATGTTGATTCAAGTAGACACATATTGCAAAACTGTCTTGCTTTTCTATACAAAGAAATTAATCTTTGTTATATTCTTGCATGGAACAATAAGGCAATAAAGATATGTATCTAATTCCTGCATAATCCTTTTAATGTAGAGCTTAGTTTCTAGATTCATGGCATTTGTGTTTTCACTTTAAATTTCAAAGTTATGTTAATTGAATTTACAGGTTGCCTTTTTTCTTTATACATTTTAAGCTATAATTTGATGCATTTTTAGAATTTTCTTATGTCTGTATTTACATTCAACATGTATATCTCTTTTTTTACATAGAACATACCGGTTTTAGACTTCATCTTACTACCACTAGGTCTTATATTTTGTTTTTCTTATAACTATTTTAATTTTCTCACTTATTTTCATTTCATTACATGTAGTCATTTTAAGCATTTAAAAAGAAACAGTGCAATGTTACAGTTATTAATATACTGCATTAACATATATAGTATTAGTTTCTGAACAAGCATTTATTAAGCATTGGTAAAACAGTATACAAAACTGCTGTTGTAAATATGCTTACATTCTTTTCTTTTTCCCCCTGTATTTGTGTACTAGGTGGTTGTGAATGCCCTTTTAGGAGCAATTCCATCCATCATGAACGTGCTTCTCGTTTGTCTTATATTCTGGCTAATTTTCAGCATCATGGGAGTAAATCTGTTTGCTGGGAAGTTCTACTACTGTGTTAACACCACAACTGATGAAAGGTTTGAAGTCGACCAAATCAACAATTTTAGTCAGTGCGAGGAACTCATAAAAAACAATCAAAGTGCCCGATGGAAAAACGTGAAAGTAAACTTTGATAATGTAGGATTTGGGTATCTTTCTTTACTTCAAGTAGTAAGTGATCACTCTTTATATACCTCCTATTATTTATATGTAATAGTGAAAAGCAATTCTAGAAACAAAAGCAGAAAACATATTTACCTGATGATTTTTATCTGTTGCTTAGTAATAGTACTGCACTAATAATTGACTACTCTTTTCATAATAAGCAGCAAATAGAGCCTACTCAGAAGAATGAAGAATTTTTAGGATATCTAGCAGAACAATTGTTATTCTTCCTATTCATAGCTCCCTCAATTCTCCAGCCTTTCTAACTGTAAATGTTTCTAGAAGTACCTAGGGCTGGCATTCAGTTATCTGAATATTTTAAGGTTTACCATTGCTGAAAAACAAAAATCCACATTGGTGTAATATAAATCACAGAAAATAATTCCAGGTAGGAAACCCCCTCTCAGTGATATGGCTGCCACCACTGCAGTCTTAGGTGATCAATTACTATGGGAACAATTTCCATCCAGAAGAGAAATAGAAGAAAACTACCATTAGACACTATAATCTATGAAATATTTTCCCTGCTATTTCTGCACATAAGCACCTAGTGGCTATTTAGCAAAAAACGAAGGAAGAAAGGAAAGACAAATATATTTGCAAAAATATACTATATGGTCATGTATTCACTGTCAAAATTTGTGTTCACAGAACATGAACTATCCCTGTGTATTTTGTCACAGCTAACAATCTGACCCAGCTTTAGTTAGAAAAATGCAGGAGTTTAAGCTGAAATGTGCAGTGGGCAACCTCTATGGCTTTTTGAGATCACTGGATAATTCTGCAGAAAGAATTTTCATTTTTATAGTTTTTAAGTAAGTGTCTATCTTTTCTGTTGGTGTAAGAAATCTTGTTAATGCAAACACTTAAAATGATGCAATAGTATCGACATGAGCCTGGACAGGGTCTAAAACATTAATTCTGAGCACTGGTAAATGCGCCTCCCCGTGAACAGAGCATCTCACTGAGAGACTCTGATAACACTGAAGATTTAAAATTCATTATGATTAATTATTTATTTTACTGTCATGCTAGGGAAGAGCAGAGAGGGACCAACAGAATTAAAGAAACTACTGAATATAATTTGATTTTGGTAACAAAATTGGATTGCAATAGAAAACCCTTGAATATTTATTTTCTCTGACTGTTTTTTGAAACCCATTGACCTAGAATCCCCATTATGAAGGGGAGGCTCAGTGTACCCATGTGCAGGTGAAAAAAATGTTAACAGGTACATTTTTTCCTGGCATTGTGGCTACAAACACCGCCCCTCCAATATTTGCTGGGTCGTATGTATTCCAGTGTCTCAGCTATGCGTAGGTTATTTCATCTCCTCTTCACTGAAAAGCAGAGAATTTTTTTTTCTCCAAAAAATATTTCTGAAATGAAAATTTAGATTCTTAGAGTATTGCATTGCTCTGGAAAGCAAATTGGGAGAAATATGCCAGCCAATAACACCCATGCTTCCAAAAGAAAAATTATTCTAGGCCTACCAAGGAGGGCCATAGCTGTCACAGAAGGAGAAGCCAATTGTTTTTAAAATATCTACAATATATAGATTTCACACAGGTATGAAATGCTTGCCTAGTCGATGGAGTTTGTTTTGTCAGTAGAATTTTTGTATTTTTATTTTTTCTGTACTACTAAAATGCATGAAAAAGCGTGAGAGATTTTTTGTTTCACATACCAGAAAAAAACAAGACACTTCTGTCATTCCATGAAACAAATGCTTGACCCTCCATCTTTCAGGGTTTGGTAAGTAAGCCACCGGTAGTGATTTTGCAGTTATAGAATGATACATGCCCTAGAGCACAGAAAGCAAATAGCTTAGTTTTCAGCTAATGCTTTAAAATTTGCAGAGTCTATTTTTTTTCACCTTTATGAAATCAATGAAGGCCACAATTCATAAATGTTTAAGATTATTACATCACTTCCTCAAGAAGATATTTATAAGGTGATTTTCTATTTGATATTTAAAGTAATTTGGATGAGATGTAGTAAACGATTCTAAGGCCATCATGTTCTGAAGAAACACAAGTAGATAAATATGTCTTAACTCCATATTTACCTAACCTTCCTAATCAGTTTGCAGTAATAGTAAGGAAGACTAAATACTAAGAATTACTTAGAGGGATCCATAAGTATGTCAAACAAAAAAAGATAAAGCTTGAAAATTGGGTATTTGACCCTAAATAAGGTATTAAGGTTGAAAATCTGACTAAAAAATCATTACTGCTAGTAGAAAAGATTTCTGTGCATCCAATGTGCCAATTAAGGGCCAATCTTTTACATCTTAATGATTAGTTGAAAAGTCTACTGAAGTCGTTTGAGTCTTCACCTTAGCAGCCGCAAGCACAGACTTGTTTAGATTGTGATGGTCCTGAGAAAACAACTTCAGAGAGGGTGTATATCATTTTTTCTAATGATAAGCTCAGTGATAAGTGCCAATGGATAAATTACAGATATAAGGTCCTTTTGCAGGAGGCTAGAAAGTATGGAAAACTTTTACAGTCCAGTATTTTTTCCATTATCCATCGTACCCTCTGACTCATGCCTTCTGAGCCAGTCAAAGAAGAACGTTTTTCTGGGTTATAGGTAATACAACATAATATATTGTTATAGGTAATAATATATATAGGTTATAGGTAATAATAATAATATAGGTTATAGGTAATACAACATGGGTTATAGGTAATACAACATAAACCTTTATTTTTTGCATCACTGCTGTTTTCTGTCTCAAGTGAATATTACTAGAAGCACCATTTTAGTTTATTTTAAAAAAAATAGTGTCCATCCCCCCCCCCCCCAAAAAAAAAAAAAAAAAAAAAACACCAAAAGAACTCCAAACCCTGGCACTGAAAATCTTTAGTATTGATAACAAAGTTTTAATTCTTTCCTGCCCAAAAATACAGGCTAACAATATGTGCCATTGATACTACCAAACTCTGTAGAATTTGTTGATCAGACTGAGAAAATTTTCCAAAATTTTTACATAATCTGAAGTTGGAGTGTAAATATCCCTGCCATTGGTCATTATAAGCACACATTCTCTCTGTAAGAAATACTTCCTTCTGTGATCCAGCACAGCTCATGTTGTCTGTGGAGATCTGCAAACTTTTTTTATTGTTTGTTTTGTGTTTTGGTCTGATCTTGTTAGAGTATTTCTCTGTCCCTGAAGAAAAACATCAAAGCAGAGACAGTCTTGCTGGAGAAACTCCCTTCACAACTTTCACACTTCAGTGAGTAAAGAGAACCAGGCTGGTGTACACAAAGAGATGTGTCATCTGCCTTGATAACTTTATGGCATTATGCCTTTTCAACTTAAACCTAGTGTTTGGGTTCTTTGGTCAGTAGATCTGGAGGCCTGTTTATATCCAGGATAAAATGTGGCAAATCTCTATGTCCCTATTATTACATTATTCTGCTGTTACCAATATAAGGAAGAAAACAGATCTTGATAAATGTAAGGTATAAAATCAGAAGATGAAGTCAAGGGCTATAAGAGAGATTAGGATGGCTTCAAAGTTACGACAGGTTAGTATTTTAAAAAATCAAGACAAAAGTTTATCTCCAAAAGGGAATAAGAATGTTCCTGATGATTATTTCTGGTAAGGAAATAGAGGGATGCAACTTCAGCTGTACTTCTAACTTCACTGGATAATATTCATCAGGAGAAAATATTTATGTACTTTGAACAATAGAAAAGTAGTTTGGGAGATTTTTGTTTTTCTATGTTTGAATCTGCATTTGAATTTGTCTTTCAAATTTCATTGGGGAAAAACATTTGGAATAGATATAATCTTTGAAATCATGACTTACTCCTGATTTAGTGTCACTAAAAAGACACAATATAATTGTATATTTGAGTATAGAAACATGAAACTAAGATTTTGGGCTCTTTGTCATATTTGCGGATTGTTTTCTATTCAGTATGCACAAATGCCCAAATAATACCTTATTTCTGCTGAAGAAAATCTGTTGCTGACAAATTTAAGCCTAACAAAAAGAGGCCTAAGTTTCTACTGAATGCAGCAGAAACAATGCTATTTGATGCTTTGATACTGAACCATTGGTTCAATTAATTGCTCAGGCAACATTTGAAAATTAGAAATTCTCCTACTGAGCTGAGTCTTCTGCTATGGAAATTACAGAATCAATTTTTTTTTACAACTAAATTCTTGACTAATGTTTTTGCATAATGATGCAAAGTGACTACAGTCACTGTTTCCTAATGATTTGCAGAAGGGATTAAGAAGAAAAATAATATGATGAGGGAGTGTATTTTATTACTGAAACTTAATTAATTTGGGGGATTTTTTTTTCCCTCACTTCTTCAAGAACGGTAAAATCTTATGGTTTTGTGAATGTGCGTTGTGGAAAGCACAGATTTTATTTTAGATATGTTGAACTGCAAGAAAGTAACACTATCTTCATATTTTTCCATTTCCACAGTCTTTTCAAGTTGCCTTCTTAATAATAAAAAGGAGTATACAACAGTTCAGATAGTTCTTCAGATCTTTTTCCTAGCTCTGACTGAAACATATTGTTTATGAGTTCTTTACTAATGATGACACACAACTTGATATTTTAAAATTAGTCTTTTTTTTTTTTTTCCTTTGCACTCTAGTTATTCTAGGCCACACTGATAAATTTACAAAAAAAAAAAAAGTCAGTTTGCCTGGAAGGTGATATGCAACAACTATCATCTGTATTAATAAGTGACAACAGCACACACTTCAAGGAAGAGCCACTTTATCACTTGCGTCATCTTTCCTGTATAAAAATATGCCTATTATTTCCATTTAGTGTTTCAGGTCGAAGTGCTGATTTCAACCAAACTCATGACATTCCAAGAAACACAAATAATATACCAAGACAGAAACAAAAGCAGTGTCTGTAAAACATATGAATTAATCATCCTGACCTCTTTAGATCTAATACGACCTCAGCTAAAATACTGAGTCTACATTTGGCTACCATTTCAAGAGATGAACTAGTAAAAGACAACCCAGAGGAAAATGAATGATCTGAGTTTTGGAAACCAAGATCTACATGAAAAGATGGAAGGAAGACTGAAGATTATTTAACCTAAAGAAGAAAGGCAGCAATAATCAGTTTGCAAAGAAGTAAAAGGTGCTGCACAAAGGATGATTAGTTCTCCACATCTGAAAGGGTTATTAGAAGTTACAGCCCTAATTGGCAACAGGAGGATTTAGATATTTGGAAACAATAAAGACAAGTGCTGGAATATTTTTGATAAAGTTGTGGATCATTGAAAGTCTTTGAGAACAAGTTAAACATCTGTTAGGAATTACATAAACAAAACTGATCCTACCACTTGCAATCCCTTGCAGTCTGAATATTCCACATGGACTTTACATTCTTCAGTTATGTGACGCTTGTTTCAGATTTATTGGTCCTCTAACACTACACTTTGATTTCACCATTGCACTGTAAATTGCCTGAATTGCTTTTTTTTTTTTTTTTCTTGGGTGTGTGTTTGTTGGCCCCCAGTGTGGAAGTCATTGTATAGTGGATTTGCAATTTGCATCTCAGGAAAATCATGCTCTTTTTATTATTCCAATATTTCGAAAGAGTAAGGCACCTCTTTTCCTTTAAGAAAATAATTCCTTTTCATTTTAAGTTCACTTCAGGGTAACACCAGCTGCTTTGTATGCTGCATAAGCAAAGCTTTTTGAAACCTCTGTTAGAAATGAAACCTGAAGATGATGGAGGTATAGCAATAACCATGAACAGCATTCCCTTCCGGGCTTGTTTCTGCAACTAACCTCTGTGGAAAGGAATATAAAGGAACCAATGATCTGCAGCCTCAGGCTGCAAATACAACTGAGAAAATAAGTTTCTGTTTCAAACACTCAGATGAAGCAATCTACAACTAGTTGTCAAATATAAAAATGTACAGATTTGGGGCAAAGGAAATAGCTGTAAAAGTTCACTGAGTGCTGCCACCTATAAGGCATATTAAATCTTTGATGCACAGAAAACACATCCTATTTTTAACAGATCATTTTAAAACATATCTGAGGGATATAGCCTCTATAAAAAACAATAAAATGTATGAAAAGTGAAAATAGGATCACTATATAGGATAAAATATTTTAAAGTAGATAAAAATCAAAATTCTCATGGATAGTAACATAAAATTCTTTTTTTTCTGAGCTGATCAAATCTTTGGTTCCAACCTTTCTAACTGGTTTGAAGGGGATGAACTACACATCAGTATTCATTGGTGGCACTGAGTTACAAAAGGCTATTTCTCAGCTGTACATAGCCTTTGCCATTGATATGACTGATAAACATTTAATCCACTAAAATGATACTGCATTCTATCATTTGTAATAAATAATTAGAAGGAAGCTAATTACATTTACTGCTTAAAATGGGGGGGAGGGGGAGGATAAACAGTAGTGTATCTTATGAGTACCTCTGAAGAAAACCAGGAGACAAAATTACTGAGAAATTTTATGTTATACTGGTTATTCCTGGTATTGTACTAGGTTGCTGGTAATAGTTATATGAATTTTTTTAAAGTTATATGCCTAAATAGGTGTGTACTGTTCACAGGCTACATTTAAAGGCTGGATGGATATTATGTATGCAGCTATTGACTCAAGAGATGTAAGTACTCCAAATATTTTAAATTATCTTAGTTTTTTTTTTTTTTTTTTCCGAAGGTCTGCCTATTAGCAAGTGTATATATATCTTCCAAAAGCAATTAATATCTATACAATAGAATAAAACAAATTTAAATGAACCAATATGAGATTCTGCTGTAGCAAATTGTGGTATCAAATTGATTGCAAACTGCCAGATATTGTCAGTAATAGATGGAATGGACAAAAATACATTGGTGTAAGTGACAAGGATATAAAGGATATTTTGTCCAAGACTGCTGCTTGTTCAGTTGGAATTTTCTACAGAAACTGTACAAATTTTATATATATATATATATTTTTTTTTTTCCTTCAGGTATTACAGCAACCCAAGTATGAAGACAACCTGTACATGTATTTATATTTTGTCATCTTTATCATCTTTGGGTCATTTTTCACGCTGAACCTGTTCATTGGTGTCATTATTGATAACTTCAATCAGCAAAAAAAGAAGATAAGTATTGTTTCATTTCTCTTCTAAAGACAGTGCAGAATATTGCCTTTCAGTAGGTGCATGATACATACAATGTACACCTAAGGTTTGTTCAAAATTTTAAAAGCTGAAGAATACTGGGGTATAAAAGATGTTGTATACATTCACTTTGTAAGATTTTACACTGTAGTGAATCAGACACACCCTTCTGCTTTCAATGCTCAGTTTAGTCTTCCTCAAGTCATCGTCTTTTTCATGCCTAAACAAATAAAATATTGTTATGGGATAAAACCCCTGATTTAGGCCTCTATATTAAAGCATTCATAATTTCTTCCTTTTTTTTTTCTTCATGATTTGTAGTGATTTTATCAGCACACAAAAAGTGGCTACTTCTAAAAAGTTCTGAAAAATAAAGCATAATTTCATCACACTACTACAGGTGCTGTTTTAATGATCCTGAGTATTCAATGGCTCACACAAGTTCTGTTTTGTGGCACTGAACAATCTGAAACTGCACATTAGAGGAGTGATTTATAACTGCCTCCGAGCATTTTTTAACTCTTTCATAGTGCAGATATGAATAATCTCACTGGCATGGATGGTCTGAGTATCAGCTGCTTATCTTTAAAATCAACTTCTTGGATAAATGTCTAGATCACAGACAACCTACATTTGATAACTATGAGATTTTTCCCAATTCTGTCTTCTTGATTTTTAGAAAATGTCTGCCTATGCCAAAATATCTTCCAGGTTACATTTGAAATTGATCTGTAGCTCAAAACCATGATATTTGTTATCTTTGTCTCTGTTAATGTGTTAACTCTGTGAAGGTTAGCTTTATCTCAGGACTGATCGTAAGGCAATGGGACCTAGATGACATTTTCTGTCAGTTCCATAAATTACAGGCACTATAGATATTGAGTGAACCTTTAACATTACTCATCTGTAGTACTTCCATGTGATGTAGAAAGACTAAGCAAATACAAGAGCTACAAAATCAGGTAGGATTCAAGTTGAGTATACACCTAATATTTATCAAATGGATGTAAAGCCTATCCTGTTTTACTTAGAAGCATGATCCTTTGGTTCATTTGGATGTCAACTCTCCCACAAAGCACATAACCAAAATCATTGCAAAGATGTGTACTTTATCTTTACTCTTATTTTACAAGACAGGTTATCCCTGAGCACCAATGAACATCATCTGTCTTTTGAAATATTAGTGCCACTTGAATTTTCAGAAAAGAGAAGCATGCCCAGTCCCTGGAAGTGTTAAAGGCGAGGCTGGATGGGGCTTTCAGCAACCTAGTCTAGTGGAAGGTGTCCCTGCCCATGGGAGGGGGGGATGGAATTAGGTGATCTTTAAGGTCCCTTCCAACCCAAACCATTCTGTGATTCTATGATTTTATGCATGCTTGATGCCTACCATCACAAATTCTTCTGTACCATTTTTGATCAAAAATAGTACTGAATCCACAGAAGTTTTTATCTGCTGCTTCATCAAATATTGCTTAGGCAGTTAGGATTCTCCAAGCTGCTGAAGCTGGCCATCCCTTTGTCCTTCAACTTTCAGCTGATGTTAAATTAAAAAAAAAAAAACAACAAAAAAACTGTGATCTGTGCCCTGATTCTGGAAGGGATATAAACATTACTTAACAACCTCCGAATTCTCTGAAGACATTATGATCTAGTCAGATTATCTTTAAACACTGACTGGCTTAGTTCTGAATGTTTCAGTTTCAGAATCCATCAGAAATCTTTTCCACACTTAGAAAATCACAATATTGGAATTTTATCCAATAATGTGGAAAAGGATTGGCAGGGATTAGTGTAAGGTGTCATTTTTCTCATTGAATCTTCTGGCAGGTTACCTGGAGTATTTGGGGCATTTTAACCATCAAGACAATCATGATAACTTCCATGAAAATCCACTTTTTTGAAATATAAGCACATCTATTCAAACAACTATATCTTTAGTCACTAATCTTGATTTTCTAAATGACTGATCAACATTTGCCTATCCAATAGAGAACAGCTACCTATAAGTTACTCATATGCAGTGCTTTTTATAAACTCTTGAGAGAAGGATGTTCGTTAAGGTTTAACAAGAAGTTTAACAAGACCAACTGCTGGGTCCTACACCTGGGACGGGGCAACCCTGGCTATACGTACAGACTGGGCGATGAGATGCTGGAGAGCAGCCCCGCAGAGAGGGATCTGGGGGTTTTGGTTCACAGCAAGCTGAATATGAGCCAGTAGTGTGCCCTGGCAGCCAGAAGGGCCAACTGTATCCTAGGGTGCCTCAGGCACGGCACTGCTAGTCAGTCGAGGAAAGTGAGTGTCCCACTCTGCTCTACGCTGGTGAGGCCTCGCCTCGAGCACTGTGTGCAGTTCTGGGCACCACAATACAAAAAGGACGACAAACTGTTGGAAAGCGTCCAGAGAAGGGCTACAAAGACAGTGAAGGGCCTAGAGGGGAAGACGTATGAGGAGCAGTTGAGGTCACTGGGCCTGTTCAGCCTGGAAAAGATGAGGCTGAGGGGAGACCTCATCGTGGCCTACAGCTTCCTCATGAGGGGATGTGGAGGGGCAAGCGCTGATCTATTCTCTTTAGTGACCAATGATAGGACCTGAGGAAATGGTGTCAAGCTGAGGCAGGCTGGATATCATGGAGAGGTTCTTCACTGAGAGGGTTGCCACGCACTGGAACAGGCTCCCCAGGGACGTGGTCAAGGCACCAACCCTGTCGGAGTTTAAGAAGCGTGTAAATTAGAGTCTGTTTTGGTACAAAAATGACTAGCCCTGGTAAAAAATGACTTACTATTTGGATTTAGAGGCATTGTGCCAAGAAGCCATTTCAAAACAGTTACAAAAGGGGGTCACCTTCGTCAGACATGACACTTTTTAGTCTGTGTCAGGTACTAAAAGTCTGACAAAAAAAATACTGGGGCCTATGTATGTAATTGAGTTAGATGTCCTATTTATCATTTCTGACAGCGTATGTAGGCCTATCTCCAGATATAATGAAGCTTTAAACTAAAAATTCACTAAATGGTTAACTAAGCTTCATAGTACATGTTAGTATTAACTGAAGATAGCTACTGGTAAGAGCAGTTCAAGCTTGTGCATATCATTCTCCTAGTGTCAGTTTATATCTGTGTCCTCATAGTAACACATATATAATAAATATATGTAATTAATCACCTTTCACTTTAACAAATTTTCAACACTGAATATAAATGTGATTATAACCAGATTTGATATCATGTTTTTACTTTGGAGGTCAAGACATATTTATGACAGAAGAGCAGAAGAAATACTACAATGCAATGAAAAAGTTGGGATCCAAAAAACCGCAAAAACCTATACCAAGACCAGGGGTAAAATTATTTCTATATATCAGGCCAATAGCTATTCATGAACAGCAAATTTTTACTGATATAGAGAGAGCCAGTTTGTATTCATGTACAAATTACCATTAGCTGGTTTATCAGTCAGGAAAAATGAGTATTTTGCTCAACAAACTATAAGCAACCTATCTTCTTTCGAAAATAATCTTTAAAATTACCAAACACTCTCTTGATTTATGATCCATCAGTCATAATACATTATAAAATTTCTGTACTTTGAAACCATTTGATGATTTTTTTTAATGTATTTGCTGGATTTGCTGTAATGTTTCCTGAAAATTTCAAGCAAAAATGTTCACAGTAAAAAGCAACAATGAGTAGTCTGGACTAAGCTAAATGTTTTCCCATTCAATTATTTGAAGTAACTTTAAAAGGAATGGTAAGATAGTAAAGCCAAACAGAAGTTACAACACAAAATTAAAAGTGATTGTATGATTTCCATGGATCCATTTTCATGGCTATGCTTTAAGGAAGGACCATGTTTAATCACATGATCTCATTCTCTGTTTTTCTGTAAGGGCTCAATCTTACTCATTTCACAGAACAGAAAGTGCATGAGGCAAAAGCTTGCATGTAACAGTGAAATCAGAACACAACAGAGCTAAACTTCATGATTCTGCCAGGTAGCACACAAAAAAAGGTAGACTGAACTAAATTGTTGTATTCACTTTGATTTGACTACTCTAGTTAAGTTACCTACATATATTTTCATAGAAGTTTCATAGGCTTTACTACATATATTTTTCTACTTTCTTCTAAAAGGAAAAGAAAAACAATTACAGTTTATATTGGATTTTTTTTTCTTTTCTCCTCAGAACAAATTCCAAGGCATGGTCTTTGATTTTGTGACACAACAAGCATTTGACATCAGCATTATGATTCTTATCTGTCTTAACATGGTTACCATGATGGTAGAAACTGACGACCAGAGTAAAGAAATGGAAAATATTTTATACTGGATAAACCTGGTGTTCATTGTCCTTTTCACTGGAGAATGTGTCCTGAAATTAATTTCACTCCGACATTATTATTTCACTATAGGCTGGAACATTTTTGATTTTGTAGTTGTCATTCTCTCAATAGTAGGTAAGTTGTGTTTATTAACCTAAAAAGACAGTCAAATAAATATAATGTGAACTTTTACTCAATAGAGCTATGCAGTTGGCTTTTGCCATTGCAAGGTTTATTAACTGTTATGAAAGTGTTCATTTTATCTAATAACGTACCTAATCCAGCTATCATAATTGTAATCATTCAACATATATTGCACAAGCAAATATTAAGTATAACTGGTAACAAATTATGCAAGAATACACGGAATATCTTTAGTTGCTACACAGAACATCAATTTTAAAACTATTTTTCTAAATTACCACTATAATATGGAGATTAAGTGGTAATATATATATATATATTTTCCTATTTTAGGTATGTTTTTAGCTGAGATGATTGAAAAGTATTTTGTGTCCCCCACTTTGTTCCGAGTCATCCGACTTGCCAGAATAGGTCGAATCCTGCGTCTCATTAAAGGCGCTAAGGGAATCCGCACTCTGCTCTTTGCTTTGATGATGTCTCTTCCTGCTTTGTTCAACATTGGTCTGCTGCTGTTCCTGGTCATGTTTATCTATGCGATATTTGGCATGTCCAACTTTGCCTACGTTAAGAGGGAAGCTGGGATTGATGACATGTTCAACTTTGAAACATTTGGCAACAGCATGATCTGCCTCTTTCAAATCACCACATCTGCTGGCTGGGATGGTTTGTTAGCCCCAATTCTGAACAGTGGGAAGCCGGACTGTGACCCTGACAAACCTCATCCGGGGAGCTCTGTTAAAGGCGACTGCGGCAACCCTTCCGTTGGGATTTTCTTCTTTGTCAGCTACATCATCATATCCTTTCTGGTAGTGGTGAACATGTACATTGCTGTGATTCTGGAGAACTTTGGTGTTGCCACTGAAGAAAGTGCTGAACCCCTGAGCGAGGATGACTTTGAGATGTTCTATGAAGTCTGGGAGAAGTTTGATCCAGATGCAACACAATTTATGGAATTTGAGAAACTGTCTGATTTTGCAGCAGCACTTGATCCGCCTCTTCACCTACCCAAACCAAACAAAGTCCAGCTTATTGCAATGGATCTGCCCATGGTAAGCGGTGACAGAATTCACTGCCTTGACATCTTGTTTGCTTTCACAAAGCGTGTCCTGGGGGAAAGTGGGGAAATGGATGCCCTCAGAATACAAATGGAAGACCGATTTATGGCATCAAACCCTTCAAAAGCTTCCTATGAACCAATTACAACAACATTAAAAAGAAAACAAGAAGAAGTATCTGCTGTCATTATTCAGCGTGCTTACAGACGTCATCTTTTAAAACGAACAGTAAAACAAGCTTCCTTTATCTATAACAAAAACAAAATGGAAGGAGGAGCTGGTCAGGGTATGAAAGATGAAATCCTTATTGACAAGTTAAATGAAAACTCATTTACAGAGAAAACTGATATAACCGCATCAACGGCAGTTTGTCCACCTTCTTATGATCGTGTAACAAGGCTAGTCAAAGAAAAGCATGAAAAGGAAGACAAGGACGTTCAGAAATAAAAATAAATAGCAAGCAAAATCATCTACGTACAAAACAGTTCATAGCCTGTAAGGGTGATGTGTTTGTGTCAACAGGATTCCTGCTGGAGGTCTATGCCAAACTGACAATTTTTACAAATATACTGTACATTAAAGGTCAGTGCCTATTAAAAGACAGTGACCCCTCGTCAGTAACTGTGACTGTGACATGGGGAAACAACCATGACAGGAGGTTACTGTTATCACTACCAGCTGACACTGCTGAAGAGGAGAGAAAAAATGGCTACTCAGACTGTAGGGACCAGCTAAAGGGGTGCAAACCAAGTAGTTGTGTGTTTAGCATAAAACAATACAATAACTATATCCACTGTTTGCATTTCAACTGCCACATGTCATATTTTTACAAATCTGTGTTGGTGGATTCATCTTTTTTTTATTCATATGTTGTTTATTATATGTGACTATTTTTGTAAATGGGGCTTCTGTTGGGGAAGGGGGTCAAGCACTACTTTACAGGTATAAGAGCCAGGTGTTCTACTATGCGACTAATACACACACAGAAATGATTTGCATGAAGGCATGCTGCACTTATAGACCATGCATGAAAATAACATTAAGTCACGAAGAACAACTGATTTTAGCTCAGTGTTTCTGGAAAGGAATAATAAATTCTGAGGTGCTTAATTAATGTATTCATGTTATATCACAACCAAACCAGTCTTGGTATGCCTGTAAAGTACCCTGTAACTCACAAGAACAGTAAAACCAGATTTTTTTATTTATTTTATTTTATTTTATTTTATTTTATTATTTTTTTTTTTTTTGCACAGACCATTAAGTTTCAGAAAATGCAAACTTCTTTCTAGGTCTGGAGTCACAGATTCTGTATTTGTCAAATGTCCTTCTGCATACAAAATGAACCTGCCCTCAAATCGCCAAAATAATCAGAAAGAGCCCTTTATAATGTTGTTCTGCTTTATCCTGCAGTATTGTTTAGCCATCTTCAGCTCTCAGTAAGGTTGATGTTGTGTATGCTAATGAAAAGCCCTCTGCTGTGTAAATAGTAATTTTTAACCTGTGGTGCATGTTTGAGCAAACAGATAATGATGACCTGAGCACATTTATTGCATCAAATATGTACCACAATAAGTGTAGTCTGCAAGCTTTCAACAGGTTAAACTACGTATTATCTACCATTATAGATAGTTTGGATGCTATCAATGCATGTTTATATTGCCTATGCTGCTGTTCCTTTGACCGTCCAGGATTCTTAAATATGGAAAGCCATACATCAGAACTAAATGAAATAAACTATTTGAGACCTCATTCCTCCATAACATTAAGCAATATTTTGCAGCTATTTAGGAGCTTATTTGATTTACATTTTTGAATTTTCAGTGAAAAGCATATAGTGTATATCCAAACTGTACAGACGTTTAAAAATACTAAACCTGTTGAAAATAATATTAGAATTTTATAAGCAAATATAAATACTGTAAAAATCATTTTATTTTATTTTTCAGCATTATGTACATAAAACAAGAACTGAATTTTATCTTCAGGTTGATGTCACACCATTATTTTTTTTTACTTTCTGTCCATAGCACTTTTCCACAGAAGAACTCCAGAGAACAAGATGTGACTACGAGAACAGATAGTTGTCTTATTTTTTACTGTATTTGCAAACATGTCAATACTTTCTGCAAAATAAGTTCATAATTTGCTTTTAAAACTCTAAGGTTTTTTTTGCAGTTGAAAAAAGATGTGAAGTTTTAATTGAATGTCTAAGCAGTGCCTGCATCACAAGTTTTCAGATACACTCTTCCTTTCACAGAATCTTTTTTTTCCCTCATATTTACTCACCTATGTTTTTATTATTATTATTCACACTGCACTAGAACAGTTCTAAATGTTATCTTGGGTCCACAGTATTTTTTCACAAAGAGAAAGTAGCAAAATTGTTTAATCAAACACATCAGGACATTTTATGTTTCTTACACAGGAAAATTAAATATAGATTACTTTTATTAAGATTATTGACTAATACTATATTAGTGAACTGCATGCAGGAAAATGCTACTATTACCCTAACTGATGCTAAATAACATCATTAATGCGCCAAAATAATAAAGATTACATTTTTTATTGTATGTTCCTTTTGTCTTTATTATCTGACATTAATTTTAAAAAGGTATGTTTCCAAAAATTTCTAATTTTGCATGTTAGACACTGAATACGATGATTCTGTATATTTCTATAATACTGCACAGATTAAGTCCATGAGTTAACGGAGCCACTCCATGCACTGGAGTCATCAACAGCTAAATATTAGAGCTGTCCTGAATGCATCCTAGGAGGCTCACAGCATTTACAGGAATGTGAAAAACTGAGCATTCTCGAACTTACAAAGACAAAACGAGGACTGAAAATAGTACCAGATACAAGGTATTCCCAACTTTGGACCTGAGAACCAATTTATTCTTGCTGACGGCTGCTCACAGATAGGACACAGAACATCTCATATTCAGGAACATTTCTGAAAAAGGTGAACCAGCATTGTAATAAACGACCATTATTTTTTTTCTCAGATTTTTTTAAAGAACCTTTCTGAACCATTGTTTTCCTAGAAGATGTTGTCTGTGATATTTCAGTCATCATCATTTCAATACTCATATTGACAAAAGCAAATGCAGCTGGGAAACGGGCCTGTCATTTATTCCTTATCAATTGCTTCAGTGAATTTATGAAGACATTAATTTTATATGCTTACATTATTTTATATTGCATCCTCCTACAAGTTACAGTGAAAAAAGTCAGTGTTGAACACTGAACTTAGTATAAAACCAGTCTGTGAGCTATCATATTCCACATGCCTGAGTTATTAACATAGAAATAAAATTTCATCTTTCCTGAAACTTGTTCCAGATCTTTTGAGGGAATTAAAAAAAGTGTTTCTCCCATGTACATAATTCAATTTCTGCTTAAAGTTGTTTTCAAATTAATCATGAATAAAAAGTCTAAAACTTTGACAGAAAAGCTTATCAAAGTAAAAAAAATAATTATTTTCAGATTGAGATGTAGACAAAATATGTTTTAAAAAGTTACCTTGGAAAATATGTAAATTATCCATAAACCAACAAGAACAGACTGCTTCAAAAATAGGTAGTAAATTGAATAACGTTATTTAATTTTCTATCCACGTTTCAAAACTCTGCTTTTCTCAAGGAGGTAGCTTTTAAGATAAATTAGCATTATGTCACTATGACTGCAGATTGCAGGTAATAGCAACATAAGAATAATTGTTTCTCATATCTATTTTAGGTTACCAATGTTAAAGAAGCTGAAACATTACTTCAATACAGGCAAAGTATCTCTTGAAAGTTTATGTTTGTTTGTTTGTTTTGTGTTTTTTTTGTTTGTTTGTTTTTAACTATTTATTTTTCATTTTTTGAAGGATCATCAAGGAAAAGCAATTATTCCTATATTTCACTTTTTTAGCAACTTCCTACTTTATGGACAGTGTGTGATGGAGTAGAGCCGTATGTGATGAATTAATTTTAAAAGCTTACTCTGAAAGTTGTCTCCTCTTGAAGAATCATTGTCATCTACTAATTCAGTGCAACACTGGTTTGTCTCCTTGTATTAAATAGCTTTACTGGTGTTTTTCGCTTACATGTTAGATGGGCAAGACATCCATTCTAAAGGAAAGTTATTTAGGAATGATTGTTGGTGGTGTCTGGAAATGACAGACAGTGCCTCCATGTCAAGTGGAAAACTTGAATTTTACTAGATTTACTGTCTCCAATTCACCATTTGATTTTACTCTATTGCTATTTCATTTCTAGAGAGAAGTTTTACACAGCTTGAAGTGCTCAATACTGTGGTATTGGAGTGTGGGCGAGTTAGTTTTATGCCCAGACAAAAAAAAAAAAAAAAAAAGGATAAAAAATTTCTCAAAGCCTTCCATTCCAAACTGAGACAGTAACTGATGTAAATACTCAAGGGAGCGAGTCAATGGCATTTATGGTGAAATTCCTTCTTATCCCACTGCTTCCTTCATCTACCTGAGCTTAGGCCTCAGTCCCAGGCCCAGGCCCAGCGGCTGACGCATGGCCCTGCAGCACCAGCAAGGGCGCTTCTAGGGGTCAGGATGGAGATGGCTCCTCACTGGCCATGCCTGGAAGGGCCAGGACAGCGCAGCTACACAGTGTATGGAAGACAGCTTCCTGATCCAGCTGGCTAGTGAGCCTACAAGGCGGGGTGCCCCGCTAGACCTGCTGTTCACAAACAGAGAAAGACTTGTAGGAGATTTGGTGGTTGGAGCTGTGACAAGAGTGACCACAAAATGGCAGTTCTCTGTTCTTGGAGAAGTCAGGAGCAAGGTCAGTAAAACTGCTATCTTGGACTTCCAGAGGGCAGACTGAACTGTTCAGAAGATCAGGACACTGGTAGGGAGGGTCCCTTGGCAGTTAGTCCTGAAGGGCAGAGGGGTTCAAGAAGGCTGGACACTTCTCAAGAAGGAAGTCTTCAACGCACAGGAGCAAGCTGTCCCTGTGTGCTGTAAGATGAGCTGGATGGGAAGAAGAGGGACATGGCTGACCAGGGAACTTTTGTTGAGTCTCCAGAAGAAAAAGAGAGTTTATGTTCAGTGGAAGAAGGGACAAGCAGCTCAGGGAGAGCACAAGGAAGTTGCTAGCATATGTAGGGAAAAATCAGAAAGGCTAAAGCCCAGCATGAGCTCAACCTGGCCACTATAGTAAAAGATAACAGAAAATATTTTTATAAATATATTAACAGTAAGAGAAGGGCCAAGGAGAATCTCTATCCTCTACTGTATGTGGTGGGGAACATGACTACTGAGGATAAGGAAAAGGCTGAGATTCTCGATGCCTTCTTTACATCTGTCTTTAATAGTCAGACCACTTATCCTCAGGGTATTCAGCCTCCCAACCTGGAAGTCTGAGACAGGGAGCAGAAGAAACACCCATGATTCAGGTGGAAACAGTTAGAGACCTGCTGCTCCACCTGGACTGTCACAAGTCCATGGTGCCAGATGGGATCCACCTGAGGGTGCTGAGGGAACTGGCAGATGTCATTGCCGAGCTGCTTTCCATCATCTATCAGCAGTCATGGTCAACCGGAGAGGTCTCAGATGATGGGAGACTTGCTAATGTTATGCCCATCTATAAGAAGGGTCGTAAGAAGGAACCAGGGAACTACAGGCCTGTCAGCCTGACCCCGGTGCCAGGAAAGGTGATGAAACAGGTCATCTTGAATGCAATCATGCAGCATATATGGGACAATCAGGGGATCAGGCCCAGTCAGCATGGGTTCATGAAAGGCAAGTCCTGCCTGACCAACTTCATCTCCTTCTATGACTGGGTGACCCACCTGATGGATGAGGGTAAGGCTGTTGATGTAGTCTACCTAGACTTCAGCAAGACCTTTGACACAGTCTCCCATAGTATTCTCCTGGAGAAGGTGGCAGCCCATAGCTTGGACAGGCACACTCTTTGCTGGGTTAAAAACTGGCTGGACAGCCAGGCCCAGAGAGTAGTGATGTACGGAGTGAAATCCAGATGGCGACTGGTCACCAGTGGTGTTCCCCAGGGGTTGGTGTTGGGGCCCATCCTCTTAATATCTTTATTGATAATTTGGATGAGGGAATCGAGTGCACCCTCAGTAAGTTTGCAGATGACACCAAGTTGGGGGGAAGTGTCAATCTGCCCGAGGGTAGGAAGGCCCTGCAGAGGGACCTGGACAGGACGGGTTGATGGGCAGAGGCCAATGGGATGAGGTTCAATATGGCTGAGTGCTGGGTCCCACACTTTGGCCACAACCCCACACAACACTACAGGCTTGGGATAGAGTGGCTGGAAAGCTGTGCAGAGGAAAAGGATCTTGAGGTGTTGGTCAACGCTTGCCTGAACATGAGCCAGCAGCATGCCCAGGCAGCCAAGAAGGTCAATGGCATCCTGGCTTGTATCAGAAATAATGTAGCCAGCAGGACCAGTGAGGTGATTGTCCCCCTGTACTGTGCTCTGGAGAGGTTGCACCTCAAGTACTATGTTCTGTTTTGGGCCTCTGAGAGGTGTTGTTGAACACTTGCCTGAACATGAGCCAGCAGTGTGCCCAGGTGGCCAAGAAGGCCAATGGCATCCTGGTTTGTATCAGGAATAGTGTAGCCAGCAGGACCAGAGAGGTAATCGTCCCCTTGTGTTCTGCTCTGGTGAGGCCACACCTCAAGTACAGTGTTCAGTTTTGGGCCCCTCACTACAAGAAGGACATTGAGGCCCTGGAGCATGTCCAGAGCAGGGCTACAAAGCTGGTGAAGAGCCGAGAACACAAGTCCTCTGAGGAGCAGCTGAGGGAACTGGGGTTGTTTAGTCTGGAGAAGGCTCAGGGGAGACGTTATTGCTCTCTACAACTACCTGAAAGGAAGTTGTGGGGAGCTGGTGTAGGCCTCTTCTTGCAGATAACTAGTGATAGGACTAGAGGGGATGGTCTCCAGTTGCGCCAGAGGTGGTTTAGGTTAGAAATTAGGAGACATTGTTTCTCAGGAAGAGCAGTCAGGCATTGGAACGGGTTGCCCAGGGAAGTGGTGGAGTCACCATCCCTGGAAGTGTTCAAGGAAAGGCTGGAAGTGGTGCTTAAGGACATGGTTTAGTGAGTGACATTGGTGGTAGGGTGACGGTTGGACCACATGATCTTGGAAGTCTTTTCCAACATTAATAATTCTATGTTTCTGTGATTCTGTGGCTAAGTGCCGGATTCCACACTTTGGCCACAACTCCACACAACACTACAGGCTTGGGATAGAATGGCTGGAAAGCTGTGCAGAGGAAAAGGATCTTGAGGTGTTGGTAAATGCTTGCCTGAACATGAGCCAGCAGTGTGCCCAGGCAGCCAAGGCCAACAGCATCCTGGCTTTTATCAGGAATAGTGTAGCCAGCAGGACCAGGGAGGCGATCATCCCCTTGTACTCTGCTCTGGTGAGGCCGCACCTCGAGTACTGCGTTCAGTTTTGGGCCCCTCACTACAAGAAGGACATCAAGGCTCCATCAACCCTCCAAGCGCGGCGCAGAGAGCCCCGAGCCGCCCTCTGCCGCCCGCCCGGTAACACCCAATGCCAACTGCCTCTCCAGGTGCTCCGCCTCTGCCCAGGTGGCCCCGCCCCTACCTCCCGAGCGCGCAATGGGAGCGCCGGACCTGCTCGGGCGCAGTATTTCTTCCTGTGTCTCTCCCGCCTCCCTTCTCCTCGAGCCAACGGTAGGGCGCAATGCTGCGAGCCAGCCAATGGCCGCGTGCCGCTGCGCCCTTCCCCGCCCGTTCCGGCCGCGCTGGGTAGCAACGGCGGTGGCGATGGACGCCGACGGGTTGCGGGTGCGCGCTGAGGGCGGGTGGGGGGCCGGGGGCAGCAGGGCGGTCTCGTCGGGCGGTCGCGGACGGGGCCGTCCCAGGGTGAGGCGTTTGTCCGGGTGACTCGCGGCCGTGTGTCCCGCAGGCGCTGCTGAGCTACTACTGCCAGGAGGGTTACTTCCACCACCTGCGGGCTGCCGCGGAGGAGGCGCTGGGGCGGCTGGGCGGCCACCCCGTGTTCCACTTCTACCGGGCCTACGGCGCCCTGCGAACAGGTAACGCGGGGCGCGGGGGGGGGAGCGGTCCTGTGCCTCCTCCGGCCTGCCTCGCACGGCAAGTTTTGCTTTTTCGGCTATTGAATGAAAATAATATAACGTCAGCGAGGTTTGAATGTCCTCTGTGGTGAGGAGATCACCAGCACTTAGTGGTCCATGTACAAGCACTACGTAGTTGCATTCCCCCCACCCCACGTACACACACTTTAAATGATACAGGTTTAGACCACTTAGCGCCAAAGTGAGGAATGGTGATGCTCTCTGGCTCATCTAGTGACTCTGCGGATGTTGGTCAAGTAAACAGTTTTCTTGGAGGGAATCTGGTACCCAACTGTATGCCTGCTGCATTGTATCGCAAAGATAAATTTGCTGGTTCCAGCTCATATCTCTTCCCTTCAATACAACTGTGCCTAACCTTGCTGTATCCGACTGCATCTAGGAAAATGACAGCTAATGCCTGTTGGGAGGATCTTCATAGATATTCAACTGCTTTGAGATGTTTATCTAGGTAAACCAGGTATTTCAGGTATGTCACGTAATACTAGCTAGTGGTCTGAAGTGGAGGAGGGCTGTGGAAAGTGATTAGGAGAGAGGAGACTTTGAGATGCTACATCTTTTAACCTGCTCCCTGATACTTCTTGGTTTACAGTTACGCATTCTTATTTATCAAGACTTTTTTTTTTCTGTAGATGTTTGGAACACTTAAACAAGGCAAGTAAAAAATCCTGGCTATATAAACGAACAGCCCAATGCTCTGTAACAAATAATAATGATGGATTTAATTGTCATGGTAGTTGACAGAACTAGTTCATAACTCCTTTCAAGTTCTCTGCGTTGAAATAATTTCTTTTTGTTTCCTGTGCCTCTTTCAAAGACTTGCATAAACAACTGAAAATGAATGAATGATGAAAAAAATTAAGGAATCGGGAGTCTTTGATGCTGATCTTGAAAGATGTTACAGCCTATTCTGCTCTTCTTTTCACTAGGTGACATCCAAGAGGGTATTCGACAACTGGAGACCATTAAAAACAAACAGGAAGTGTCACTGTGTGCGATGATGGCTCTGATTTATGCCCACAAAATGAGCCCTAATCCAGGTATACTCATTAAGTTGGTAATGATTCATATTTTTTAATGGGTGTGTGTTAAGACTTGAGATCTGTAGATTAATTCTACTGAACTATGAAAGGTATACCCCAGCGTTCCATTTAACTTAGTATCTAGTACTTTGAGTAAAATTTAACAAGATTGTAAACAAAACCACCAAAATACAAAGCTGTGAAAAGTAATGCTGTTTTAAAATAAAACACTAAAAAACTGACTGACTTACTGTGATGAAAAATCTTTTATAAAGAGGAAAAAATTTGAAACAAGCTGCTTCTGATTCTTGTTTGCTGTTGTCTGATATCAGCTCTTTTGAGCAGAGTTGCATATTTAGAAGGAAATTAAATACAAGGTACTACTATTTTTCAAGTTACACTGACCTCACAAATAGAGAAAAGAATTAGATGAACAGTGGTACTTTCTGGTGGATTTGATAAACATTGGTAATTCTGTCTCTCCCCAGTATGAAAACTGGGGTTATTTTGATAAGAATTATATGTTCAAAAGTGTATTTAGTCTGTGAGGTAAATTGAGTTGTCATTAACTTACTGCAGTGATGTCTTCCTGACTGCAGATTTATAACTGGTGTCAACAACTTCATCAATTAATGTGATGTGAAACAGCTCTGACTAATGACTTTTCTCTTATTTCAGTCTCTGGGGAATAATATTGTAGGGTAGTAAATTTATAATTCATTTCAAGACCCTCTGAGAAAAGTCATAGCAGTAAGAGTCAGACGTTTGATTTTAATGGTTCCTAAAAAGAGGACCAGAAAACAATGCGGGCAAAAGAAAATATTTGGCATTAAGTCCCACATGCCAAATTTCTATATGGGATTAACCTGATGAGGGTACAACGATAAAATTTGGAATATAAGAAAATGAGCTTTAGTGTTAAGAAATATAGTACAAATTTTCTGTGGGTCCTGGACCTAAATCCTCTTGTGTTCAGCATTTTAAGACTGAGTTGCAGTTGTTTACTTGGCAGATACTGATACAAATGTGATAGGTTTACGTTCACCTGGCAGAATTTGCAGCCACAAATCTGAAGCCTGACAAATCACTGGCTTCTTGCTCAAATCACAGAATCACAGAATAATAATGTTAATGGAAACCCTCTTCTGTACCCAATTAATAATTTTAACTGGGAGGGAATACCTGTGCGCTTACCAATGTGTGATACAGAAAACAATGTTTGCTTTGGAAGCCGTTGGCTTATGTGCTGCTTTCCTGTAATATTTTGAGACGTTATCAATAACGGATCTAAACAAAACCTTTTCAGATCGTGATGCTATTCTAGAGTTGGATACAAAAATGAAGGAGCAACGTAAAATTGCAGGACAGCAGGCTCTGTATTTTGCTGGCTTATTTTTGTGGCATCTTGGTCGTGAGGACAAAGCCCGTGAATATGTTGATAGAATGATAAAAGTTTCTAATGGTGATAAAGAGGTAACTTTTTCTTTCTATGTAAAATAATAATAGGACTTATGTATACTGCAAAGCTAGGTTTACTACATCAATGCTATTTGGAGGTTTCCTTTAATGAACTTTGTGTTCTAACACTTTTAAATACCCTAATTGCATTTGACAGGGACAAAGTAGAATTTAGAGTGCCTTTTTTTATCTGCGTTCATTGTCAGTTAATAAACGAAAGGCCTGCATTAGCTAATGAAAATAGTACATAGTTATGCTAGGTTTGCTACTTGCTAGAAATTGTCATGGTGCACAGTAGATTTTAAAAGAAAAGATTTTCACTAGGGGGAGACATCTGTCTTGAATCTGCAGATTCAAAAATAACTAGAGGATTGAGGCTTTTCAGTTTCAGCAGTTGTTAAAGGCAAAATTTGCATAGGGTTTTACTGAGTGTAATTTATTTTAAAATTTGTGTAGGTCTTGTATGTAGCAATGTCTTCTGCATTTATGTAGACATTGACATTTGCTATTTTTAAGAATCTTTAATCTTCAAAAGAATTTGTAAAAGTTTAGTGTGTTAATGATTTTTAAAGATATCAGCCTGAATTCAAGGAGAGAGGAAAAAAATTACGTGTTGAATTCAATTAATATTGAAGGCATAATTGTTCTCTTTCCAGCATTGCACTCTTGTAAATGACACTAGTATTTAACACAGTTCTTTTGTGTGGTGCAGTAGATTGCTCAGTTTTTAATCCAGTTTTAGGGGTTTCCGATATATTACATGAATTAAATCTTCAACTATACTAAACATCAATTTCTGAAAATACATTACAGATTTAAGAAACAGCTTAACTTTTGAACTGTCATAGTTTATTAATAAAATTAGTAGTCACTAGTAAAAATTAGCCATTAAAAATGAAGAAGTAGTTAAAAAGATCTTGAAACAGTACATTAATTTCTAAAAGGAATAGGAAAATAGCAATATTTATGACTTTGCTTATTGAAACCATAGTAGTTTTTTGTTTTCTTGTTTTCACCTGTTTTAAGAAACACTGTTTTTGAAACGTTGCATAGTGAGAAATTTCTAGCTGAAATGCAGAATGTCTCAAATAATTGTGGTTTTTGGCGGTGTCTTTTAGAGAGAGACATACACATTTTAAAAAGTGCGTCAAGATTTAAAAGTAAATAAAAACAAATGATATTCCTCTTTCCTATAAGTTATCTAGATCCCCATTTCTAATTTGAGAATATGAAGTTCTCTGCTTTAGATTTTGCTGGGGGAGGCGGTTGGGGGTTTATCCTTAAACTTAGTGATGTATGCTTTACTTAGTATATACTGTTTGTTTTGATAAGGTATTTCATTGTGTTCCTTATTTAAAAAAAAAAAGTAGACCTCCTCTCATTCTTTTACATGCTTGAGGATATGATTTTCAGGCTATTTTTATTGCATAATGAAATTATGACAGTGATTGTTAGCAGTTACAAAATATGGGTCTTCTACTAATTTTGAGTCTTAAATATGAGACGCTTATTTGATTTTATATTAAAAAAGACCTCGTGTTTTATAGTAATTTTTTTTGTTTTCATGGCGAATATAACTTGCTTAAATAATCCATCACTTCATAATAGATTTGACCTATTTAATTAAAGCAATAATTGTCTGGAATATACAGGAGAAATAGAATTTTTAGAAGGTGAAATAGGTCTTTTCACTGAAGAGATTATTACTTTCAGTTAATAAATTGGATGCCTCTTTTTGTTATGGTACTGCAGGGAATATGAAGAAAGGTCAGATCTTTGCCCTTCACGGACAAGCTTTTTTTAATCATGTAGTTGAAGAAACACAAAGTTTCTTCTTTTTTATTACACCATAAGTTTATCAATGTCTGATACAAACATTAAAAAAATTACTGTCTAAATATTTGCAGAAAATATCCATACCATTTATGTGATCATTTCCATGAGGTTTTGTTCTGCCTGTTTAGCTTGTTGGATTATTTCATTTCCATTGTTATTTTTAATCCTTTAAGTAAATTAACTATTTGATCAATTTAATGTTGGAACGAATTATTAATATTTAGGTTGTGTGGTAGACTGGTTATAATTTCAAATACATATTTTAAATAGTTAATTAAAATACATTATCCACTTTTAAGTACTATTTTATTATTAAGTTATTTACATTTATTATTCCATACAGTATTTTTTTTACGTGGTTAGTTAAGAATTATAATTTGTGTTTTTTTTTACAGGGGTTGATTCTGAAAGCATGGCTTGATCTCACATGTGGGAAAGAAACTCATATTAAAAAAGCTGTGAAGTACTTTGATGAAGCCCTTCAGGAAGGGAATGATGTTTTTGCTCTCCTTGGTAAAGTAAGTTTACTTTATAACTTGAACACTTTCAAAATGTGATGCTAGTTATCGTAGTATGTGATATCGTTATTGATTAGAGAGGTTCTGTGAAGAGTTGTCCATAAGAATAGAGCTTATACAAGAAGTAAAATATAGCTGTCAAATTTTTTGTTCAGTTGGCTAGATTTTTTTTGTCCATAACCTTGAGTAGGTTTTAGCAGAAATGAAGTTTCAATCACTTATGTAATTATTTGAGGAATATAAGAGTTATCTCACAAACTAATTACTACAACAGTAAAAATATGCTGACACTTCTATCTTCTGTGGTAAACAATATGTTTTAAATAGTTAATTGCAATGAGTAGCCAGGTTTCATAAGAAGTCATGTTTTCTATGTTGATGAAGACTAGCAAAAGGACATGTCTGGGTTACAGTAATGTTACACTGAGGCCTACTTGCTGTATTGCTTCAGCTTTTCTCTAGTATTAAATAGTGCTGTGGTGGGATATTGCTTCTCTAAGTACAGTTTCTGCCTCTTCAGATGAACTGAAGCTGGTAACTTTGCTTCTGTGCATCTGTATTTCTCTTAAGTATGTTAATATGTTGTGGTTTTTTCTTTGAATAAAATTAATTACCAGATGATGCTTTAGGGTCCGTTAGATGTCAATGTTGTTTTTTTAAAAAAAGGGTTATAGACAAAATGCAATCAATCTGAATATGTATCTGTACATACATTATGTACATGGTAAAATCATAACTTATTCATCTATTTTTATGCAAGAAATTAGGTTTCATACCACAAAAAAGTGTAGAAGTCGGTGACGCTTGTCCACAGTATGGAATTGCTGTGTTTAAAGGTTAAAATGTTTAATCTGTGGGTTATGTTTAATATCTTAAAATGTTGAGGTGGTTTAAACAAAACTAACCAAAAGCTAATAAGACAATGTTACTCTTCAGCTACATCTGTCTCTTTTTTTGATTCTAACCATCCTTAGTTGTAAATACTGTCCTGCAGTTATGTTTGGTATAGAGGTGCTTACCATGTAGAAGGTTTTACACATCATCTTTTGTTTTTTTTTTTTTCAATATTTCTGGTCGATGCTGAAGCAAAATTATTACTGAAAGATAGTTTCTGTATGAAAGAAATACTGAATTTCTTACTTCTGTGAATGTGTAGGCTTTTGATGGGATTTCTTTTCCTTCCATTAGGCACAGTATTTTGAGGTCCGACAGAATTATTCAGGAGCTCTGGAAGTCGTGAACCAGATAATTGCAAGCTTTCCAAACTTCATTCCTGCTTTCATAAAGAAAATGAAGCTACAACTAGCCTTGCAGGACTGGGAACAGACAGTTGAAACTGCACATAGGTTGAATATGAAATAACAATAATTATGTTTTTGCTATGTTTAGGCTGTAAGAATACTGTGAAAAAAGTTATCAATTTAAAAAAAAATTTAGAGCTCAGCCTTCCAATTTTGTGAGGGTACAACATCTGTACATGAATCCATCTTGGAGGAAGAAGGGTTTTTTTGAGATATGTACAGCTTTGCCATTTCATGCCTTCAGTTGAGAGCTATGATTTAAAGTGAATGCGTGATGGAAGTTATAATAGTTGTCCCTGTCAATGTCCTGTAAGGCTGTCTCTCTTGTACCTTGAGTTTTTTATTCTTTGTCTTTTGTTGTGTTTTTCTTTTTGTCAGAGGTATTTTAGAAAAAAGTTACAAGGTGATTTTAGCAAGATGAGTTTTTTGTTTTTGTTCTCTTTTTCTGAAAGCACTTATATCTGAGAAGCTTTCTCAATGCTTTATGTACGTATGCTAACGTTCTACTTGAACCAGCTCAACTTAGGAACCTGAATATGAAATTCAATTGAATTTATTAAATATTGAGACGTTTAAAGCCAAAAGTAGAGGACCCTTCAATCCACAACCCATATTCAAGTTTTATCCTAGAAGGGGAATAACATAAAGCATGATGGTAGTATTTTTAACTTGTTATTTTTAAAAATGTGGTAGGCTACCAAAGCTTTTAAAAAGAAAAGGAAAGAAATAGGGATTACTTTCACTGAAACAGATCATGAATCAAAAATTTTGATTTAAATTCCCTTCTTGTTTTGTTTTAGACTATTGCAGAAAGATGCCCTCAATTTAGAAGCCGTAAGAATGGAGGCCCTGCACTTCCTGTGCAGGGAAGGAAATATACCCCAGGTGAGCCTTTTTAATGGTGGGTTATTGAGCATAATATGGCCTTTCTAGGGGCTAGATCATGATCTTGCATCTGCCCGCTCATATTCCATGTCTAGTCCTTTACCACTTATCTGCAGGAAGATACATATTTTCCTATTCTGACTCTAGTGGCTGCTCTGTGTTTTTGTTGGGATGTTTTCTGGATGTGAAAGGAAGGAAACATACCTTTTTACCTATTTTCAAAGAAAAGGAATCAAGCCAAAGAAGTCTCCTCTAGACAGCTAGTCATGCTGTTTCAAATCATCAGTTGTCTCTTATTGTTTAAATGCTCTTTTTATAGATTCATAAGTTACTGTAAACTTCCTATTCATTGTATTTTTCTAAGAGAAATAAGGAAAATAATGCGGTCTTCTAGTAATAAATTTTTGGAAGGATGTCATAATCTCTTAATGACAGTCTTCAAAGCTAGATTCTTTAATGTGTGTGCGGTTTTTTTCTCTTTAGAGAGAAAAAATCTCTCTTTTAGAGAGATTCTCTTAACTTTTTTCCTTCTCCTCCGAAGATTACTTTCTCCACAGGGATATACGGATGTAGTTTGCATATATGGTGCTTGTACCATTTTTCAGGAAACTCACAAAATTTTGTAGATTGCCATATACCTTATTGTTGTAACCCCAGAAATGGGAAAAGTACTTCAGGTGGCTTGAGGAAATGTGAAATTCAAAGTCTGAGCATCTGCAAGTACTTCAGTTTTGCAGGACCTGAAGAGCACGTGTGTCTGTATTGCACAGAAGCCCTAATAAGATTTACAGGTCAGGGATTCCTCAGACTGTCTTGCTTGATGGGACTATTCCATGAGATCTGATACAGCTCAAGTCATTTTCTTTTTGTAGAGTACATACAGATGATGTTTTATTGTTCCCCTATTTTTCTAGAAATTTAAAAGCAATCTATCTCCTAGCCATGAGAATTTCTGAGTTTAAACTTCACGATACTATTACATAAATATGTAAAATGTTCCTAGTGAAAACTCTTCAGTTGTTCTAATCTGTTCATTCTTTCCACTAGTAATTATATGATTCCTCTTTCTCTAAGGCTTCAGCTAGACTGGGTGACCTAGCTAAAGCACTGGACAAGTTAGAACCACGTAATTCACAGCTCTTCTGTAAAATGGCTTTAGCTTTCAGTAGAACAGTGAGTATGGTTTTTCTTACGCAGCGTATTGATATCCATGGATCCTGGTTTTGTTATTCTTTTCTGGTACAGATGTTAAATGTCTACTAAAAAGTGTTTTGGAGGAAATCAAAATAGGTTAACATTTGTAGCCTTTAACTAAATTTTTAGTCTTGCATTCATTGTGACTTAAAATACTTGAGCCATCTCATTCCTGAGATGTTTTTATTGCTTGCTTTTAAGTGAGAAATGTGTATCTCATGAAAATATACTCAAATGTCTTACAGAATATAGGAAAGGACAACTGTTAAACTTAATCACAGAGCCTTGAAACTGAAGTCTTCTTTAATCTTTATTAGAACACTTTTAAGAAGGCATTCAAAGCAACTATCAGTTCTGTGGAACTTTATTGTATGGTATTATATTTTTACATTTTAATTGAGCACACTTTACTGTTAAAATTTAATGCCATTACATCAGATTTGTCTTACGCGAGATGTTTTTCAGTTGCTGCAGTGATATTCATTGTGTAGACTCTAAAATAAACATTGAAGAGTTAAAATATTTATCTTTTTCTAAGTGTATTTGAAAAATAGAAACTTAAGGCTTAAAGATTACTCTTACCTCTAGTGTGGCCGGAACCAACTTATCCTTCAACATACACAAACCTTAGTTGAAAGAGCATTTGATTTGACATCTGACAATGCAGAATTTGCTACTGAACTTGGCTACCAAATGATTCTACAAGGGAAAGTGAAAGAAGCTTTAAAATGGTACAAGACTGCTATGACCCTTGACGAAACAAGTGTTTCTGCACTCACTGGTAAGGTCTTACACTTGCTTTTATTTTTATCTTTTTTTTGCTGGTTTTAAGACACAGATGATGTTTTTTATCAAAATTTCCTGCTACTGTGAATAAGAACTATTAGAACAGGACCACTGGACAGTACTTCCTGTATTTGTGTTATGCTGTCTTCCTTGTAGTGAGTTTCCCCTCCTTGGATACATCTTTTGGTGCTCTTATTGAAGAGAAACTTTTTTTAAAATTAGAACTCTTTAAAGTAAGAGTAAGTGTAAGGATGGAGATGTAGATGTGTGCATCTTTGGTTTTGTGGATAGGTTTCAATATGAATAAACACTTTTTTTAATTTATGAAAAGATGTTGAAAGTTGCCAGATTACAAGTTCATAATATTTCTTACATAGCTTTGACTTAGTGTATTCTAAGTAAACTACACAAAAGGTCTGCTTTCACTAATTTTGGAGCATTGTATCGGACTTCCTTCTGGAAAAAATACTTTTATCTGTTGTTGTTGGGTTTGGTTTGTTTTTTCCTCTTCCAGGTAATATTTCTAGTTCTTTGACTGTCCTAGTTAGGATCTGACTAGTTGGGGTGTTAGGTTAGTCACCAAAAAAAAATAACAAAAACCTGTTTAATGGCCTTGAAAGAGGCTTTTAAAAATTCATTAGTGTTGAAGACTAACTTTTTAATAGGGCTGTTTTTTCCTTTTCTCCAATTATTGGCCCTTTCATATAGGGGCATTATTATTTTGCACAGTACTTTCTTGGCTTTTTGTCCATATAGCATTTAATATGCAGACATGAGGTAACTATTTTTTTCTTATTGCTTGGCTAGCGTAATTCATATGATATACTCATTCCTCTTATTTTAATCATGTTGCAAATCTGGATACAAATGTAACTTTGCAGAAGCACGAAACTGTAAAATACATAGCACTGAAGCACCTTTGGTAGTTAGTGTCTTACCATAGGGCAGAAATCAGCAACATTGAGCGTTCATATTTTTACTCCCTTGTCTTAGTTGCCTGTCTTATTCACATGTACTGCCTGATCCATGAGGAAAAAACATACTGTGAAATTGTTAGCCATCTAGCCATCCAATGCTGGTCTCCTGTGGGTATGGTTCTCTGTGGCTTAGTATGTGTTAGTGAAATAAACACAAATGAGGGGAGGGAGCAAATCAACGATTATTGCTCAAAACTTGTTAAATTCATCAACCTGAGGTTTAACTGTTAAAAATACTGGTACAGTTATTTCATTATCCTTGAATACTGACAAGTTTTCATACTTGAGTGTGGTAACTCATAGGTTTACCCTGTCATACACCAGTGCTGCTGATTAAACTAGAACCCAATTTTTCAGTTTGACATATTCTGTGTGTTTGAGCATGCCTTGACATGCCTAATGCAAAACAGTCTGTTTTACCTCAGGATCTCCTCAGGACATTTTTTTTTTCCTTTGTCTACTGTGGACAATACCGCCGTTCTTTCTGTGACTCACTCTTGTAAACGGAGCATTACGTTTGCTTCAGACCTCTCCTTACCTGGACTATGTCCAAAACTCACTCATTTTTTCTGTTGACATACATCACCAGCTGAAATTGTATTTTAGTTGCAGTGTTCTGTCATCTGAATATCTGGCTTTTATTTTGCACTCCTGGGAGTAGACATTATAATTTCAATATGTTAGTGAAGTGCCTGCCAACATTTGCTAAAGCTAGAGAGCTTTTAGGTGCTGCAGGAATAAATTCAAGGGCAGTTGATAGAACAAGCTGTCTTCTATGCCCATGGCAGAGACTTAAGTACACACTTCTACTTACTGCAATTCAAACATTTGAAGTTCTTGGGGGGGGGAGGGTTAGGAACTTTTGATCAACTTCATTTTGCTTTTTGAATTTGGAAGCCAAGTTTATGGTACATTCACTTTTGTTAGTCTAGAACAAGGTGAAGACTTATTGTGTTCACCTTTTAATATTAGGGATAAGATATATGCATGTAATTGCCTTATGACATTGCTTATATTAATGTATTAATTATGCATTCTCTATCCCAGGTATTTCTAAGTACATAAAATCTGCGTTAGTATAAGTATTGATCTGTTCTTTTTCTTCTCTTATCACCATTTTATTAAGAGCCTGAAGAGACTTTTTTTTTCTGGAAAATAAACTGCATGTTTGACTAGGAAGATGAACCTGAAAAAAAACCTTTTAATATATTACAGGAATTATCCGTTGTCAGCTAATACAAGGGCAACTAGAAGATGCGGAGCAGCAGTTGGAGTTTCTTAATGAAATTCAGCAGTCCATTGGGAAATCTGGGGTAGGAGACACCCTTGTTCATTAAAATACTTTGTTCACAATCTGAATTCTGGTCCACTACCTACTTCATCTTTGGTATTTCTGTCACTGGAGTAGAGCATGCTTAATGGAGTACCATTAAATCTAAACTTCAGATTTTACTCTCTAAATTGATATGTTGCCTAACTGTGCAACACAAGACTAGTTTATTACTGAGCTTTATCTCTGAAGATAAGTTTGAAATGTCAGGAAGGGGGGATATTAATTCGTAGAATTTTGTGCTCAGAAGAACTTAAACCTTCTTGCACAGTTTTAAAAAATGCAATGATCATTGGTGTCATTTGCAGTGAACATACCAAATGTCTTACAGTATCACTACAAGTGAAAAAGTGTCTAACACTAATGATTATGTAGTATTTTATTCATAACAGACAAATGTATCTGAAATATGGAGAATATTGTTTATATTTTTCCCTGTAGGAGCTATCTTTCTTGCGTGCAGTCCTAGCTATGAAAAAGCATAAGAGACAAGAAGAAGTTATTGCCTTACTGAATGATGTTCTGGATACTCACTTTTCATCGTTGCGTGGTTTGCCCCTTGGTGTGGAGTATTTTGAAAAACTAAACCCTGACTTCTTGCTAGAAATCATTAGGGAATATCTTAATTTTTGCCCGGCTCAGGTAAGCAGCTGTGTATCACATCTGCAAAAAAAAATTTATTCTGTTGTTTCATATCAGGTAATCATATTGCAAAAGCTTAGAAAAATTTCCCCCTTAATATGTGAATTCTTAAGTGGCTGATTTTCTGTGACTGAATTTGCTTGTGCCAGTCTTGGAGCAAAGGCATGTAGAACTTAATAAATTGAATGGTGATCTAACATTTCTAAAGTGGAAGAAGCACATTTGAAGTACCTCTAGAAAGTGTCTTCCTTAAATAGATTATTCCTTAATAAATGGCTGGAGGGAGACTTTATCCTCTTGCTAGTGAATTTCTAGTCAAATTGTTGAACCTTTCTGTGAACGTGACTTCATGCAAAGCTTTAGCGTCTAACCAGCAAACAGTAAGTTTTCCATTATTATGATGTGTCCCGCTGTCTATAATGAGATGGTAACATTTGAGAGTCTAAAACATCAGTAGCAGTAACAACTCCATGTAATTTTGTCTACAGATGGAGATAAATAAGAAGTGCAGTTCTGTGAAGTAATGTCTTATCTGAAGATTTTCCTAGGGTATTTTCCAGAATTACCTTGATAGTACCTGTTGTCCATTAAAAAAAAAAAAAAAAACGGTGGCTCCTGAAGTTTGATTATCCCTTTATTACAAAAAAAAGAGTGTTTGATGGGAGGGAGGCTTCTGTGTTGGTGAAGGAGGATGGTTACTTCCTCAGACCATGTGTCCCAAGAGGATGTTAGTTGTGAACAGAAGGATCTTTAGCTTGCTTTTTGCCTGTTGTACAACATACTTGCTTCAGGCATCTAGCTGAAGCAATAGAGGGAAGCAGTCTTTTTAATAGAGCAACTGAAATGTGGTACATCACTAGCAGTTTATCTGAAAGTAGCTGCTGCGTTCAGTTTGATAGCTATAGGGTTATGTTCTGTGGTATGGAGAAGGTGTAAGAGATGGGACCAGAACCTTTTCCCATCTTTCTGGTCATTCATTCCAGCTTTGGCAATCCTGAAATGTAATTTATATTGCCGTTGTTGGATCAGTCGGCATGGTAATTAAGAGCATGCTGCCAAAAGTTTATGGCATGACTCTTTAGTTATGTCATCTCTGCATTGTTTTATTTTCCTTGGAGTCCATGAGGCTCTTGTGTGTTGTTCTTGATAGCAAGAAGTTATATCTTAACTGTAAAACATCTTTTTATATTTCTTCACCACAACACCTTTCAGTTGTTCAGCTTTACTGTTGTCATTAGAGCTCAAAGTGAAATTCAGACTTAACAAGTTCTGGATTTGAATGTCATTTTAACTGATACATTGTTTGTGGTTGCACTGTTTTTTGCCTGTGTTTTTACTTCTTCTTTTACTCCTAGCCTGTGTGTCATGGGCAGTCTCCTTCATCACTTCTCAAACACTGTGCTTCTGTTCTGGAAACTGTGGTAAAAACTGTGCCAGGTCTTCAACAAGCTATTTTTTTAATTGCAAAGGTGAAATACTTAACAGGTAATACTCATGTGAATGGCTAGCTATTCATCTCTTCAGTTCTTTTTCTAACACAAATTAATTCCATACTGAACAGAGTATTTCTTATCCAGTGTAGAACAGGTCATTACAGCTAAGTGAAGAACACACTTTTACTGCTTTTTTTTTGTGATTTATGTGAATGTGTTTTATTTCTACACATGTGAATGTGACATCTTTTAATCTACTGCTTCCAAAAAGAGATCACTTAAGCAACTTGCAGATGGAACAATAGGGAAAGTCTTAACTTTGACCTGGTTTCATTTCAGTTCAGAGCCACAATCAGAAAAGAAAGTATCAGTACTTCATGCATACATTTATTCATTCAATGACTACAAGTATTAAAAAAAAAAGTTAGTAAATAGTGAATAAAGGTTGTGTATTTAACATCTGTATTTCATATCAGTTATGTTTTAACTTCCCCTTTTTCGACTTCCTAGGGGATATTGAAGCAGCCCATAACAATCTCCATTACTGTCTTGAAAGGAATCCTTCTTATGCAGATGCACACTTACTGATGGCCCAGGTATATTTGGCTCAAAACAATACTAAACTGTGTTCTCAATCCCTGGAACTCTGTCTGAGCTACAATTTTGAGGTAAGTTCGACAAAAGAATGAATCGATTTTATTCAATCATCTAAAGTTTCTTGTATGTTTTTGAATATAATCTTTTAAAATGAGACTTCTGTGACTACACGTTCAGTATTTAAATGTTTATATGAACACAGAATCTGAATATTTATCAAAGAAATGACTAAGGACAAGACTAATCCCTTATTACAACATACTGGAATTGCCTTAGAATACAACAAAAGGATAATTTTCTCTCAAATTCTTATACAAATATTAAAAAGAGATAAAGAGAAGGTTTAATTCCAGACAAACTTTGCAAAAGTCGCAAAAAGCCGACACAGAAGGGCTTGAAGAGTGGTTCAGTGTTTTTGGACTTACTACACTAATGTACAATTGATAATGGAAAGTATGATCAGATGCATGAGGGCCTCAGAATGGGTCTTTAGTTACCTCTTGACAGTTCATGGTGCTTAAAGCACTGTTAAGTGTATAAGCATAGCTATATGCTGTGTTGTCTTCCACTAACATTACATTTTGTCTATCTTTTTTTGTCCATTTGGAAGCAAACTTGGTAAGTTAAGCATTGTAGTAGAATAAATAAATTTCACTGTATTGCAGCAGTCCTCATTGGTTTTATTTTTGGGGGCTAATATGTGATTTTCTGTTTTGCTGACATCAGTGGAATTTTCTGTGATTAACACTGAATTAAGAATACATTAAAAAGCATTCTCTAGGTCTGAGTTATGCTAAGTTTCTTGACAGAACTTAGCTGAAAAGTTAAACATGCTAACGCTTCCTTGCAAGCATGCTCCCATCTTGGTACCTCTTTCCAAAAGATGGAAGAAAGCTGAAGGTTAACTACGTAATTAGGAAAGACTGAAATTAGGAAATTTCCTTTATTGAGATCTCATTTTCATGTGAAGTCTGTTTTAAGAAGGTAGAGATTTGGCAGGCACAACTTATGCCAAATAATAATTCTATACTTTTTTAATTGACAGCTTAATGAATCGTGTATTCTAGTGTGGGAGGTGTTCAAAATCTATTAAAATTCAGTCTAGTTTCAAATAATGGTGTCAACTTCTTTCTGTCCCAAAGTCTCATGTTATGAAATAAGTTTTTTAATTACAAAAAACCATGAAACTATCTCATTACTGTTTTGCATGTTCTTTGACAACTGTAATGTTTTATTAATACATTATTGAAGCATATATGTGGAGGAAAGAAGTAACAGAGACTAATATTTAAAAACAAACAAACTTCTTCCAGGGAGTTTGAATACCACACATAAAGTGAAATCTGGAAATTCCTTTCATTTTATAATTATTTTTTCAGGTGAGAGAACATCCTGTTTATTACTTAATTAAGGCCCAAACCCAAAAGAAGATGGGTGAATTATCAGAAGCTATTAAGACCTTACAGATGGCAAGGAATTTGCCTGGAATGAGAAAACATACAGCTTCCTCCAAGACCAAAGCAAAAAGAATTGAAATCGATGCAAGTGATCGTGTGTCTGTCTTCCTAGAATTAGTAGAAGCACATTGTTTGAATGGAGAACTGGTAAGATCATAAATATACCCCAGAACGAGTTTCCTTTTCCCATTAGCAGAAATCTTATGCTCATTAGCTTAGCATAGAAAACCATCACTCCTGCCAGCTGGATTTGCTCTGTAAAACTTCAAAGATGTGATATCTGCCTTGACATCTTTAATATGTAAAATTGTACAGAAAAAAAAAATTGTACGTGCTCAATTCTTGCTCTGCAGAACCTGTTTAATTTTGAGGAGTGGATACTATCAATACTCACTTGCAGGCATGTAGGTTCTTGTTATGTTGTCAGAATGCTATTAGAAATATTTTTGGATCATGTCCTTACCTTTGTGTAGCAGCATATTTACTACCAGCTGCATCTGAATATGCAATAGGATCCTACGTATGTCTGAGAATATAACATAATGCATAGAATAATGTAGCTGAACGGCACCTCCAGAGGTCATCCTGCTCAAAACAGGACCAGTTACAGCACGGTGCTCAAGGTGATTTTTGGTCATATCCATGTATATATGCAACATCAATGTTACTTTCTCTACCGATTTTTTTCTGGTAATTCATATCACAAATTCACATAATAAGGGGGGTAATAACATCAAAAATCTTTTAGCAAAAGAAATGGAAACTGTGGTTTGTGTTGCTTTTTAGTTTTTTTTTTTTATATAATGGCCTCAGACTCAGACATTCATTTGCTTATGGTGTCTTTATCTTTGGATGTTCAACAAGAAATACATTAATTCTATTTGGTTTATTTGCAGCACGAAGCTGCTATAGTACTGCAAGATGCCATTAATGAATTTTCTGGAACTCCTGAGGAAGTGAGAGTTATGATTTCAAATGCAGATTTGGCAGTTGCTCAAGGAGATGTTGAACAAGCCTTGACTGTGCTCCGAAATATCACACCTGAACAGCCTTACTTTGTACAAGCTAAGATAAAAATGGCAGACACTTATCTTCACTACAGGAGAGATAAGAAGTTATATGCTGGCTGCTATAGGTAAAGTTTTGTGTTGTGTGTATATATGATTTTCCTAGGTGTATATAATGGTAGCATCATGAGCTCCTTTTTTCCCTTTTTACTAAACAAGTCAGAAAGGTGCAGTGACATAACGAATTACTGTTGTAACATTAAAACAGTAATTGGACTTCCTACTTTGGAAAGATATCTCAGTTTTTTATTTTAAAAATAAAAATAATATAATATTGTCATGCACTGTTTGTTGTTTGAATACCAATATTGACTTGTTAAATATTGAGCAAAGTTCTGTCTTCTCATTCCAGAGACCTAGTAGATAAACTTCCAAGTGCTCATACTCTGCTTCTTCTTGGTGATGCATACATGAATATTCAAGAGGTATGAGCTTGCTAGAAATGAATAAGTGATTGAGTCATTTGTTGGCTTTGGCAAGTTGAGGCAATGTAGCATGCTGACTCTTACTCATTTGTAGTTAGCAAGCAAAGCGCTTAGGGATGTAAAAAAAAAAAAAAAAAAAAAAAAAATTACTCATTACAAATGTAACTGTTCTAAATTCAAATTAAAAGCTATTGAAAAGGCATTTCTCCTAGTAATCTTTGGGTGGAAATTCAAGGAGAGAATTTTTTCTTGAAGAATAGTCACCCATCAGGTAAACAGAAATCTGAAATGAGAGCTAAATTTAATTTTGAAAAAAGTTGGTGATATTTAGCATAGTTCTGAAGCTTAGAATGTTTCTAAATAAGTTCTTACATAGAAAGCTTTTATTTAAAAGTCTTAAAGTACTGAATTCTGAAATATATATTTCCAAAATCCTTTGCTTTCTTGATGAACTGGAAATCTTATTCACTCTTTATAAACAAGCAGTGTAGTCAGGTGGACATAAAAATTTGAAGGATACAAAATTTAAATTCATATTTTGAGAGAACAGATTGGGTTAGGACATAACTAATTGGATGACTAGCTTAGGGAACTGTAGGTGATTAACAATTGTTTTCTTAATAAAGATTTACAAAGCAAAATGGAATTTGTATGCTATACAAGGTGGAGGAGAAATAGATTATCTTCTCTGATACTAAATTCACTTGTGCTTTACATTAACTTAATTAGTATATGCAGCAGCGGAGAAATCTCAGAGGAGAAAGTCTGAAATTAATTCAAACTCTTTTGTCAGATCCTTTCCATATTCAGCTTTAACATGGACATGCATATTTAAATAGGTTTTATAGTTGGAGCAATCACACAGTGACCATTCTTCTCTCAGAATTATTGTAGTTTATGAACCAGTAGTATGGGCGCTTGTTCTTAAAATTACTATCAGATTTTTTCTTCACACACGTCTCATCTCAGTCGTTGACTTCGGTGTTTTTTATCTTTCACTATTGAAGCCTGATGAAGCCATAGAAGTCTATGAGCAGGCCTTGAAGAAAAATCCAAAAGATCCAGCTTTAGCAAGCAAAATTGGAAAAGCCCTAACCAAAACTCATAACTATTCAAAGGTAATCTATAAATATTCTATCAAACTAATTAAGTGTTGAGTTCATTATTGTCAACATGTGGGCTTTGCCAGCTTTTTCTTCTACTCAACTTAAGAATAAAACAACTTTTAATTTTATAGCAATAAACAGACTTGTTACCCTGAAAGTAAGTTTGCAATGTAATATGTATCTGGCCAAAGTCACGGATATTGGCGGGTGTAAACCTGATGAATAGTAGTTCTGGTGATGTGCAGTTGGTATGGTCTTGGGCCTGCACTCAGAGCCATGGTTAGATACTTCTACATTGGCCTAGCTTTGGCTTACTGTTGGAAAACTAGAAGACCATTTTTGGAAAAGCTTGTTACGTTTTATGTTTGTAGTGTTAAGAATACTTGTTTGCGTTTGTTCAGGTCATAGTTATGATCAGTTCAGCATGATTCCTGTCTTGTGCATGATACTCCAGATCTGTGTGGAATAATCTAATGTACTGTGATTAAAGGTTGAACTAGATGATCTTAAAGGTCTTTTCCAACCTAAATGCTTCTATAATTCTGTGAATTCCTAGAGTTGTTTTGGGGGAAAAGAAACCTGTATTGTGATAGGTGTTTTATAGACTCCAATTTCTTTGTTTTGCTTTAAAGCTTGGACTACATTGTCTTTAGTATGTTTAACCCCATACAGATAACATGTCTTGTGCGTTTTAAAACATCTTTTATTTCAAAACAATAAAAGATAATAAAACACTTCAGTGTTGTTCTGGAAATGTAACATTTCAACATAATTCCAGTCTGGATTTTTTTTCTAACTAAAGCTAAGTCCCAATTCAAGACTATTTGAGTTGTACTGTGAAGTACTATTTTTAATAATTACTGAATAATAATTTTATAATAATTTTAATAATTAATCATTAAAATATTAAAATAATGATAATAATTACTAAATAAGCTGATACAGAAGATAATGTTTTTCTAGATTAAATATTTCTTTTCATTAATATTTGTCTCTTTTTATTCTCTCTTTTTAAACATAGAAGACTCCTTTCTCTTAGGTTGTTATTAGTTGGTATTTTTAAATGTCCCGTGACTTCTTACTTCATATTTTTCAGGTAGACTTGGAGAAAATTTTTGTCCTTTGTATATAGTAAAACAGAACTCTTAACTCCAGTCTAACTCGGATTATATAACTTCAGCAGTTAATGAAAATGTAATTTAATTGGCAGGGAACCAGATGAAGATAGTACGTGATAAAATGGTTTTAATGCATGTTTAGCAAAATGTGGGCTCTGGTTATTTTACTTCTCTTAATTTTTGGAAGTCCAAACCTACAACTAAATGACATCCTTTTAATGCGGTCTTTATTAGAAAATGACTTCGTTTGTCAAGGAGCAAAGAAAGTAGAGAAGGCTCTAAGCAGCGTGTGATTAAAAATCTAAGTAGTAAGGTTTTTAAGAGTTGTCTTTAAATAATTCTCAGATTTTTGTTTGTTCCTTTTAGGCAATCAGTTACTATGAGGCTGCCTTGAGAAGTGGTCAACAGAACTTCCTTTGCTATGATTTGGCTGAGCTTTTAATGAAGCTGAAGCAGTATGAAAAGGCAGAAATAGTACTTCAGCAAGCTTTAGATCATGAGCCTGGTATGAATATCCTTGATTTACAGCAAAACATACAATTACTGCTATTATTTGTAGTTCCTGTGTGTCTGCAGGGAATAAACAAGTTCTAGATCAGTGTTCTTTGGAACTGTAAAGCACAGGGAACTATTAAATGATAAATACGCCCTAAAATAAGCTTCACATTTATTTAAAGATGTTTTTGCTAAGTTTTTTTAAACTTTGAACATCTGTGATGGATAAAGAAGTCCAGGAATTACAATAGCAGAGCTCTATACAGGCAAGATTCTTACTTTTCTTTGCTAACAGAAGTTCTGATCTGAATTGATGAAGTATAGATGAGTCGTTCCTGTGCTTAGGGGATGGTTAAGTGGAAAATGGTATCCTTCAGGGCAGAGAGACACAACTGCTTGCAGATGTCTCTTAGGATCCCCTTTTATATGTCAGGAATGTGTACTCACAAAGTTAACTCACGCGTTTTTTCTTCTGCTAAAAGGCTATCAAGACATTTAGTGTGAGCTGTTGAGTACTTCTTAATGGAATCTCTTTTGCAGTGGCTTAATTATAATACTTGTTAACTTTTTTGGCTACCTGGATAGAAAAACAGAGTTAGTATTATCCTTCTGTAAGCTTTTCTTATGCCAGTAACTCTTTTCATTTTACTAATCTCTCAGGATGGTCTTTATTCTCAAAAAAAAAAAAAGGATTTAATGTTTTTTTCCTTACTTAAGCATTTGAGGATCTGACTAACTTAATCATGCTCAAAACAGTTTAATCTTTTAGTGTGAAAAGATTAAATGAGTATTAAATAGTTTGCCCCGTTTACCTTAAAATCTTCTCTTCCATCTTACAACAAAGCAAAAAGTACATAAGCTGCTATAATTTTTGTATGTCTTTGATATACTGCTTTTTTCCTTTCTGGAGAATGTGTGTATATCGTTAGCTGAGTTAACGCAACTTAATGAATAGTTTAATATCTTTGATTAGAAATGCTAAAATAGATTTTGTGAAAGAAAAATAAAATATAGGAAGTGTTAGGGAGGGAATGATCTTACATAGCTGGCTACATTCTAGTCCCTGACTTAGAAGTCTGTCACAATTACAGGACTTAGACAGTTTGCTGATAGAGCAATACACTTACACTAAAAAAAAAAAAAGGCAATAACAATAAATCCACATAGGTTTTAGTGGCTTTTATGTTTTAATATGGAACTGTGCCCGAGATGCTGCTTTGTCAATAGGTTAAAATGAACTCTAACTGGGGAGAGCTAGTCTTATTCTAATACTACCTTACATGTGTGTATTTTTAATCATTATGTGAAAGTAGCTTGCTTTTTAAATAGATATTAAAATTTTTAGTTAAAATAACTGGTTGTATTCATGTCTATCTCTTTTAGCCTAGCAAAAGAAAGGTAGTTTTGAGGGCTGACGAGAAATTTCATGAAAATCCTGTGCTTTTTTGTACACTGACACAGAATCAGTTTGGATATTTTTACTGCCTTTGATAATGCTTTATATAAGAAGTACAAAGAATGGCTGTATTTGTTGTCCACTTAAAAGCTACTCTATTTCTGAAAATGCAAATAGACTAAACAGCCATGTGTCTTGTATTCTTTTTACATCTTTAAGCATCTTGGCCTTACAATCTACAAACAGAATGGGCTTTGATGTTTACTACTCCTATTGCCTACTAACTATGCACACTGAGTCAAATCACAATCATAAATACCTAAAAGTCAAACTGTGAAGTTTTGACTTAAGTTCTTGCCTGGAATATGTAGAGAACTTCGACTTTCACAGAATTAATTCTTGAAAGAATCATGTTTGTTTAATACAATTCTTACAGTTAATGAATTGTCTTCTATGATGGAAGATGGACGTTACCAGGTTCTTCTGGCAAAAATTTACAGCAAAATGGAGAAGACTGATGAAACAATAGCTTCATTACAACAGGTAAAAGGAGAAAACCCCATGAAAGCTTGCAATATCTTCATTTTTATCCCTTGTTTCACTTCTAACTTGGTTCCTAACCATATCTTTGTGAATGAGAAAAATGGATACATGGTAGTGATAAACCGCCTGTGACTGGTGTGAAACAAAGAGCAAAAGTCATTAGAAAGTCTAAGGTTTTTGTGAGCAGTGTTGTCTGAATTTTGGATCAGGCTTCTGGGTACTACTGGAAGCCTGCATTCGTACTATGTATTCATTTGTGTGTGGAACATAGTTTTTCACACATTCTGCTAAAACTGTGGGGGCAGGTAGGTTACCTATCCTTAGCTCAGCACTGAACACCATTCATGAAACAACCTAGGATAGCTTTCAATGGCTACACGTCACTTTCTTGTAACCTTTGTGTTTTTAATAGCTCTGATAAGCTCTGGTAATTCTAGAGTTGAGTATTACCCCTCAATGAGGCTTGAAAGAGCAAAGCTGGAAGCTAGAGATGATTTAATTCACGTTGAAGATGTATTCTCACAAATCTTGAGTAAGAGGTTGAATCTCTCTCTACATTCTTCTCTTCCATTACACCTCCAGTCTGGTACAGAAACAGGAAGCCCTTGGTAGTGTCTTTTGAAAAGCAAGTAAAGTGAATTATACAGACAAATTAGATAATTGTATGTAAGTAAATAGTAATACCAGTATGATTTTACTAATCTGTTCTTAAACCCTTTTTCTTCCCTTATTTTCTTCCTTATAATGCACTCTTTCTTTCTCAAAGCTGTCATTTTTCCATTCTTCAGTAAAACTTCCCCCAAAGTAATTTAACTCTTGCTCTTTTGTTTATGTATTTGAGGCTTCTTTACCATATCGCACTTCTAGCTGCTGTTTTTTCTGCTGTTTTTATTATTGCCCTTAAAAATATCCTTTGTACCCATTTTACCCCTTTCTTCCATATTCATTTACACAAAAACACTTGTATTCTGATGGTTTCAGTAGAACTAACTGCTCAGTCTTGTTATTGCCTGTTGTTAAACAGCTTTCTTCCCTTGCATTTTCAGAGTGATGTTAGGAGTTCCTTGTGAATTCTACTGTGTTTAGATCCCCTTCCTGGTTGGGCAAAATGGTAGAGGGAAGAAGCAGTGCAGTACAGTTCTCTCCAGTTTATCAACTTTTAAATGAGCGAAGCAGCTCTTCTGAGACTTGGTTTAAATATTAAGATAGTTATAAAACTTCTTGAGCAGAAAGAGGGAGTCTCTTGTGTGGTAACTGGAGCGACTTAAGGTTGAAATCAAAGAAAATTGATCAGGTATAATCACCAAGAGGACAGAAAAGGAAATAGCTTTGCCCAATGTTCTTTTGTGACATCTGCTATTAAGAGAGCTCTGTCTCCTATTTTCTGCTACGGTTTTCTTAATCATTCTAAATGAAGAATCTCAGAAAAATAAAATATGAAGTTTGTTTGAATTTTTGCTGAGTTTTCTGTACTTAATGAGTTAAGTACATAGACTTTCTGAATTTGGGCTTTTGAAGTTTTGTTTGTATGCCATATCAGAAGCTTAATTTTAGAAAAAGACATGTAACACATGAATTGAATTCTTCTCATGTCACAAGGCAGCTTGGAGACAAAAAGTTGTTAACAGGATAACATGGAGATAGAGAAGTTGTTCTAAGCAAGGCTACAATGCTTGTGTGCAAAAGCATTGCTTTTATGCTTAATAATGCAGCTTTGTTCAATGGTGGCCTTCACCATTTTTGTGGTTACAGCTTCATTAGCAATTATAAATTGGAACATAACCATTTAAATTGGGGAAGAAGTTAATTATAAAAGCAATGCACAGACATGGGGAAAAATTAGACCAATAAAAATGTTTCATCTTAATTCAAATCAGTGTATTTGATATAAATATTCCTTAAATGTAGTATTAAATTAACATAAAATTACCACCCTAGTGTTTAACATCGTCAACAAGATGGAATCCCAATGTATTTCTTCTAAAATACTCAACTGTACGCCGATCTAAACCACTTACAAATCTTACCACTAGGTTGCTTTGCAGCGTTCTTAATATGAATTTGGGGGAGGCAAGGCATCTGAGGGAGTTGTGTGCGTGTGCATGCTTTTTAAAATGTAATTACATTATTTTAAAATAGCTTATCATATTGATTCCTTTGAAAAATGTTTACTGGTCATTTCTTATTCTTTTCCCCACACTAGGCTCGGGAATTGCAAGCCAGAATACTTAAACGGGCTCAGATAGAACAGCCAGATGTGGTTCCTGCACAGAAACAGTTAGCAGCTCAAATTTGTGCTGAGATTGCAAAGCATTGTACAGCCCAGCGAAACTATGAAAAAGCAATTAAATTTTACAAAGAAGCACTTGTTCACTGTGAAACCGATAAAAAGGTCAGTTCTCCCTCTGACAGTTTTGCATTGTTTTCATATCTAGCTATGCATTTTCATATTAACCACAGTGCAGCAGTATATTTGCAGTTGTTTTTGCTTTATAATGAAACCCTCAAAACTCTGTGTACATATTTGTGTTCTCTGCTTTGAACTTTCTCCCTTTCCTCCTAATTGCATAGGATAAAATAGTTGCATGTATTGCCAATTTCTGTCTATTTACATAAAATCCCAAATCGTGTAGTGGTTTGTATTAGTCTACATGGTGAGTCTGTCATCATGCACAAGAAGCTGTATGTGAGACTCTGTAAAGTGTTGCAGAGTAATAACAAATGCAATTAAGAAAACTGTTTCTGCTGGAATTTGTTTATATTCCAAAAGTAATCAGTGAATGTTAATGAGATATTTGCTTCTGTCAATGACATTGTAACTACTTGTATGTACATTTTTAAGAGAATTATTCTTACTGAAATATTTTAGTCTTCAGAGTAATACTATCTGAACATCTGTCTTCAGTATACCTCTGGAATATCTGTCTGAAGAAAAGTTTTATCTGTTCTGTAGGTGAGGGAATCGAAGTTAATTTAGTTATTTGACCAAGAGTCAACAGGAAACAGTGGAGAAGGCTCTGCCTTTGGAAGCGAATTGTACCTCAGGCTCCAAAATCTCTGAGGTTTAATACTCGTAGAACTGAACCAGCTTTCTTTAATCTTTGAATCACATGTGCTTATATGTTTTAATATACAGGCAATGTTGGAACTTGCACGTTTGTATCTTGCACAAGATGATACTGATGCCTGTCAACATCAGTGTTCCTTGTTGCTGAAGAACGACCAAGATAATGAAGCAGCAACGATGGTAATGTACCATTATACTAATTATGTATCGAAGTTTTTTTTGAGGTCTTTGTGTCTACAATGTGATGGATTCATAAAATGGCTACAGCATCAAATTTCAGAAACATCAAAAAAATCTATTGCAACAAAACGTTTTTTTCTGTTTGTGCTGGATACCGATTCAATATTAAGTTTCTATCAATCTTATCACTTTATCTCAATGCAAAATGCATGCTTAATAGTATCAGTGGAGAGTGGTAGTTGTAAGATTGACTATGATGTGGCTTAATTCATGATATATTAAATTATCTAATGGTCAGGGAAGAAGCTGAATTTCCAGCACATCAATATTAAAGCAAACATCTAAAAAACCTGCCAGAAGGTAAGAACTGTGAACTTAAGGTGTTTTTATGTCCTTTTTGAATCCTTTTTAATAGCATTCCTATCTAACCTTTTTTAATCAACGAAATCTCTATACATGGTCTGTATACTTTCGGCTTATAAAACAGCTGAATAGACTGAGCAGCTTTCACTTTAACACATAAGGAGCGAAATGATTTTGGAATGGGAATAACTTATTCTATCACATCAGGTAACATCTGGAATTTATTCTAGTATGGCTCAAGAATGCGGGTAAAAGCACTCTGAATACATTTTGTTCAATTTACTCTTCATTAGCTATCTCTCAGCAGAAAGAAACTGAAATGAACTCTTGACTTTATTTGCACTATGATCTTTCTTTTTCTCTAACTTGTAAGTTATTTGCTTTTCTATATGCTTAATATGAATTTCTGGGAAATAAAAATAAGGATGAAAGTATGTGAGTGAAAACAAAATATTTTTGAGAGGTATGTCAAAATGTTTTTTGTTTGTTCTTTCTACCTTAAGTGAAACATTGAGATGTGAGTCTGTACCTGCTCATTATCGTCCTGTGTCTGTGTAAGGTGTTTATTCCCCAAAGATTGAGGGGTGGGGATGGGAACCGGCACCGTACTTCTTGTGAAATTCCTGCAGCACTTTATAGTTTCAGCTCCCATTATAAAACAGAATCTGTTTTGTTTTCTCTAAATATGTCAATACTGTAGATGATGGCCGACCTCATGTTCAGGAAGCAAGACTATGAACAAGCTGTCTTTCATTTCCAGCAGCTCCTAGAACGCAAGCCAGGTGAATATTCAGTAGTGATATTTTCAATTCTTCGACACATAGTTCTAATGAGATACAGGCACAAATCTGAAAAAAAGAAAAAAAAACAAACTCATATGTTTAAAAAGAAATATGCTATTTAAAATGTAATGGATATTAAAAACAAAAACTACCACTGTGTTTTTCTATTAATTTACATTGCTGCAGTGTGATCGTTTACCTCCAGCTAAATACAACTAGTGTTATTTACTTGGAACTGTAAAGTACTTTGTGCGATTGATATTTTAAAATAAAAACACGTCTAGGATTTTATTTCTAGGTTAGTAGAAATTTTCTAGGTTAATAAAGAAAACAGCAGACAGGTATAAGGTTTTCAGTGGTTTGCAAATTATGACCAGAGATAGAGGTATTAAAATAATATAATGAATATAAAGCTTCGTAGTGGACTTTGAAAGAAGTTATAAGTACAGCAAATGTTTTTGAGTGTTCTTGAAAGTGAAGTACAGTTACACTCTTCTTTATGCAGTTTTTCTAGAAGTGTTGCAAGTATCACTTGATACCTTTTTTCTTGTATCTGTGGTTATTATGTAATATGCCTTATGTATTGCACTGTCACTTTTGTATGAAGAACAAGACAGGCTCTTCACTTCTAAATCTATTCATACAACAAATAGTTAAAATGATGTCCTGATTTATTTTTATATTTAGATAACTATGCAACCCTCTCACGTTTAATTGATCTGTTAAGAAGAGCTGGGAAGCTAGAAGAAGTCCCAAGATTTCTTTTAATGGCTGAAAAACATTCTTCCAGAACAAAGCTTGAACCAGGTTTTCACTACTGCAAAGGACTGTATCTTTGGTACTTGTGATTATAATTAAAATAAGGACAACTTGATGGTGTACTACTACGTATTTAAATTAACTTTCTTGTCATCTGTTATCATTCAGAGGTGCTTGTTATCTGTCAGAGGTGCTAATTATAGTGTGATAAATACTATAGCAGTACTTTGCTTAATTTCTTAGTTGGATTTTAGGAAAGGCTTCCTTGTCTCTTCTGAAATACTTTCCAATGAGCTCCTCTTTAAAGCAAAGCTATTTTATCTTGCATACGTCTTTCACATTTCCTGCTTGTTTAAAGGGATGTTCTTGCTGGTTCAATGATATAATACTGCTACTTTTCAAATTTTAGAATTTCTCATACTGTTTTTAGTTTGCAAAAACAAGCTTCTCTCAATAGTAGACATGCTTTTCAAAACTTGTATTATTAATGCATATAAGTATGAGATCTGTCTTCTAAATTGTTGGGATTCCTCTTGGGTTTTGGATGGGACTTGGGGCAGTAAACTTTACTTGCCTAGATTACAGTATTGTAATTTTCTGTCCAGGTATACAGGTGAACCAAATGATGCACTCCGGCATTTTAATAAAGCTCGAAAGGACAATGACTGGGGACAGAATGCAGTCTATAACATGATTGAAATTTGTTTGAACCCAGACAATGAAACTGTAGGTGGTGAAGTCTTTGAAAATCTAGATGCTGACATAAGGTAAGTGAACGAAGTATATGTTGCTTGGATTCTTCTGTCAACCCATCCAGCCTGCCTCTCAATGATGTGTCTTAATAATCTAAATTGCTAGAATTTCGGAGCTCATCTAATGTTTTGAATACCTATTAGATTGTGAGACTAATCTGAACTGTGAAATAAATCATTGTCAGACAGAAAATATTGAGGATTTTATCTGGAACATTAGCCACTTGTAGCATTAAAGGCAAGTTGTAGATAGGTTGGAACAGCCATTGTTACAGAAGAGAATCTATGTAGAATGCTTGTATAACAAAGGCATGTGTTTAGTGTGGAATCTGTACTAACTCAATTTATTTGGTGTACAAAAATGTAGTTTTAGATATGAAGGTAAATATTTAAACTTTTTTTTTACAAATACTTTATTTCTGATAATAGCAATTCAACAGAGAAGCAGGAATCCGTGCAGTTGGCTGTAAGAACAGCAGAAAATCTTCTGAAGGAACTGAAGCCTCAGACCAGTCAGGGTCACATTCAGCTGCGAATCATGGAAAATTATTGTCTCATGGCAACCAAACAAAAATCAAATGTTGAACGAGCACTGAACACTTTTACTGAAATAGTAGTGGCAGAGGTTAGTAACCTCTCTCGTTTCCTCATTCATCTCCCCTACACTTATTATGGTTAATTAGTCACATAGTTTACATTCAGAAAGTGATGTCTTACTACTACTATTTTAAGATTTCTTTCCTATGAAAGAATATTTTAAAAGAAAACAATACACAAAAAACAATATAGTGAAATAACATTTAAGAACTTCTGTACTGGATTGCAAACTTACAGCTCAATTATATGCTAATAATGCTACTTGCTAAAATGTGAGTAGGCTTTTTGGTTTGAGTTCTTGGGTTTGTTTTTAAATTTCCAGTTGGTGTAGTTTAAACATGGCAGGCAGCTTAGCACCACACAGCCACTTACTCCCCCCACAGTGGGATGGGAGAGAGAGAATTAGAAAGGTAGAAGTGTGGGAACTCATGGGTTGAAATAAAGACAGTTCACTAGGTAAAGCAAAGCTGTCCATGCAAGCAAAGCAAAAGAAAATTCACTTGCTACTTTGTCAGCAGGCGGATGTTCATCTGTTTCCAGGAAAGCAGGACCCATCATGCATAACTGCTTTTTGCAGCAACTGCTCTGCAACAGTTAAAACATCTGTGTTAGTCACCACTATTTTCATTAAAAAAAAAAAAAATCCAAATCATCTACAAGCATCTGTGAAGAAAATTAACTCGGTCACAGCCAAAAGCACGATACCAGTCTTGGCCAGCAGCTTGTCTGATGACATAAGTACATATGGTACCTTCATTCTTTAAGCAAAAACAATTCAATAGAAGTGCCTTCAAGCACTTCACGGCAACTTAGCAGAATTTAGATTCTAGGGCAAGATAATGCATGTGCATAAAATCCATTCTTATGATCTGAGTCTTCATTATTTTATAGCTACTTGTATTCCTTAACTCTAGGATTAACAAAGAATACTGTCACTTTTCAATGGTTTTTTATTTAAACAAGTACAGACACATTTAGTCTATCAAAATGCCAAGAAATATCTAAGTTGCTACTAGTCACTTACTGTATACTACTACACTGTTCCACCCACTGTGGCTGAGCTGAGTATGATGGTCCTTTTCTTCTTTGTACGGCAGTTTGGAGAATCAGTGTCACTCTGCCTCCATTACTGGCTTCCCATTCCTGCTCAGAGTTGATCATATGTTCAGTGAATATGCAGTGTTTGTCACATGGTGGCACAGTTCTGGCAGGAAGAATGCTCCAGTTGATTTAGTCTTCTCTCCAGATTTACATAAAATAGGTTTTAATCCCTTCAGAGTAAGAGAACTGAGCCAGTTCCATCTTGGGAAACTTCTAGGGAAGTACTCTTGCCTTGGCTATTACAGGGGAAAAAGTGATTACTGAATTTCATTTTGAAAGACTGTAACATGCTAGAAGGTTAAGCACTAGTGATTGTTGATACATACTAGGTGTGACTGTTGTGGGGTGTAGGGATGAGCTGATGATTATACGGAGGAAAGATTGGGGGGAGGGTGTGCATTTTTTAGCTCACTATGGCAAGCCTATTTACAGCAGCACAACCCCACAAAGACATGTAGAGGCAGAATACCAAGGGCACCCAGTAGCGAGCCAAGAATGCAAAGAGGGGGAGAGAAACTTGTAAGCTAGCTGCTAATGGAATCATGTGTTCAGGATATGAAACCCATTCTAGGAAGGGCAAGACTTTAAAAGTCATGCTTCTTATTTTTTGCTTGAGGCTCTTGCACAGAATGGTGGCTTTTAAGAACCTTGTTTACTGAGTAGCTTTCCAATACAGGTAGTTTAGACTTGTAAGTCTAGGAGCTGTACACCTAGAAATAGGAATCTCAGTCCCTGTTACTGACATTCACAAATTTCTAAAAGTAGAAAATACTTGTATTGTAACTTCAAGTGAATTCAGTTTCATCAGAAGTATTTATTTGTATATCAAAAGTTAGTTGTATCAGAATGTTTATTGTTGAGATGAGGTATATGTGGATGCTTTCAATACTTCCTGAGCCTGGAGAAGTTTGTTGTGACCCCAGCCAGACTAACATTCAGCCTCTTAAATATTTAACCTAGTGCTTATTATTGTGATTAGTATTATAAGAATAACCACTGCTGTAAATGGAAAACATCTTTCTAAGATTGGATGTTCTATCTTTAGTTCCTGCAATTTATCTTTTATTTTAACTTTCCGGTACTGTATCAGAAAGGTATAAACACTTAGATTTTTCTTTTCTTTAAAGCAAAATCAAAAATCATTTAAGTAGTTACTATGCCTTTTTCTGCAGAAAGATCATATACCAGCACTCTTGGGAATGGCCACAGCCTACATGATCTTGAAACAGACTCCACGAGCCAGAAATCAGTTAAAACGGATTGCAAAAATGAACTGGAATCCCATTGATGCAGAGGAGTTTGAAAAGAGTTGGCTTCTGCTTGCAGATATATATATTCAGTCTTCAAAATATGATATGGCAGGTGAATTATTAAAACGATGCCTTCGTCATAACAGGGTAAGTGACTGCACATTAGAAATATTTTAATTCATGTAACTGTTTAGTTTTCCTTTGAAACATGGAACAGGCATGGCACAGGAACAGATCTTAGCTCTTGTGTTGTTTTCCTCATCTTTGCCTTTTTCCTGATCAAGCTGTTCTGTTTCATTTTCCTTCACCTGCGGCACATCCAGTAGTCTAGCTTCCTGTAGATAGTATACTACAAGCTTGGGATACCGTTTATGCTGTGCAGATTTGGTTTAGAAAAAAGAGCTCCAGGCATGGCTACACTGTTTGTTCCAGTATGCTCTGATTTGAAATCTCTTCATCGCTTTGGAAGCCTAACTAGAAAAGAGTGAAGTTAAACAAAGAATATACTTTATATATGAATATTTCTTTGCTCTGCCTTTGTAAATGAGGTATCTATCTTCATAAAAGCTATATTTATTCTCTTGAAATATTTAAGCTATGGGCAACATGACAATATACGCTCTTTATAATATTTACAATACAGTCCTATAGTAGTTTTGTTTATTTTCATAACTTTTTTCTGCTTCATTTATTAAACAGAGTATTCCTTTATGAATTAGTTTAAATTTCATAGTAAAAATTTTTATGGAATTAAATTGATTTATATGTATGTTTAACAATAGCTTTGCTTATGTTTTCTTCTTGTGCTTAGTACTTTTACTGACTAAGTAACTGAAATGTAGCTACGGGGTTCCTGGAGGCACTAAGTATTTTTTTGAAGGAGTAGTTATATTGTCCTCTGATATCTATACTTGTCTCAGATTAATTTAGGATGTCACTCTGCAAAATTCCATATAACTGATTTGTATTGCAAATATTTTAAATCAGGACTATCTTGTCATCAAAGGTAGTACAAGTATCACTTAAGCTTTCCAGTTGTACTGATTTGAAGTATTTAAGCAATTAAGGTGTAATTGCTTAAAGGTGTAACCTAAATAAAATCTTGAATGAATATTTATATTTTGCAGTCCTGTTGCAAGGCTTATGAATACATGGGATACATAATGGAAAAGGAACAAGCATATAAAGATGCAGCAATAAATTATGAGATGGCCTGGAGATACGGAAACCAAACAAATCCAACAATAGGCATGTTTATGTAATGTATATGTATCATTTCAGGCAATATAGTAAGAATGAAAACACTACCGTTACCTGAAAGACTGTATTTCTTTCTGTAGAAAGAGTTACTGGTTTTCTTCACATAACTCGAGCTATTACTGCAGCTACTTAATGGTCTACTTAAGTCTTTAGAAAAGCCCCTATGGCAAGAGATGGAAGTTTTATGCTAACTAAGAAACTTCATCTTACTGATTTTAGTATGAGGTTTGGTCTGAAACTCTTAGGAAACTCATAGTTGGCTATTATATGCTGTCTGTAAGTACAGTATTCATTTTGAATAATATATTTTTATAGTAATGCAATATGTACTAGCTGTAGTATTTTATACATGTTCTATTATCTGAGGGTGGTAGATCATTGACTTGTTTATTACTATTTTTTTTACAGGTTTTATATATATATGAATTAAGATTTCAAAAACTTTAAATGGCTTTAAATTACTTATCTTAAAATTCAACATAAGCTAAAAACTTGAGATAGTACTCAACTTCTAGTTGGGATGGTTAATTGAAGTCTAAGCTAGACTGCTACACTTGTAGACTATTTCATATAGGAAGCCCTTTATAAAACCTAAATGTTTAAAAATCTCATTTTGTTTTTCTATCTTTGGGAAAATACCTTTTATCTGGAAAATATCAGCCTGATGTGTTGCTATGGGACTTAACTATTCCAGTATGACTGGACTTTATCTGTGGTCTGCTGACAGTGGAACAGAATAGCATTTTAATTTCCCAGTTTGTTTTTGGTATAATGACTTTTTGCCCTTTGATAATGGAATTCTTTATTTTCTTAATAAAGAACATGGCAGGTCACACTGAGAAACCCTGTAGGGTACCACATTAATTGAAGGAAGACAGCCATTATGTGTACTCTGTAGAAAAAACATGCTCTCCAAAATGTCTCCTTTTGATTCCAACCGAGCTATTTATCAGTGTGTAAAGGAAATTCCTCTACTATTTAAAGTGACTTTCAGTAGAAATCTTGATATTTACAGGCTTACATGAGAGAATATTTGAAAACAAATATATGAGCTATAGAAACTTACGGTGATAAAAACACGCTTTAATGTGATATTTTACTAATTTAATATGGAAACTGAAATTGTCACCTTCTTTCCCCTTACACTTGCAGGCTACAAGCTGGCTTTCAATTACCTGAAAGGAAAGAGATATGTTGATGCAATCACTGTTTGTCATAAGGTAGAATTTGTGCTTAATGCTCTCGCTGCTGTAGCTAACTTGTTTTACATAATGATCCTTTTTTGTTTACTTTAAGATTTCTAAAATAGCTTAATATCATCAGAAAAAGACACTTTAAGTATCCTCTACATAACCAATCTGCTTTATCCAGAGCTCCCTGGCCATCAGGTAAATGAGAGATGTAGTGGTTGGCTATCAAATGTGAAGGCGTATTTAAGTGGCAGTTGCTTTTTTTGGTTCTGTGGTTGCTGCTTGTAAGTTCATACAGAATTGTAGCTGAAGGTGGTAATAAAATGTTAATACTGGAAGACATTGTTAGAAAGTAAATTCCTTTGTGTGGTCCAAACACGCATACACTAGATGCAAAATAATAAAGGGCTGTAATTTTAGAGCCAGAGTGAACATTGATATAACTATTAGTATTAATAACGAAATTATATCTTCTGCTTGGAGGAGAAATGAAGAGAACTAGAAATGATAAATTAAATGGAAGGATAAGGGAGAGGAGGGAATTGGAAGGCAAGAAGATGAAGTGGATAGGGTATAGTAAGAAAGAGCCTGAGGGAGTGAAAACAAAATCAGTTTATCACTGCAGAGAAAGTATTCTTGCAACCTTGGAAATGTCTCTGGAGGCTGCTGTTCTTAATGCACGCATTCCAAACCACCTAGAGGCTTTAGCCCTTGACCCTTGCATTTTTCCCACTAAGGTCACAGGGTAGCATGAAAGGGAAACAGCATCTCTTTGGTAAAGTTGTTCTTGACCTCTGTGTGTGGTAGTCTGTAGCTACAGATATTTGTGTTCTTACATGAAACTTCTCATATTATTGACAGTTTTAGAATGTGTAAGCTCAGTGATGAGGGGGATAACTACCCCAGTATTCTTTCCTTTCAGACAACTGTTATGTTGTGGTTTTTTTTGTCTTTTGACAGGTGCTTGAAGCACATCCAAACTATCCGAAGATCAGAAAGGAAATACTTGACAAGGCCCGTGCATCATTAAGAACATGACTTAAAAAATTCAAAGCTCATCAACTTGTTTGTTTAATCTGACTTTGGAAACTATTGCTATGACAGTGACCATATCAGCACAAATTTATTGTGAATATGGAATTCAATTTCTGTGAATATGGAATACAGTTACATTGCATTAGAAATCTGGTTTATTTCCAAGAAAAATCTGCAGCCCTGAAAGGAACTGTAGTTACTCAGCAGAGAATACTGCCTATGTGTATGGTATATAAAGCGTCATCTGAAAATAAAAAATAACAAAAGTAAGGGCCACAAACATCTCTGTAAAATACTGCTGGAAGTATATTTTGGATAACAACTCCACAACTTGGACACTAGTGATTTACTTCCTTATTACCCATCTACTTCTCAAAAGTGAACATGCACTCCACACTGTGGAGTACAAGTTATATATATACTATACTGCAAGTAATCTATACTGCTGTGTGTTTTAAAGAAAAGAGTAAACATAATAAGATAATACTTGTATGAATACAAGGGTGTACGGTAGTTTCTTTTCAGAGAAACGGTACATAGGAGATAGTGCACTCATTCTTTTGAGTTCCAGCATTTAAAAAAGTTTTAAAGAATGTAATTCTGTATTCTTTTGTCCTTTTGAAATAGCACTCAAAACAACAGCCTGTCCTAACCTAGCGCAGGATTTCTGTCTTTGCTTATTGTTGAGATGCTGGATCTTGGTTTAAGTAATCTGTTCATTCAAAATTTCTAAAATATGCTTTTATTTTTACGTATACTGTAAATACACTTGAGTTTTTCAAGATTAAAGTAATTGTATACATTGTCCTCAAACTTTGATTTTTCATGAAATTGTAATATTTAAAAATAAGATTTTATATAAATATTCGGTAAAGGCTTTTAAAGACTATGCAAGTCCTCTACACAGTATTTATTCTTTACTCATGCTGTTATCAACCTGTCTGTCAGATTTCCACGGAGAAAAATATTTGTTATTTTTAACTTGGAGTGTTTAGTCTTTCAATATTATATGTGTAGACAGTACAGTCATATGTGCAGAAGTTAATGATATGTGCAGAAGTTAATGCTTGTTTCACTTTTTTCCAAAAAGCAGCTTTGTGGCTTTGTTTTGATTACATGGGATTGTGGTCTCTTTGTGTATGTAACATACCTGTGGCTCTTTAAGGGATCAACAGCAAGTTGTGAATGACATTTTGTCAGTCATGACTGACTCTTGTCAGTAATGCAGAATTTCTTCAAAAACATGCCAAACAAAAAACAGCGGTGCACTGTGGTATGTGTTTTTCAAACATACCTTGGTTATATGTATTTGACTAGAAAAATATTTTGGCATGAAGAAAAATCTTAAAACTAGTACTAAAATATCTTAATTTTGTTTTCCGATTAAGTAATTTTAGCTTTCCATGTTGACATTATGTAAAATCACTTTTTCTGGGGGTGAGGTGGTGGTCTTTTTTTTTTCTGACAACTCACTGTTAGGCTACACAAGGAACTGTTTAAAATCATATCTAATCTCACCTATCAGTAACTGGGTGCTGTATCTTGGATAACTTACTGCCTTGTTTCCTAAGTAGATTGACATGTATCACTTAAGCAGTGATGCTGCCTGCTGGAGGTTTCTAGGTTCTGCATTCAAATAACTTCTGAGTTGTTGATCAGCTAAACTAAAATTAATGGAAACTTTCAGGTGCAGGTGTGTAACATTTCTGCAAGCTTTGTGTGAAAGATGGAGTTAAGTGGCCTTTCCTTCACCAGGTAACCTTGAAACTTTATGCTATTGACTTACTCCTTCTGTACAATACAGCCACAACAAAGGAGGGGGAAAAAATAGGAGATTGAGGGGGGGGGAATAGGACTGATGATTTGGGAATTAAATGAGGAACATGGAAAGAACTGGAAAATGCTGAGGCGGGAGGGTGAATTATAAGGAAGCTGGGCTGTGGGGATCAGTAGACTGTGAATCCTTAATCTGCTGGATTTTTTTCCTCCACTGCTAAAATTACAAAGGCCTGTTTCAAGGCAGTTTCTAATAAAACAGCATTTCTTTATCCGCAGCCTTTTCTGTACTGGATCAGTGTTTCTGCTTGCTCTGTAGCACTGGAATAACACTTAGCTCAAGTTTAGAATAAAATAGGTGCTTTTATGTCAAAACGTGCAAGATGTGTTCAAAATTGGTGAAACTAAATTGCATCTACACCTCTTTTCTTTTATTGTGAGCATAAGTTGCACATTGCCTTTTCATAAGTCAGTTAACAGTAGGCCATGATGACGGTGTATCCTCATTTTGGCTAGGATAGTGTTAATTTTCTTCCTAGTAGCTGGTATGGTGCTGTGTTTTGGATTTAAGGATGAAAATATCATTGGTAGCACGCTGTTTTAGTTTTTGCAGAGCAGTGCTTACACAGAGCCAGGGACTCTGAGCTTCTCATGCTGCCCTGCCAGCGAGGGCCTGGGGGTGCACCAGGAGCTGAGAGGGGACACAGCAAGGACAGGTGACCCAAAATGTCAGAAGGGATGTCCCACACCATCGGTGTTGTGCTGAACAATAAAACTGGGGGAGTTGGTCAGGGAGGGGCTGGGCATTGGTCAGTGGGTGGTGAGCAATTGCATTGTGCGTCACTTGTTTTATATATTCTATTATAATAATTATTTTCCTTTGCTTTTCTGTCTTATTAGATTGCTTTAATCTCAACCCACAAGTTTCACCTTCTTCTCTTAATTATCTCCCCAGTCCCACAGGAGGGAGGGGTGGGGGGGAAGCAAGTGAATGGCCGAGTGGTGCTTAGCTGCCTGCCGGGTTAAACCACAACAATGTGATACAGAAATTAGCTGATAGAAATTAATCTGAGACTTGAAGGTTTTCCTTGCTAATTTACGGTGGAGAATTTTATTGATAGAGCATGGAAGTAAAAGATTTGTGGAGTCTATTAGGCATCTTGAACACATCTAGCCACTCATGTTTTCTTATGGATGAAGTCTTTAAAATAAGAGTGCAATTGAGGCACATCTTTAGATTTCAATTAAAAAAGAAGCAGTGGTTGCAAGTTAATCCTTCAGAGAAAATCTGGCTTTAATATAATATTCCCAGAAGAAATAAATGGCCTTTCCATTACCCTTTTGGTTTGTATAAGCCACTTAAAGATATTCTGACCTTACTAAATATTTTTTTTACTTTCAGTGCAGAAGAAGTGGCTTCGTTTCATTTCTTTGCTCCAGCTAATTAACAGTGTTAATTTCAGTGTCTGCTTTTACAGTTCCTTATTTTAGGATGCATGTCCTAGCAGATTTTTTTCAGTCCCTTTCTTAATAAATGGCTTTGAATGGAAGAGGCTCCTGGAGGATGAGAGGGAGGATGGAGGGGAGTCAGTAATGCTGATTTCAAAGAGCTGCAGTCTTCAGTACATCGTTGCTTAGCAACCCATCTTCCACTTCTGCCTTTGAATAAAAGAGGAGAGCAAAGCTGTGGTTTCTGTTGATTCATTCATTGAAACTGGGAACCTAAGCATCCTGTAGCTATAGCAACATAAGCCATAGGTGTCGCTTCCTCTCCTTTCTTGACCCCTTTTCCCTGCAGGTACAGAATTCCTGGAGTATCTTCTAGAGGATCTGTAAACACTTTTTTTTGGTGATACATTTATCTTAATTTCCTAATTTCCTACTCTTTTTTCAGATTTGTACCAATACTAGAAAGATGATCTAAAAATAAAGTAAAATAATTAATTTCATTAGTTAAAATAACTAAATTAGATTCTTACAGGGGAAAAAAGTAATATTCAGGTTCTTTCCCCTTTTTCAGACTAGGTTTAACTGTCTTGAGTCATGTCTGAAATGTGGCTACAGCAATTTCTAGAAAGGCTCACAAATCAGGAAACTCTGGTTTAGCAACCTCAACCTTTATCTTAGAAGTCATTAGATGAGTGAGTAGCTTTACAAACATCCCAGTTTAAACAGAGGTTATATTATTGGGGAACTTGTTGAAATTGTTCTGAAGGAATTGTCTTTGAAAGTGATCCAGGAGCCAGCATTCCAGTGTAGTCTTGATGCTGGCAGTGGAGTACTGGCTCTTAGGGAGCTGGTCGTAAAGAACTCGTGAGCTGCTGTGTTCTGTGCATGAAGATGAGCAGGAAAAAAAGGAAAAATCACTAGCAAGTTCATCTGCTTGCTACTACACCACCTATTAAAGTAAGATCACTGGTTTGTCCATTTACAGTCCTTGCAATGATGGTTCTGATCTCTGGCTTCATTTACTCTGTAGTTTTACCTCTTGCTTAATTTTCAGTGAAACTGACTTTTTGAAATATCAATCTGCTTTAAAATGCTTACTCGAAATATGTGATTTTTTTTTTTCCTCTACTAGAACTTGCGGTTTGGTAATTATGTGAGATGGTACCTGCTAAAAGAGGAGCGGAGGGAATGATCTAGACCTTGTTCTGAAGTGTCATGCTTTAAAGGTGTAAGTATTCCTATCACTGCAGGCTTTATTTTAGAAAATGGCAGATCTTGAAGTCTTTCTAACACTAGAAATTTGAGTGAATTTGAGGCTACAAGAAGTTGAATGTTGGCTGTGCTGTATTTGCTACACTTGATGCTTAAACATGCAAAGGTAGGAGGGAGGGTTGTGTGCTAGCACTACCCCAACACATTAACTATGAAGGAAATCTGTGGTGGATAAACTGTTCCTGGAAAGAAGAATTAGTCATAAAATACTGGCATTGCCCTGGGTGGCGGTGCTGCCCGTACACCGTCTGCCACCTCACCACATGTTTGCAGAGCCCCTGGGCAAACTGCAAGGAGTCAGCTCCGAAATGCTGGCCTGAGCGTGCTGCTCCGTGATCACTAACTACGGGTACGGTAAGCGAGGTGGGGAATAAACTGTTCGGTGTCAAAGAGATACTTATAGAGAAGTCTGTCGCTGCGTGAAGCCGGGCGGTGTGCGGGAAGGCAGCGCCGTGTGAGGCGTCCCTGCCCTGCCCGCAGCCCGCCGCGCTCTTTCCCAGCAACGTCAGCGCCTGGTCAAGCGAGCCGGGGGGGCGGGGGCGCGGGGCGCAGCCTGCACCCTGCACCTGGCAGCCCGCCTGCAAGCGCCCCGGCCCGCGCGCACCGCGGGGCCGCTCCCGCTTCCCGCCCGGCCGCGGCCTCGCGCACCTGGCCGCCAGGTGAGGGCGGGCGCCGCGCAGGCGCAGGGCCGGCCGCACGCGCGCACCTGGCGGCCGCCGAGCGGAAGCCGTTGCCGGCGCTGTTGCCGCTGTTGCCGCCGCCCGCCCGGCTTCAGCCCCCCTCAGGCCGCGGCCGGGCGCCGCGCTCCCCTCCGCCGTCCCGCCGCCGGAGCCAGGTGAGCGGGGGCAGCACGAGTTTGGGGGGGGGACGACGACGACGACTCCCTCCGGTCCCGGTGTATCGGGGGGTCCGGCCCCGCGTGTCCCCGCCGTGGGGAAGCGCGGAGGGGGCGCGGAGAGCGGACGGGCGCCGCCGCGGGGCGCACGGGGCTGGGGACGCCCGGCGCTGCCCGCGGGAGGTGCCCGCTGCCACGTCCCGCTCCCGGCCCGGCGGGGGGCTGCGGGGCTGCCCCGTCCCGCCGCAGCCAGCCCAGCCCAGCCCCGCTGCCCGGCGGGAGGCGGCGGCGCCCGCGGATGGTGTGTTGCTTTTGGAGAGCTGACAAGGGAAGCGAATCGTAACGCGAATAACCCAACTTTCGGCCGTCCTTAACTTTCTGTGAGGGCGCTCACATATCGAGGAGTCTTCGCTAGATGTTTGAATAGGTCAAATAAAAAACGTCTTGCTGGAAATATTAATCTTTTGTATTTATCCTAGTAATGTTTTACGTGTTAGTCTTCTGTCACAAAACTGCACCTTTTGTCTGATAAACGATAAGCAGTCGCGATCTGTTCAGCCTTGAGGAGAGCCGGTGCCCCGCTGCGGAGCCGAGGCGGAGGCGAAGCCGCAGCCCGTGGGCACAGCCAACATACGGCGTACAGTTCCTTTTTTCAGCCAGTTTGCCCTCTGGCTTGGTCAGCTTGGCATCTGCTACTGTCATTGCAAGGCCTCTCAATAACAAAGCAAAGTAAAAATTAAGTTAGTTACAGAGAGCCAGACTTACTATTTCTGTTGTGCTGCGGGGAGGAGTAGAGCAGCTTTCCTCCTCCTCGTAACTGCTGTTGCTATTTAACCTTGCCCTGGTTTTGGGTGGGGCAATACCGGCCACAGCCTGGATATCTTGACTGCTGTCAAAATAGAAACAGGATATAATTGCCCTTTTTGTGACACAGCCCCAGAATCTGTGGTCCTTGGTGTCTGACTGCATTGCTTTGAGACATTCCTTTGCATGAATGTGTTGCCTGGCCTATCTGTTCAGTGAGCTGATGCCTAGCGCAGGGCTTTCCCTTATTTTGGGGCCAAGTTAGAGAAGCATGTTTGAATGTGAATTGCTGATCAGGTGCCACCCAGTTTCTCCCACGAGTGAGTTTCTCTCACGAGTTTCTCCTCCTCATCTGCTCATTTCTGTGCTTATGTTCTAGAAGATGGGAAAGGGCTTCAAGTTTCCAGACTGCAAAGTGCTAGATTTCATGTAAAATGCAACTTTATTCGTTTGCCCAACTATTTTCTGCCTGATTTTCCAAAGGTTTGCTGATATCATGTGCTGTAGGTTATAGTTCTGCTTATAAACAGAGAAATCATGTCACAAAACTACTTACTAATGAAGTTGCATAGTCAAATCACTGTTTGGTTTAGTTTTGTTATGTAAATTTATTCAGCAGTGACACACAGAGCCAGTCACGTGGGGACAGGAGGAAAGAGAAGACACCTTTGGAAGGTTCTGACAAAGATCAGTTTAGCAGCAATTGACCCAGGAAACCTCATTAATTTTTTTTTTTTTTTTAAAAAAAGACAACTTGCTTTGCCTTACACTTATGCTTTAAACAACTTTAAATTCTAAGGCCAATTAGAGAGTAAAACTGTGACTTCAGGCCATGTACTGAATGCTCAGATGCTCTCTTCCATAATGATCACTGAGATGGATTGCCTCCAGTCTTTGCCAGAAAAATCTATGCCCTTAGACTTTCTAAAACAAAGAGTGGAGAATTGAATATGTTAGAGCTTCTCTTTTCAGGAGCAGAACAAGATTTCCACAGTCTGAGCTTCAGAGAATGTATACGAAGAAACAGTATCTGGGGTTTGCCAATCTCTAGTCCTTTAGGAGCACATGCCCTGTCTAGGAGAGTAACCAGCAGCAATATTTTAGTGGAACAGGCAGGCAAGTATCTTCTGCAAGTGCAGAGACAGAAACTGACCAAATGATTGTTTCTCCTTTTTAGGTGAAGCTTTAATCCTTAAGTTCTGTATGTTTCATTTTGTAAACTATTTGTATTTAAGACGGATACAAATATTATCATGAGCAGTAGTATAGTTTGGTAAACTTTAGCAACTCTTTTCGTTTTCCCCAAGTTCTGAAGAGCTTTTGTTCTTGATTGTATGGGAAGCCTCAGTATTCCATATTCAGCAAAGCCTGTATGAAAAATTCACTTCAAATTTGTCATTTCTTAGTCTTGAGGTAGTAATGAGAGTGGATGTTCTTCTGGAATGTACTTCTGGGAAGCGGGCGCAGTTTTGTTTAGTGATTTTTATTTAATTATTTGGTAGGAAAATCTCAATTTGCATGGTAGTGGTAGAAGAAAATATCACTTTCCAAAATTATTATTTCAGTAGCTAATAACTTAGTAGCACCTGTGTTGGTATTCGTGCACAAAAAGACAAAAAGCCTTGTCTAGAATCTTAGATTCAGCTACATTGGTGGTGGCAATAGGACTTCTTACTAGTCCAGCAAATATAGCTGGGTATCTTTAACAGACTTTTGCTATTCTGGTGAGAACGGCTGATCATCAGGGTCAGGTCTTTTTTTCCTCAAGAATTTGATCCACGTTTCCTCTTCCCACACCTGCTTTCTGATTGGGGAACGTTAAGGTCTTGGTGAAGGGACTGCATACTTGGATACGAGAAAATAGAGATATGTTTTTAATGAGGCTGTGATGTTGGAGTTAGGAATTAGCTTAAGGGTGAACCTAAGTTGTATAAAAAAAATGTGATTGAAATCATCCATAAGGCTTAAATAACTATTTTTTAAAAGTATATTTTAAGTTCCATAAACAACATTCTCAGGAAACAGAACCCTATTTAGCATAAAAGAAAAGTACATTTTCAAGCAACTTTATTAAAAAAAAAAAAAACCTAAGGTCAAATATATTGTTGTTCAGTTTTATTCAGAGCAAGCTAACTTCAGTCAGACTTGTCTACATGTTGGCTACCGGAGTGAGGTTTTCTTGTAAGCCAGGGTGTTTGCAGACAGTCTGACATCACAGTTAGTGGGTGGCATAATGTAACATAGACTGTGTATTGAATTCGTGCGCTACCCATGTGATGTGGTTTGAAGTAGTATGGCAGCTGCTTTTCAGCACTTTCTAGAAGACTTGTAGTGCATATAAGTTTTCTGGTTATTTTGTTTAAAAACAAAAGCAAACAAACAAAAACCCTTCCCTGAAATAAAACTTCTGGTGTTTAGGGCTAATTATTTCAAAGTGCTGCAAAAATGCAGGCTGCTATTAGTGGAAATAACTCTAATGAATAGCATATTAAATACTTTGCTGAACAGTCACCTCAGGGAATTTAATTGTACCACATATTTCTTCAGCATGTCCTGGAGGATGGAACAGTAGCTTCGTCTGTGCTTACCGATGTTGCTATGCCATAAAAATGTGTGAGGTGTTTGTGGGGAATAAAGATTGCATTTCTGACTGCAAAATTTATCCTGGTTAAAAACCATAGAAAAGACACAGCTTTCATGACAGAAGTTGTTTGGATAATGTAGTCTGTGTTCTGCAAAATGGTACTGTTTTGTATGATAAATAGCTTTTCTCTTAATATCAAGCACTATCCCTTCAAGATATTTCGTCAATAAAATTACGAACAGAATTTGTCCATATTGAAGAGTATGGGCATTTGTAGCAAAGGAGCCCGTGTTTGTCCATTTCACTGCTGCACCTACTATCCCAAGGCTATTACTTGACCCTTTCTTCCCAAAACAGCCTCTGAAGCACCACTTGCACGATTTCTGTGCACGGCATGCTGCCACATATGCTACTGGCATGTATGAATCCACATTAAAAGGCTAAGTTGTGTTGCTCTACTTGCACAGCCCACTTACATGAATTGTCATTTCATTTCTGGGGGCAGACACATTTCACCTGTGTGCTATGGCAGTCGTTATGTGTGAGCAGGCAGTATAGATGTCTCCAATACAAGAAAATACATTGTCAAAGATAAAAATTAATATAGTTACACAGAAAACTAAATGATGAGTAAATTGCTATATATATTCTTGTTTGCTTGTTAGCTGTACTTACTATAGTCTTTAATGACACGTCTAAAGACAGATGTATGCAAAACACAGTGTAAGAAATTTTCCTGATGAATTATAGATTTTGTTTATTTTGCTTTACAAATATATGTTCACTATTTTGCTGTGTTGATTGTGGTGTCCTAAGGATTTTCATATGCTCAAGTTTTAAAGGAAATAACTCCAAATAAAATTAAAAGCAATTTGGTTTAATTTTTTGGTAAAATGTACCTATGCACTTCAAATGTTTTCTGAAGGATAGGTTACTGTGCCACCATCAAAGCCAGCAGCAGATTTTATTCGTCTGAAGTATGTGCTAAAATCTACATAAGTAATGTTTGGTATCATCTAGTCCATGATGTTTGGAAATGATATTTGGCTATGATGTTTGGAAACAAACAAGAACAACCTTATGCTCCCCTCCCTACATGTTTATATGATAGATTATGACTAAATGGCTGCATGTGAAATAAGGAAGTTGCCAGGTGTCTTATACGTATATTTGAGGTACTTTATATTACGCATATGTGTATATATAAAAGCTTTCTTTTTCTATTTGAAGAAAATGTATGTATATCGCTTGTTGGAATCCTAAGCTTTAAGACTTACTGATATTGCATGTGCTTATGCCTGGTGCACTGAGAAACAATAATGTGATTTTTTTTTAATATAGTGTTATGAAAACATTCATGGTTAACAGGTTGCAGAAGCTGCAGACTCACGCTGAGGCTGTGGTTATTTAGCAACAGTGGTTTTACAAGTTACAATCTCCTTGGCGGGTGCTGAACTGTACATATGCTTCGTGATTTGCATTATGTAGTGGGCTTATGCGGCAAGGTTTTGGTAGCTGCAGGGGTGGCCTCTGCGAGAAGAGATGAGGGGCTGCCCTGTGCTGGACCCAGCTGGCTCCAGCCGGCTCCAAAATGGGCCCACTGCTGGCCGAGGCTGAGCCAATCAGTACAGCAGGTGGTGCCTCTGTGATGGCATATTTAGGAAAGGGTAAAAAAAAAAAAAAATATAATGAAAAAGCTATGCAGCAGCTGTGAGAGAGAGGAGTGAGAAAAATGTGAGAAAAAGAGCTCTGCTGACCAAGGTCAGTGAAGAGGGAGGGGAGGAGGTGCTCCAGGCACCAGTACAGAGGCTCTCCTGCAGCCTGTGGAGAAGACCGTGGCTTGAAAGACTATGCAGACATTGGTCACGGCTACCACGGGATCGTGAGGGGAAAGTCCTGTGTAATGAACTTCATTTCCTCATATGACAAGGTTGCCCACCTAGTTAACCAAGGGAAACCAGTTGGTGTAATCTTTTTGTATTTGAGCAAAGCTTTCAATGTTGTTTCTTACAGTATCTTTCTGGATGAAATGTCCAGCAAACAGCTAGATAAATACGGAACACAATGGGTGGACAACTGGCTGATGGGTCGGTCTCCGGGTGCTGTGGTAAATGGGGTTACATCAAACTAGTGGCCGGTCACTAGTGGGGTTCCACAGGGTTACATTTTAGGGTCAATTCTCTTTAATGTTTTCATAAATGACCTGGATGCAGGACTCAAAGGTATACTAAGTAACTTTGCAGATAACACTAAATTAGGAGGAGCTGTTGACTCCCTGAAGGGCAGAGAGGCTTTACAGAGAGATTTTGACAAATTAGAGGGCTGGGCAATCAGCAGCCACATGAATTTCAACAATAGCAAGTGCCAGATTGTGCACCTGGGACAGGGTAACCCTGGCTGTACGTACAGACTGGGGGATGAGAGGCCTAAGAGCAACTCTGTGGAAAGGGATCTGGAGGTTCTGGTGAACAGCAAGCTGAATGGTCAGCAGCGTGCCCTGGCAGCCAGAAGGGCCACCTGTACCCTGGGGTGCATCACACAGCACTGCTAGCTGGTTGAGGGAAGGGAACTATTAAACAGTGTCCAAAGGAGGGCAACAAAGATGGTGAAGGATCTAGAGGGGAAGACATATGAGAACTGGCTTAAAGTCACTCAGTTTGTTCGTCCCAGAGCAGAGCAGGCTGAGGGGAGGCCTCATGGCGGCCTGCAGCTCCCTCACAAGGGGAGCGGAGGGGCAGGCGCTGAGCTCTGCTCTCTGGGGACAGCGACAGGACCCGAGGGAACGGCATGGAGCTGGGACAGGGGAGGGTCAGGCTGGGTGTTAGGGAAAGGTTCTGCACCCAGAGGGTGGTCAGGCACTAAGACAGGCTGCCCAGGGCAGTGGTCACACTTAGGAACTGACTGTGATCCATATTATCCCTTAGCTGCTTGCGTGGAGAGGAGATAAAAGAGTCAGGAATGAAGAAGTGAAGTTGAGCTTGGGAAGAAGCAGGTTGGGGGGCGGCGAAGGTGTTTTTAGTTTTGTCTTTGTTTCTGACTGTCCTAGTCTATTTTTAATTGGCAATAAATTAATCTTCCCTGAATCTGTTTTGCCTGTGATGGTAATTGTCTAGTGATCTTTCTGTCCTTATCTTAACCCACAAGCTTTTCCATCTTATTTTCATCCCCCTGTCCTGCTGAGGAGAGGGAGTGAGAGAGCAGCTGGATGGGCATCTGGCAGGTTGGTAAGTTGGTTACAATCCTTCCCCAAGAAAGAAAGAAAAAGTTTTTATTCTTATATTTACTGTATACGGGCATCAGTATAGCACAAGGTTATCAGTACTAAAGAAAATTGGGAAAATAATGTTTGAGACGGAAGTGCACTGGATTTAATTTTTTGGGGGGTGAGGGAGAAATTTGTGAGCCTTTTGAAGGGTTTTTTTGGTACGTTTTAGTATCTACGTGGGGATGCTATAATAGCATTATAAATCGTTCCACTCCTCTGTGTTTTTAGAACAATAGTTCTATGGTAAAACTACTGCGGTTTGAAAATATGGGTTTATTTCAAAAGCTGACATAAGCTTTGAAATAAACTGTAATATGAACAACTTTGGATGCCTAACCCTGCAAATTCTTTAGGGAAACTGAGTGATGTGTTTTTCTGTTTTCTACAAGTTATATCTCTTCCTGAGAATATATTATTCTAATTAAAAATGCTGAATATAGTTCTGTTTTAAATGATGAAATAAATAAAAAATAACTTTTCTATTTATTTATTTATTTTTGAGGTTCTGTGGTCAGTAGTTAACAAGCAGTAATTAACTATGACTTTTGCCTGGTTGCTGCTTAGTTCACATTGCAACTTATCCAAAAATAAATCCGTGCTTTGAATTCAGGCTGGTTGCTATTTTTAATCTTTCTTTTAAACTGCCAATTTTGCAGAGAGAATTCAAATCACTTGGATGCTGGTAGCCCTGAAATGTTTTTCATAGTTTTTCATCTTTGAAAGCCACTGAGTAATTGCCTGTCTGTAAAAAAGAATTTAGTTCCTGAAAAAGGAGCACTCTGACATATTCTCTTGATGAGTTGCACCAGAATATGCCAGAAAGTGCAGTACAAGTGAATGAAAAAATATATAGATTGACTGCTTGGTACTCAGCCGAAATTAACCTACTACCGATTACCTGTATTAAGTCTGCATTTAACATGTATACTGATAACAAAATGAATCTTAATTAATTAAATTTTTTTTCCACTGGCAGTCTGGTTACTTAAGTCTGATCTTGAAATAAAAATGTTTTTCAAAATATTGGAAATTTCAAAACTGTAGAAATAAATGGTTTGTGAAGTCCTTTCTGTCTTTATTGTTCACTTTTCACATGGATCTTTCTGCATAGAACTTGAACTCACCATGCTGATTGCATGTTTTCCTTCTATCCCATCATTGACCTAGAATTTCATCCTTAAAATTCCTTAATTTTCAAAATTTGGAATAAATTTAATGTGAAGTAGTGACTTTGTCTAGAAATAGTGATTTATTCCTACTGGAATGCCTGCTTTCTGGTTCTTCTGTCTGAAGTATGTTTAAAAAAATGGGGAAAGCACATCTTGGGTATTTTAAAGATAGGTAAAGCCTGTCTTTAAGTGATGGACATATGGTGTTTGACAGTTGGGAGTTGTGAACTAATTCCTGCCCATTGCTTTGTTGTAGTTTTACATTGTTGTATATACTAGATGTCTAACTTGATACTTTTTATTTTATTTCACAGGTATTATATTTTCAAGAAATGGTGTGACCTATTCAGTATTAAAGAACATCATTCACAGGAAAACGTTTGTTTTGTGACAAACTTTTTAAACTAGAATGGCTTTGAAAAAAATGCCTAAACTATTCAAGAAATTATTTTTTCACTGGAAACTTTGGAAATTTAGCATTATTGTGTTTTTCTTTCTGGTATTTTTATTTTTATTACAAAGAGAAGTGGGCATTCAAGATTTTAAAGATGAAGGAGGGATTGAGCCAATTGTCAGAAAGAAAAGTCATGTATTAGGTCTTGTGCTAAATGCTATGAACAATATCAATGGTGCAAAGCCAAAAATGCAGATAAAAGCACCTGTTCGGCAAACTAAAGTTCCTGGAGAGAAACACTGTTTGCCAGGACACTATACTGCAATGGAACTAAAACCCTTTCTAGATCGACCTCTTCAAGATCCTAATGCTCCTGGAGCTTCTGGTAAAGCATTCAAAACCATCAACTTAAATTCAGAAGAGCAGAAAGAAAAAGACCGTGGAGAAGAAAAACACTGTTTTAATGCATTTGCGAGCGATAGGATTTCGTTACACAGAGATCTTGGACCAGACACTCGACCTCCTGAGTATGTGGAAATGTGTATGTCCCAACAGTTGAAAAACTTGTCAGAAATAGAAATGTGAAGACCGTAAAGTGATTTGATTTCAGCATTAGATTATCATTTAGGAGAGGAAAAGTCTCTTGGTGATACATGATGATTTACTGTGCATAATGTTCCACGGTGCAAAAGCCAAGAAAATTTAGAAAGGCTCACTTATTTCATGCTTTGGAATTCATAGTAACCATATTTAAATAAGCTTTCCTACTTCTGCCTGTAAGCTACATTTTCTCAGTGACTTTGTGGAAATCTGTTAAGTTTTACTTAGAAGAAAACTAAAACTGTGGCTTAAACTTTTTTTTTTCTATTTTAAATACCATTCCCCACTCCCATCCTTTTTTATTAATAAAACCACCAGCATAATTTAATAAAAAGTAGGAGTAGTAAACTGGTGAACCAAGCAATGGAACATCTCTGCAATCTGTAAGAAGGAGAAACTTTATTAATGAAGACTTTAGGACTTGGTGGGTAGAATGGGTTTTAGTTTTGAGCGATCTCTGTTCATGTTCTCAGCTGTTTGTGTCAGAAGTGACTAACCTTACTGAGCTGCTGCTGGTAGTATGCCTAGCACTCTACATGTGGTACAGCTCGCAGTAACCTTTACTGGAGTGTAACTGGTGAGATTTGGCCTGTATGTGTTGTGAGGGCTTTGGCAGTGGCTGTGATAATTGCCTTGAGAAGTATTCCAGTCTCTAGAGTTGACAGGCAATAAACAGTGAGTGTGCAACCAACTTAGAAATACAGGAGTGTTGTCATGTCTTCTTGTCTTACAATTGGATTTGGAGTTCTTTTCAGAATACATGCATTTTGAAAAAATTGTATGTTTAAAATTGTTTTCCTTGAATGGGATATACTGTTCTAAGCATTATATGATATTTCTAAAAATTACTGAAGTTCTGAATCAGATTTGTTCTATTTTTCCTTTCAAATTCTTCATTTATTCTTGTAAATACTTCATGGTTTTGGATTTCAACAGTAATGGTGACTTAGTCTGACTTTGCAACTCAGTGTCTGCTGGTCTCAGTAGAAAAACATATTTTTGTCTGAAGAAGACCCGGGTGCTATATGAAGTGTACTCAAATGTTTTTGAGACAGAAGTCAAAATGAGCCAATTGTTCAAGTGGAATTCTTATTTATCAATTTTTTACAAAATACTTTGTGCAGCTTTCCCAACCGGAGCACCCGATTTTGTGCTCCAAAACTTGGAGAGAAATTGGAGAAGCTGAAAGATTTAATGTCCATACTTAAAAAGCTTTGTAATAGAAAGGGAAGGGTTTCTTTTAAGAATTCAAATCAAAACTTTTTGTCCATTTTGTAACATTTGATGCTTTCCAATCTGTAGATGTATTGAACAAAAGTTTAAGCGTTGCCCACCATTGCCAACCACAAGTGTTATAATAGTTTTTCATAATGAAGCGTGGTCCACTCTGCTCAGAACTGTTCACAGCGTGATGTATACGTCTCCGGCCATATTGCTAAAGGAAATTATATTGGTGGATGATGCCAGTGTAGATGGTAAGAAGTCTTCCTATTTTCCCTTGAACAGCATTTATTTATTGATTTTAAGGCATGGTAGGAATGTATATAGAATGGGTTAAAAGAGGATATCTCCTTACCACCATAATGAATACCATATGGTTTTCAATGTGCTTTTGTTTCTTTTATTTCCTATAAAATAAAAAATAGTTCTCCCAGATTTTTTTCTTTCTAAGCGTTGTCAAATAAGAAATTCTTGTTTGCTCAGAGGTTTTTAAACCCCAATTCTGATTATTCAAATTCTAGGGCTGCTTAAACAGTAAAAATGGTTGCATGGCAAGTAGCTCTGTAATATGTGCTTAAAACTAATTACAGTTTATAGAACAAAGTACCTAAGGATAAATTGGCCAATGCTTTTAGGTCTTTGAATTTTATCATAGTGATTGCCTTTATGCAAATGAATTTCATTACTTTGAAGTGAAACTTCTTTCCTAAAAAATAAAATTATTTGATGGAAAAATAATTTTTAGTACTTCAGCTGATTGGCAAAGAGTTATGCATACTGGGTGTGATCAGAAATGCAAGTTCCAAAACTTTATGTTTAACTTTAGATGAACATGTCTGTACATACATGCTTTCATCAGTTTGTTTAGACTTATTTGCAGGTCTGTATCTAGTATATTGAATTACTTGGATGTGCAGTATGTTCAGTAGTGCAGTTTAATATGAAGGGTAGGCAGAGGGAGAAAAATCGTGGGATGTTTTATGAGGGATGTTGGGTTGTTTATCAAATTTTGCACCTTTAAAAGTTATTTCAATATAGCTTCTGTTGCAAGTAAATATTGTAGACTCTGAAAACCATTTGTAAAATGAGATGTCATTAATGAAAAAGATTGCAGGTTCTTCAGATAGTTTGAGTAAGTAGATATGTGATGAATTTGCCATGAGAATGGATTTTGAGTTGATATTCAAACAGTTGATACTGCAGAACAGATATACCAGCAAATGTCCTTTTTTAGAATTAGAATGAATCCTTTATTCTGTTAGTTTATACATACCGTTGCCTAAAATTTCATATTACAACAGTGAATAATACCCTAAAACTGGTTTCTCCTTCCAGAATACTTGCATGATAAACTAGATGAATATGTGAAACAATTTCAAATTGTTAAAGTAGTCCGTCAAAAGGAAAGAAAAGGTCTAATCACTGCACGGTTGTTGGGAGCTTCGGTAGCAACAGGAGAGACCCTTACCTTTCTGGATGCTCACTGTAAGTGTAACTACGCCAGGTCTGGTTTAAAATAATGTTGTCATTGATTTAATGTTGCAGTTTTATGAGTTATGTATGTCAACATTGCATGAACTCTTGAATTGCTATTTTATGTTATTGAAAGTAAAACTGGCAGTGCCATTTAAAAACAGTGTGTGTTGGTTTACTGTGGGTATGTTAAATTATTCTCTGTGTACTACTATATAGTCAAGTGAAAATTCAGTGCTTGTTCCCATTTTCTCCATAGGTGAATGCTTTTATGGCTGGTTGGAGCCACTATTGGCAAGAATAGCTGAAAACTCTGTTGCTGTTGTAAGCCCCGATATTGCTTCTATAGATCTCAACACTTTTGAATTCAGTAAACCATCTCCTTATGGGCATAACCACAACAGAGGGAATTTTGACTGGAGTTTGTCATTTGGATGGGAGTCTCTTCCTAAACATGAAAATAAAAGAAGAAAAGATGAAACTTACCCAATTAGGTAAATGTAATTTGAGTAATATCCTTCAGTTTTCATGATTTTTGTTATAAAAAGCCATTTGTAAATGATCTAGTTCTTCACATGAGTATGATCAGAAGTCCTAGCATTATAGATGTTTTTTGTGATATTTGCTTTAGGAACCAGGTTGTGAATTTTACAGCTTTCATACAAATGCAGCTTCCTTAAGACAATAATTGTTCTGCATTACCGTTCTCTCACAAACACTAGGAAGATCATAAGCAATTTCTGTATTTTTTTTTTTCAAGAGGGAGAGGGGAACTATAAACTGTTCTTTTCAGAGACAGTACCACAGATTCTGTCTCTCCATCCATCATCCCTGAAAAAATGACACCAAAGGTTCAGAGCACCTTGTACTAGACTGTTTCAGTGGTGCATTCAATGGTAATTGTTATGGGCTTTGGCTTCAGACAAGTTACTGGTCTAAAGGAATAGTAATTTTGCTTGATGTTCTCCATACAGGGAAAGTGTGTATTTTTTCCTGATACTGTCATTCCAGCATTCCAGCAGTGATTTGCCTAAATCAGTTGTTAATAAATGACAATAAAACTTTAAAATGAGACTCAGTGTGGGCAGATTTAATTGCTTGTACCAGAAAAATCTATCAGTGTAGTGGAACACTGACAAATGCATGAAAACATCCTAGAACATTAATACCAAGTTTTTACATCTGTATTTAAGAAAACCTACCTTAAATATAGTTTGAATCCTGTTTTCCTTGGTAAATTTCTCTTTTTGCAGAACACCTACTTTTGCTGGAGGTCTATTTTCAATATCAAAAGACTACTTTGAACACATTGGAAGCTACGATGAAGAAATGGAAATATGGGGAGGTGAAAATATAGAAATGTCTTTCAGAGTAAGTTTAGCTACTTAATTAGTACTGGTCTCTACACTGATAGTTGCACGATTTTTGAGGAAAAATTGGTATTAGATCTTGACTTCTCTGCTGAGTCAGCCATCTAGGACATGGAAAATAAATTACTAATAACCTATGAAATAAACTACAAATGTGCTCACTAAACTGTTATTTATTTTTTTAAAATGTGTTTTAAGTTTGATAGCTGAAGTGTACGTTCCCAGGGTTAACCTGATTAGGAAATTCACTTATGGTATTCCTGATACATACCCTCTTGCTGGTGTTTTTGATTTTTTTTTTTTACTTTTTAGGTGTACAGTAAATTTTTTTATTTTTTTTTCACCCCCTTAATTGTAATTGTGTTGCACTTACACAAAAAATGTTATTATTAGGTATGGCAATGTGGTGGACAGTTGGAGATCATGCCTTGCTCTGTTGTTGGCCATGTCTTTCGCAGCAAGAGTCCCCATACTTTTCCAAAAGGTACTCAAGTGATTACACGTAATCAAGTCCGCCTTGCAGAAGTCTGGATGGATGAATATAAAGAAATTTTTTACCGAAGAAACACAGAGGCAGCAAAAATTGTGAAACAAGTAGGTGGTGGTGGTGGTATTAGAAATCACACTTGCTGCGTTGAAAGTTTTGGTGAGCAAAAGTTATTTATTGACAAAGTATGTAAGAATTCGAGACATTTTAATGAAAATATAGGCATAGTTCAGTACTTAAGCCTGTAGCCGCCCAAAAAACATGTAGAAAATACTAAGTGTTTGGGTGGTGACAGTGTTGATTTCATTTGTTTATATATTTAACTATGATTAGTAAGTTTTTTTCATATATTCTCTAAAATCTTGGGTTGTTTGCATGGAATAAGCTTTGGAACTACCATAAGAGCACAGATGATGTTTGCATTGTCTATGCTCACTACTAACTTGTTTTTTGGAGGAAGAAATGTAATGCCTCTTTTGTCTCAAGTTACTTAGTGTTTTTATTTAAAAAGCAGTTTTTGTTGTTCTTCAGCTGCAGAATAAAGCATATTCAATGGTAGATATTAATTCTATTTCTATCTGTTCAGAAACGTAAGTTAAATTCAGAGTTTGGTGGAAGAGGTATTTATTTTTGTAAGTGTTACAGAACTTTGGTGTTTCACCAGCTGGAATTTATGCTTTTCTTTTAGAAGCTATTTTTTCGCTCTTAATATGATAAAGTTTAGTGAATATTGTATCCATAATAGCATTAGAATTCTTGAGTATGTTTAGCAGATAAAGACAACTGAGTTTAGTGTGGGAGACAGTGCTGTACTGACTATTGCGCTTATTAATTCATCCAATTCAGCACCCTCTTTAATGAGATACGTTATATTCAGCAGTTAGTTTTAAAGCTGTGGTCAGTATGGTCTTTACTTGTTTTTACTTTCCCACCTGATGACATTGTTAACATGGCCCTTTTTCTAAGGATACTTCTATTGCTTCCATGTCGCAATGTTGTATTTTTTTCCCTATGCTTTGAAATGCAGCAGGCAGGATGTCAGTGGTGTTATATAGGTACCGCAAAGCAAATGGTAGTAAGTGCAGTAGTGCAGTACTTTTTAAAAAAGATTGACAAATGAAGCTTAAAACTTGTTTGATGCTACAGTACAGAATATCATAGATTTAAATGTACAAGGTTGATATTAATAGTTTTAATATATTCCTCTTCCATCTTTCCTTCCTTCCATCGCTGCAATAGAAAACATTTGGAGACGTCTCAAAAAGACTTGTCTTAAGGCAGCGTCTGCAGTGTAAAAATTTTACCTGGTATCTCAATAATGTTTATCCGGAAGCATATGTTCCAGACCTGAATCCTCTGTTTTCTGGATATGTAAGTTTAATTATTTTCACTAACATTGTAGAATCCAGGAAGTTTGCTAATCTTTTATGCTACCTTAGCCATGGTGTTTATATTTTAGCTATCATAAATTTCTCTAGAGTTTTCTGTCAATACCGTGGGCAAAGAATCTCTCCTGCATATCATGCTGTTTAAATATTTTGTAGCTCTGGTAACAGTAGCTTTGCTTAAAGGGATCTCTCAACCTGATAAGCAACATTCTGCCCATCACTGCTAGTGAGTGTGACACACAAGTACTAAGCCAGTGGTGAGCAATTTCCCGAATTGTCAAAATAAATTTAGCTTTATATAGTAAGAAGTCTGAGAGAATTTTTATTTCATGTTAATGGGGAAAACTGTACTATGACAGCTATATACTCCTCAAAATTAGGTTTATGGTAAGAAAAACATGTGTTCATAGTTTAATGTAATTTATTTTAAAGACCATTGCATCTCCTCGGTCAACTTCTTAAACTTTGTAATGCTAAAACCAAAAAAAAAATTGAACAACTAATAATTATTACTCTCGAGTCAATGTGAATGTTTAGCATGTATTTACAAATAAAGCTTTCCCTTCCTCCAATTTTTAATATTTTATGTCAATCTTTTAAAATTGTAATCTGAGTAATGTAATAACCATGTATACCAGTAGCTGAATAATTCACGGTGCATGGCTGTAGACAACTGTAATTCAGTTAGTAGGCTTTTGGGTAGAAAAAATTAACTGAGAACAAGATTTTTAGGTTTGAGCATAGTAGAAATAACAAAATGAATTAAAAGTTGTAATTGTTAAGCCACAGGTTAGATTTCTAAGCAAGTGAGGCAGTTTAGTTTTTCTCATACCCACTGAGCTGTTTTATTTCTTTTTTGCTGATAACACCTTTTCTTTAGCTAAAAAACATAGGTAACCACATGTGTCTGGACGTTGGTGAAAATAACCATGGCGGCAAACCATTGATTATGTATTCTTGCCATGGACTTGGAGGAAATCAGGTAAAATATTTGATCCCTGATTTTTATGATCTATTCAGCTGTAACTTTACCGTATGAAAGCTTTTCATTTGTTGTAGAGGAATTGGCTCACTTTTAGCATGCAATTTTTAAATTTTTAATATTTTTTGTAAGAATTAATTCCTCTTTCTTCAAGGCAGGTTTCATACCGTTCTTTGTGTTTTGCCTCACATCTAACATTTTATGTTCAGCATACAGATTTTTTACACCATTACACTACTTCACATGATCTCTCCTTTCTGTGCAAAACCTTTTCAATCTACCCTTACTACTTTCTTGTGTTTCTTCTTAATTCCTCTTTTCCTTATAGCTCCTACTATTGCTTCTTTCTCTGCCACCAGGGCTCACACTGTCAAGGAAGATGTTAATGGGAATCCAGCCAATGGGAGACCAAGTGGCCAGGCCTGAGCCATCTTTCCCTATCATGCTTGCAGCCTCATAGTGTGAGGTCAAAGTGGTCTACCCTATACTGGCTAATGCAAGCAAATAATATGACTGAATTTGTCCGAGAAGAGCTCTTTTTGATGCATAGATCTTGAAGGCAGCAATGATCTTCTGTTTCTTCTACAGTATGACTTGCAATAGATGTCAGATACTGAATTCTTCAGGCACTACTGTAATACTAACAAAAGTAACATCTCCCTCCCCCAGAAATGCACAATTCTCTGTTGCTTTAAAGAGCTATTTGGAGAACAAAGTTTATTGACTGTAGATCCTTAATAATTAAAGTTCAACAAAGATTTAAATGTTTTGATTAGAAAATTGTTGGTTTTTTGCTTTGTTTTGTTTTTTAATAAAATCTTCAATTATAAAAAACATCCATTTATAACACTCTGAAAATTCAGACACTTGATTCTAATTGATCTTTGTGGAAAACAGAATACTGTCTGGATTAACAGCTACCCTGTTATGTTAGCTTCTTACAGTACTGAAGGTTTTTATTATTATTACTATTATTATTATTATTGTTATTGTTATTATTATTATTCTGTTCTAATACTATATTAGCCTTTTCAAATTGTTGCACTCATTAATGCAGGAATAGTATACCAAGACATTGTATTAAGAGATAGATCTGCTGTATGCTTGTCGTCTCTTTTTAAGTTATCTTGGATTGTACTAGAACTGGTGTTTTTAGTTTCTCCTGCCATACTTTAACAGTTTGAGTCCTTTTAACATAGATTGTGCTTGTAATACACAAGAAATGTGCATATTTTCTTACTTAAGCCTTCTCATTACAATACCCTATTTTCAATTGCTTTATGCTGTTTGTTCTCAGACTTCAGCAGTGCAGGCTGAAATTGTTTATGCTACCTGTCCTTTCAGCTCATATGTTTGAGATGGGAGAGTGGAGTGGAAGAAAGAACCTAGTTTTTGAGTTGTCCCTCAATTGTTTATCATTTTTTCTTTCTTAGCATATTCTAGATCTGGTAACACATCCATCTCAATGTCCAAGATGAATGAAGTTTTAAAGCTAGTATTCAAGTCATATTTGCAGGGCTTGCAGCGATTTTGAGTTCAAAAGATAAATCAAAACAGGTTTACTTAGATTAACAGATTTTGAGTAAACTATTATGTTTGAGAGCTAAATGATTAAGGAGGTCACTCCTATGAGTGCCTGTTTCAGGCAGTGATGTTGGATGCAGGGCCTTAAGAGTGAGATAGATGTCTGTTCCTCGGTGCTACTCCCATTGATGCCAAAGCAGTGAGGGGCCAGAAGCTGACCAACTAGACAGACAGTTGAAAGTGACAGGGAACTAAGTGAGCATGGCTTAATAGTCAAAGGAAGGATATGGTGAATAAGGCTGACATACGGAGCCAAGAAACAGTGGTAACGGGACGTGATAGGAATTCTGATATATTGAGAGAGAGAAATGGAAGAGACCATGATGGTAAGATAGAGAGTATAAAAGGACAGCTGTGTCTGTAAATGTTAGAATTAAATCCCTGTTTAGATCTGAACTATAGCCAAAGATACCTGAGCCTTAAAAGTAATCTGCTGTCAGGAAATAACACCAAAACTCACTCACAAAATGTGTCCTTACATTACACTTTTCTAAAAGCTAGTTCACAGAGAACATGACAGCATCCTGTTGTTAGCATTTAGTTTAGTTCAAACAGCAGAAGTTGACAAATGGCAGTCAGTACTGTTCCATGTGACAAAATCTGGTTTTGGTTCTCTAAGAAAAGTAAAATCCAGCAACAAAAAAATGAATAAAGATTCCTAAAGTTAAGGAATGCCAAAACTAAAGTTATCCATGCAATTATTTCTGCTTTTTCTGGGGTATCCTTGTGGTTATGATTTCTGGGGGAGCATACAAGGGAATCTTGCATCATACTGCATGTGCACCAAGTGTTTTTTACAACTTCTACATTTAAGTACTATTAATTATATTCCATTGCATTAGTATTTAAAAAGGCTTTTACTTTTGTAAATACTTTTAAAGTGCATACACTAAAGTCAAATAAATAATTCTCTAGTTTCGAATTGTTGAATAACAAAAGAAATCTATTCCTTCGTTTATTGGAATGTCAAAGGGTTAATTTAGGTTAATACTCCTGTTAGCATTTATTTACTTAACTTTTTAAAAATTATTTAAATAGTACTTTGAGTATTCTGCACATCATGAAATTCGGCATAACATTCAGAAGGAGCTTTGTCTGCATGCTTCTAAAGGACCTGTGCAGCTTCATGAATGCAACTACAAAGGCCAGAAAACCTTTGCGCTTAGAGAAGAGCAATGGCAGCATCAAAAGGTATTTATACTGTACAGTGAACGGGCATCTTATCAATGATCTCTTACGTGAGTTAATTTTTGGTTTCTAATAAAAGAGGAAACACCAACAAAACAAAAGTGAAGCAAAAAAAGTTCAGTTTTGGGAGAAAAATGTAGATACTAGATCAAAACTTGATGATTTCACTATTGTAGTCACTTAAAAAAATGCTTGATATCATTTAGCGTGTACATCTGGGCATGCACCTGAAAGTCAATTCAAATGCTTTGTGTGTTTTAAAATATTTATTTTTTACTAGCAAAACAATTTGGTACTTGCATTCTACTCATGTTTTTTTGCTAGCCTCCTTCTGCACTACCTGTCTGGCCTTACTCTTTTTAAAAACATTGAACTTGCAAAAAATGATGGGAGGGAAGGAAAATTGTGTTTACTTTTTTTTTTTTTTCTCCTTTCTCACCCACATTAGGATCAAACTCTGTACAATGCAGCACTACATATGTGCCTTACAGGAAATGGAGAGCATCCAAGTTTGGTATCCTGCAATCCATCAGACCCCTTCCAGAAGTGGATCTTTGGCCGCAACCATTAAGATTTGCTATTTATAGACAGGAGCATTTTATTAAAAAAAAAAAAAAAAAAAAAAAAAAGGCAGTTCCATTCTACACTGTGACCATATATGTATACTGCATTTTAAAATGATGCATACTTTAAATGCAAAATGTTTAAACAGTTTCTTTTCTCTCTTATTTAAGTTGGATATAAAATGTGTAGGCAAAGATTCCCTAGGAGTCTTTTACACCAAAGAATGTTTGAGTTCCCAATTAAGAAAAAACGTTTACAGTATTTCCATGATAAAATTTTATATGTTGACCATTGATTTGTAGATCTTATTGTCCCTTTTCACTTTGGGGGCCTTGTGTATTGCTTTTCCACCTATCGTAAGTACTTTTGAAGATGACTAATTTTCTCTGTAGAGTTACAAGAAATTCTTGTATACTGTTTGAAAACCAAGAGGCTTTATATATATATATATATTTTTATGCTTAATTGGTTGACTTAATGTTTTGGGTATTTTTAATCGTTTAATTCACTCAATGAAACTTTCTTACTATTTTTTATGTTCCCTCATTTGAAAAAATTAAACATTTGACTTTCTGGTTAAAGCTAAATAGGCTAGCATACTGTGCTGTGCCTCTAGCAAATCAGTCCTTTTGTTGTAGAAGAAAATGTCCATTCTCAATCTTCTTATTCTGATATTAATCTCCTTTAATTTAGCCAAAACTTTTTGTATAGTTTTTTTTTTTACGATTTCATGAACTTTTAAATTTATGACAGTTACACTGTAAGATTAACACATTTTTCAGCTTTTTGTTCATTGTTACTTTTAAATTGTTATTCACTAACACATTTTATTTCTACCTTTTAGTGATTTATGCAATGTTTACCTAATGTTTTTAATGTTATTTGTACATAATTTCCTGTGCAAACACTTAAATGTTGATTTTCTTTTTTTTTATTGCCATTTTCCCTTTTTCAAAGGACTGACCTCAATTTTAACAGTCAAAGTGGTCTTCCTAACTGTTTTGCTAGCTCTTTTAATGAAATACTATAGTCTTGTAAGCATCAGAAATATACTTTATTGGATTATGTAGGGGTATTACTTCAGAAATAGCCTTCCTTTGATTAAGTATTTTAAAAATATTTATTTCTTTTGTTATTTTACCGGATGCACAGTTGTTAAGCACTATTCTGTTAGTCTTCCATTGCAATCACCGATCATGCCCGTTTTCTGACTGTGACTGTTTCAGACCTTCTTTAATGAAGGTAACTCCTCTGCACAAAAATGTCCTCCCAGGGAACAGAGATGTACTCAAACTTGAAAATGTTTACTTCAGGGTATGAAGGTGAGATTAATGATCATCCCATACTTAAAACATCGAAGATCACATAAAAATTGCACTTTACTATGGTAAACTTTCATAATAAAGTTCTATATTCTGATTTGGAGAAGACTTAACTGATTGGTGTGAATTACAGAGATTTTTTTTTAAAAAAAAAAACACTTCAATGTGCACGTTTTACGGTATGGTGGGGGCAAAAATTACTATGAAATTAAAATAATATACTTCTAGCAAGGAAAGAAAGTAGCAGCCTAAAGACAAGGAAAAGACTTAACTGTGGTCTAGAAGTGCCAGTAATGTTATTAAGCTTTGCAGTTTACCAGAATTGTGTTGAACATCCATAGTATCTATTCACTGGAAGAAAATATGAGGTGTAATAGCAACCAGCTTGCCTTTATTAATGAACTCTTTAATGTGTGAATCTCAAGAAAGGTGCATATAACATGGAACAACAAGATCAAGCCTAGTTTGATGCAGTTAGTAATGCTTTAGTATTTTACAAAATAAAAAAAAAAAAAAGAAGAGAGATTAAGAGAAAAAGTTAAGGGGAAACACAGGGAAAGAAAACTCAAATTTTTAAAGTGAAGGCAAAGAAAAGTATTTGGCTGCATGATCAATATAAAGCTGAGAATAAAAAATGAAAGACTGGGTATTAGAGATTGAAATTAGCGTATTTTGTCCTGCTCAAATTTGTCCTTTAGTCCTAGTAAATACTAAATATCATTAAGAAGAAATGCTTATTTATCTTTAGGATTTGTTTAATGGATGGATGTGCTTTTTGTTTGTTTTTGATTTGTGATTTTTTTTTTGCTTTGTTTTGTTTTTAATGGGAGAAGGAAGTCTGCCTTTCATCAGTTTCACAAGTTTGGACTAATGACTTCAGTTTCTGAAGAAACACAAGAAGAAATCATTTCAGTACTTCTAAGTCAACACGAAGACAGCAAGGGAAGACGACAAAGGAATAAGCAAGGACCAGCAAGAATTTGGCAGGAGCATTAACTTCTGCTAGCTTACTTTTCTGGCTTGATAATCATGCCCTTGAGTCATGTCTTGACTTTTGTTAAGGGTTTTGGTGACACCTGTGAGAATCTCCTATGAATCTCCTATATTGCTATGAAGCAATACGACATAAAATAAGTTGCTATAGGGTAGACATAAATTGTTGAAAAATTGTACTGGAATAAAACTGTTTTTATTACGTTTGCAGATCAAATACTGGAAGGACAACAAGTACCCTTGACAAACTGGAGGAGTTGAGGAAAAATAGGATACAGGTCAGTGATAAGATTATACAACAAGCATGAATAGAGGATGGGGAAATTATGTAGATAGCAACTCTGCTGCATTGGCCCCCAGGTATGAAATGTAAACAAAGATTTTTTAAGGAACCAGTTATAAAAGACAAAGCATTTAGAATAACTGTTCAAAAGGACTTTAGTTCTTTTAGTTCATAGTTCATGTTATATAGCAAATGTATTATATTTAAAACCACTAAAGGGTAATTTCTTCATGCAACTTGTTTTTCATACTGATTTGCATATCTGAATTATGATATATCTACTGATTTCCATTTTTCCTTCTTAGATATAGCGTTCAAAAATTAGATAGATTTTAAGTAACGAGGAAATGAGTTCTATGGCATTTGGAGGTAGTAATCCTTCCTTGAGCAGGTGCTCATTGCCAGAGAAACTTAATTTTTGTCTTTTCTGGTTTTCTAACTGGTAATCTAAGACCATATTATAACAGATATAGCAATATATGTACTTGTCTCATACACTGTTTTCTACAAAGATTTAGGTGTAGTGGGTCACCTAATTATTATATTTAGTGTTCAGTTTGAGCTGCGGAAGAGGAAGGTTTATTCTGAAATTTATGTTTAAGATTTTTTTTTTTTCATTTTTTGAGATTTCTTTTCTGGCCTATTATAGGTCAGTAGTCCAAAATTTGTAAAACATTTTAATGTAGAGTTTTTTTAACCATTGCTACTATTGCAAACATTCTAATCTTTTCTATATGTTTCCTCTCTGTTCCTTAAGCTATGAGCAGCATTTTTGCAGCACTTAGTACAACATTAATTCAGTCTGTTACCTGGACTCTCAACTACCTGTCAGAGGTAAGCTAAATCCCATTTTAGTATTGGAAACCAAGAAATATATGTTGCATAATCCAAAACACTCTTTAAATGGAGAACTAATTAATTTGTATTGAATGTAGTACAGGGTGCTGTATCACTGTACCTTAAACAGCTTAACATGAGATAAATTTTCCCCTGTGCTTCACTTCCCTTAGTATCAGGTCCTCCTTGTTCTAGAAGTCCTATTTATTTACCAGGAAACTTGAAACAAACAATCTTCCTGAGATACCTACTGAAAACAAGTAGTTTTGTACCTTCAGCAAATCTCTTCGTTAGTCCTGCAAATTTCATGATCATGGTATACATTGAAGCATCTAAACTATAAGCCTTTACTCTCCTCTAAGCTAATAAATTAAATTGATTTTTTTTTTAATGCTTGATTACTTTTCTAAGAACCAACTAAAATGTCCTTGTGTGCCTCATGTTATAGCTGGCATTTCTGAAAAACACGATGATGGTGTTCATACAAATGGCACGTTGAAAATCAGTTTGTCGTGGGGGTTCTCTGGCTCATTTACTGCCTTTACTGCCTTTGCTTATTTTAAATACTTTCAGCAATCACACTACGTTCTGCTGCTCTCTGAGGAGGGAAAATGAAATACTATTACATATGCAGCATGCAAAGCTCATACATCAATGAGCTGTCTATGTGGGCTACTTACATTTACCAAAAAAACTAGCATTAATATCTATCTCACTGTGCTCTCTTATACATTCAGGAGAATAACTACAAGTTTTGAAGAAGGCTTGATTCTGGGCTGGGACAGCTCAGCTTTATGCCTGGTCTTAAGTGTTCCAAGTCTGCAGGGCTCGTGGCTCAAGGCAGTCCCAGTTCCCCCTGCTCCCATGAGCAAGAGGCCCTGCTGACCCTTTGAGGACCTACCTGGACATGGTGCCATTAAATGCACTGGGACTTTGCTAGCTCACCGTACCTGATGAATTTGTTTCACCACCCTTGGGAGTAACTGCTGATCTACATAAGTGTGAGTACTATTAATAGAACAGCTTACAGCTGAATCTTAGTGTTAAGCCTTCCTATTTCTGAACTGGCATCCTGATGTCTTAAATTAGAACACTAGCTTTGGAAGTTGTTTTCCAATGTTTTTTATGTCAGTACATTGTAGCAAGCCCTGAAGCACTGTTAACTGTAGTTCATTGCAATGCAAAAAGCAGTTTGATAAGAAAGGTTCATTTATTCTCTTCTGTGTAACTCCTAACAAATTAAAAACAAATGCTACATTAAATCCTGTGAGAACTTTTTTTAGAACACAGAGAAGAACTTAATATCTTTAGCAGTTGTTGTAAATACAATTCAGCTGTACATAATTTGTCACCGCACTTGCAGACAACTTACCTTTTACAAATGTAAAGGTCAATTTTTATAAGTATCAGAATAAAAAGATGGCACAGAACTGTATTTGTTAATTCTTTTCTTAGTGAAGCAATGTTGATCAGCAATTCTCAGAATAATTAAGCAGTTGTCCTGAAATTTAAGTGCAGCTTCTCTGCCATTGTAGCCATTAAAATGATTTGTTCCATAAAATTACTCCAAATTGGCCACCAGAGAGAGCTGTTGCAATTTTTTTCCCCAACAGCTGTTGAAAACCGTTCTTTCATTAACTTTTAACCAATAGGATTATCTGCAGAGTAATCATGTAGTTTATTCTACTTGCCAAAGAGAGAAGTGTGGGCTGTAGAGTCATTAAAGGGCAAACAGATATACCAAATGAGGCATTTCAGTTGATTTCTTAAACGTTTATATGCTGATTAGGTTTAAAAAACAAAACAAAAAACTGCAAGAGTTTCTTCTTACACTATCAGACGATGAGGAATGGGCAAAAAGCTTGATATTTCACAGAGCTGCTTTATAGGCTCTGCAGTCTTGGAGAGGATGTGCAGTACTAATTCTGACTCTGCTAGGGAAGAAAGGAATGTCTACTGACTGCATAGTAGAAATAAGATGCACAATGCACTGGCAGCCATGATGTAACGTAGAAACCTGTTTTACTTCATTGCAAACAAATGGACAATATATATTGTACAATATATAATAAAAATACAGCCGATACAAGTGCCACTAATTAACAAAAAAACCTAATGTTAAGACTTAAAAATGCTCATTTTTGTAATATATACACTGCAGTAGTAAGCCACAATAAATACATCAAATTCCATATCATTCATAATAAATACTGAAAATATAAATACAGAAGAATACAGTTAATTTGAATAAATTATTACAACATAAGGTCTAGATTAAGCTCTGTTGAATATTATTGTAGCTTATATTACCCTTTGGCATCTTTGATGTTACAACTTATTTAAGAAAGAGAAGAAACTAAGGAAATGTGTAGTTCGTGAAGTTTAAAATTATTTCCATGTACAGATTTAGGATGGAATTTCTTTCCCTTCGCTTCTTCAAACAGTTTAAAAGCAGTAGTCCAATTAAATATGTTGCTTTACTGTTGAGATCTCCATAACTTTAGTATGCAAGATCATCTGTAATGGAAAATGTTAATTACTTAACAGTTCTATTTCTCAAAAAATAGTAAAGTTAGATGTAATGTACAAATTTTAAACAAATCGCTGCAATTACACCACAATTTTACTAGTCTGATTTGAATGGATTACATGTCTGAAAGACCATCAACTTTTGAATCCATGCTGTGGCCTATTATTTACCACTTGCCAACAAAAATTTTCAAAGCAATTTTATGTTTTTATGGGGAAATATATATACAGAGAGAGAGATGAACCTTCGAAAAAGAAAGGTTTGGAATAGACAGTGTAAATTTGACAGTTCGTATTTGTTAAAACAATGAAGACATTAAAAGTAATAATGTAATAAATGCTTTGTTTTTTACAAAATTGCTAACTATTAGTTGTAGATAGAATCAAATCAAAATAACAAAACTGCTATGTTTTATGTTGACAGGTATTAACCAGGTATATAACATAAAATTAATACAGTCACTAATCTGTATTAATCATTTTATTTGCAAAAGGTTATTACACCAGAATGCAATTTAACTTAAAAGATTGACTTTACTAAGACACTATTACAGGCTGAGGCTCTTAGGAACAAATTTGTAACCTACAGATTTTGACTATTTTTGCACTGTTAAATGTCTAGCGCTTATTTTACATCAAACACTTTAAAACATGTTTCACAAACTACACTTCAGACATATTTCCATAGAAGTGCCTACATCAGTCAATTAAAAGAAGGACCCAGTTGTTAAGCATTGTTTATGTGGGCACTGTTATGTGAAAACTAACATGGTGGTATTTGTATGTAATGGTTTTTAGAAAAATAGCATGCTTACTTGTGTTTTGTTGTTTTTTGTTAGAAGAACTAGCTGCCAGTGCACATAACGTTCAAATCTATTCAAGAAGCTAAAAAACTATGTTCAATCCGCATCTCAGAAAAACACAAATGGATGGCTGTTTTTACAATAATCCCCCACTGCCCCAGCAAGGATGACCTTCACCCATAATCCAGACTTCAAATTTCATTCTTGAGCAGTTCTTAAAAAAAATAAAATAAAATAAAATTCTGGTGGAGAAACTTAGACAAATTAGCTACCCTAATGTACGAAGCCCCATTCGAAAATTCCAAGCTAAAATGTTAATAAAAAGGACACATGCTTCATTTTTTTGCTCTTAGTGTCTGTTGTTATTTAAGGAACATATATTAGAACATGTGTCTCGGAGCTGATCTACTTAAAATGATACTGAACTTGACTTTACAGTTGACATAGGCAAAGAAAAGACATGGTAGTGTAGCTTCTAGGGTTTTATTTTCCTTTGTTGTTTTTACCCCATGCTTTTGGATAAGTCTTTTATTTAATGTTTGCCTGCCTGTATACAATTTCTATGGCAAAACAACATTTCCTATTTGCACCGAGTTCATATTTGCTTTAAAATATTAACAAAATTCATATTATGATTTGATATGGCTAAACTTGTAGTGAACAGGCATATACTTTTCCATCCCTGTTCTGGGGATATGTTCTTTTCCTTTTTTTTTTTTTTCATTCTTTTCTTCTCTCCTATATAGTATTTGGTGTTTTTTTTTCCCTTTTTAGAAAAAAAGTCCTTATTAATCCACTTCCTGCCTGCTTCCTTCTTTTCCTCTAAACTGACCTTTCTGTCCTCCCATCACTCACCCCAGGGTGTATATGTCCATGTCTCGAGACAAAAGGATTATGTTGATCCTCATGTTAGAACAGTGGTGTTCATTTGTACATTCCACCATTTTTCCTGCCCATCAAGAAAAGCTAATCCAGTCTTGATGGCTTACTGGCAAGTGCACAGTTAGAGACAAACACCTGTGAGGCAAACTTCTTTGACTTAGTTCTATTTGACATTAGTTTTCTTCAGGTGTTTTATTAAAGTGTCACTGCTAAGATTCAATTGAAAATAATTGAATACATAAATGAAGTTTGCCTTTATTTTTTGTCCTAACCCTGGTATCGTCTCAATTGAAAAGTAACAATGTAGAGTATCATGAACATTGTTCTCCAGTCAGTGGGACCATATGCATACTGAGTATCCTTCTTACCATAGACTATACTGAAGTAGAGCAATACACATTTTTAATTTTTCTTTTTCATATGTAATTCACTTCCATTTTTAAAAAGGGAGTTTTTCATTTATTATTTATATTAGGAAAAAATCGCAACCCTAGTTTGAAGGAAACTTTACTTTCTTACACAATGTTTTTCTGCTTTCCCCAATCATAGGTTTTCATCCTGTACTGGGGCTCTGCTGTATCAAGCATTACACTCTTCCTCTGGATCTGCAGGCTTCAAGAGGATCCCCTAACACATGTTGGCAGCTCATGGGGGTAAGTTTCCTTTCTGTATGTGTCTGTAGGAACCCCGCTGGGATCACTCCCTGATAACTGTCTATTCAGAGCCAATGAGGTGGAGGGGACATTTTTCACCACAGTTCCAATTTGTCTGCTTGCTAACGTAAGTGAAAAATATAATCTACTCTTCTTCCAGAGTAAAGGGTAGCTAGCACAGAGGACACCAGAGTTGCCCTCACATTCATTTGATTTTAATGAAAAACCTTACTGTACAACAAACCTTTCCCAGATACATAGATTAAGGGAGGAAGGAAAAAACAAAAAGACTAAGGCTGCAAAATATGGTGATGTTTTAAATGAATTGGATGTTCTTACAGTAATTAAAATTCTTGATATCAGCCAGTAGAGTGGCAGAAAGTTCTCAACAATATTTATAGGTTTCTTCCTCCTTAGGTAACAATGCTTTGGAACATTTTAGCAACCAAATTAAAAGCTGCCTGTGAGGGAGGAGGAGGAAGAGACAGTGAACAGGAAGCACTTAGGAAGAACTCATGCATGTGTTCACTCAGATATCTTTACACCTAAATAGCATGTAGTCATCACTTCATAAGGTTTGTACTTTGGATTGCACACCTCTTGGAGAAAATGGACAATTAATAATTTGCATATAGGCAGTGATTACTGAGAACAGCAAAATTAAGGTACAATTATTTTTTTAAAAGAAATATTGAAAAAGCAAATGTTGAAATTTCTCATGCCAAGGAACATGTTAATGAACTCTGTGCATGTTTTGAAAATAACAGTAGCTTTCTACTAGTTAAAAAAATAGTAATCAGATTTAGGATTTTAGAAATAAATTCTATAGAATATATTCTCTGAGTTAATTCTAGTTTTTCTAAGTATTTTACATCAAATGTTCTGAAACCGTAATAAAGTAGATGATATAACTACTCTTGAGCCCCAGTAGGAAAGCATAACACCCCTAAAGATTAAGGATTTCCCATATCATCCTCTTCTGTGCCTGTCCTGACTGCTTTTGGAAACTAAACTAGCATAATGCACGAGTTTATATAACTCATGAGTTATACCACAGGAGTTTCTTGTTCTGCAAATGCCTTTAAAACAGCACTGTGGGTCCAACTGTCTCTTTTGCTTAAGCTTAGAGTGAGGACTCTGGCTTCACCACAGGAGCAGCCTCAGCAAGAAGTTTAAACTCAGAGGATTCAACTGGCAAAAGAAGATATGCAGAGGAATAAGATTGCCTGTTGCTGCCAACTATGGTGTCATTAACAAATTAGAGTCTTGCTGCTTAAAGGTAGGGTACTCAATAGGTAAGTCAAGCTTTTATTCTGATTTTCTTTACGAAATCCATTGTTAAATTTTTGCTTATTAATTTGGTCCATGGAAAAAAGAGCTTGCTTTTGTTTGGTGTTTCACATTAGTGATACAATTTCTATTCACTTCTGAGCTGGACTGGGCTTTAGTAGGAAAGTGACTTAGTTTGCAGTACAGAAATTTAGTTACCAATCCAGAAAAAAAGAGGAAAAAATAGTATTCTGTCTGTTCTACAGAATATTTTTATCACAACATCTCCAAGTACCTTGCAAACCAGAGCACTTCCAAGTGATGGAGCAAGACAAAGGCAAAGCCAAAAGGTCTCCTCTGTCTTAGCCAAGTACTCTATCCAGTATATCACATTTCCATCAAAGTATCTTGAAAATCTGAAATATTCAAAAACATAACACATTCTGTTTTGCATACAAATGTATGTATTCAATCTTTAAAAGTGAGCTGTGTTTAGTGAAGACATCCTCTCAGTTGATTATGGGGCAGGGAATGCTACAGGATCAGTCTGATAGCACATTTACTGAAATACAACACCCAGATAAGATTGGAAACTGGATCTGTGAGTAACAACAGCATGAGTACTACATGCATTTTCTGTAGAACTTATACAAAAGGCAGGATGGCATTGTTAACTGATGCAGTTAACAGAGCAGTGAGTGGGATGAACCATAATTATAGCAATTGATGGTAATCAATAGCCTTAAAAGACATAAATGTCAACTCAAATGATTCACTAGCAGCAATTTATATAAATGCAAAATAGTAAAACTTAACACTTTTAAACCTTTCTTATCTAAATGGCAAGTACCTGGTTAAAAAAAAAAAAAAAGAGAAAAAATTGTAGAAACTTTTGCTGATTTTGCTTGTTTTTTCAAGAACGTTTCAATGGGTATGAATTGAGTTACAGCTCTTAGGAAAAAATGTGATTGCTGCAGTTTTGCCACTAAAGTTCCAGTTTTATGACTAACATCAGTTAAAGCTTTATATATAAACTTTAACAATGCATTTTTCCAAGACAGGCAAAGTTCACATTATGGGCAAAAAGGGATTCAGTTTTACGTGCTATTTCATTGATCTTCTGTTTGAAAATCCAATTTTATTGTAACAGAGGGAGGCGTGCTTTTTTTTAATGTATTTTTCTGAACTACCTAAGGTAATCATAAATTATCTGCCAGTTTATTATCTGGCTTCTTATGAGTGCTTATCAGTAGCCAAATACATTAGGAGAAAAACCTGATACAGCTATCAGTAAAGTAAACATTTCCACAAATGATATGCCATATCTATATAGAAGCAAACACTGCTGTTTATCACTTAATAACATAATACTTTTATCACATAGAAATAAGCTTGCCCAAAATGATAGGACCTTGTTATCAACATTAATGTTAACTAACTGGGAAATGGGACGCAGCATATGTAATTATGTACTAGCCCAGAATATAAGACTAGAAAATTCTCCAGCCCACGATTTAAATTTGTTTTTCCCTACGTGAAGAGTACTTTGGTCTTCTAAACAATACATGAAAATCAAGAGATAGGAACCTTAACTGTCACCGGATTTCTACAGCCTACACTAGATTTCACAGTTAAATTAGCTTACCTGTTTTGGGCAGGGCTGTGACTTTTTTTTTTTTCACTCTAGTCAACTTACAAATGATCAAAAAGGGTTTAGCATAATATTTTGCTAGTTTGTAGTTTGGGGAACAGGTTGAACTATACTGGAAAAAAATATATTTGTTTTTGTTTGTTGTTGGTTAGTTGTTTTTTGTTGTTGTTTGGTTGTTGTTGTTGTTTGTTTTTTTTTTCTCCCCCATAGTACGAGTTCATCTCTTTTAGAAGGCTTGTTGATATTCTTAGTATAGCTACCAGGGTATCTCCATGAATTACCAACAGACTTGACTTCTTAACTTGTTGCAAGAACTAAACAAGATTTCTTTAGTTTGTACCCTGAGACTGAATCTTGATCACAAAACAGTAGATCAAAAGAAGAGTTATGCGTTCTACGTTATCACCAGGTAGTTAAGAATATTTTTTCAAAATAAATCTTTATCCTGCACATTTTATTTTGCAACTCCCAGGAATTAGGTACTTTTAAGCAAGGGAAAATAATGTAACAAATGTTCCTTCATAGTTGCTCTGCTTTTATCCTATCTATTATAAGCTACTTGTTATCCTATGCTGCAAGCTTTAGAGAATTTAGCTGTATTCACCCAGTGCCCCTAGAAACATATACATCTAAGTATACTCAGAAATGTACACAGATGTTAATATTAAGGAGGCCTGGGGACTGAAGATTTTGCCAAGAGATAATACTGAACTAGCATCTCAGTATCTTAAAGCTAGCTGAGATGTATTTTATAAAGTTAATCACTTACTGTGCTTGCTAATATTATTAAAGGTATTTATCATTTGAAAGCATAGGGGCCAAGAAAATAATTTCTTATTGCTCAGTAAGGGGGTGAATAATGAAACAAAAATATTTCATTTAACTTTCCCCTGAGAGTAATACCCTGGTAAAGTGTGCATGATTCTCCAGTAGCCAACACACTCTGAAGGTAAAAAGCTGTTATTGAGTCACAGCTATTCTCCCAGCTCAAGAAGGGATTTGTGCTTTTGCTGCTGGTGTTGAGTGAGATTGCCAGATTTAAGCCTGCTGTTAATGCAAGATACCTACATACAACAAGACTTGTTATGTTTGCTTGCAGAATAACTTAACCAGAACCATTCTTATTCTTGCATGCAAAACTTTTTATAAGCTAAAGTGTTTTCCTTTAAAAATAAAGATGGGTATGTGCTATATGGAAGTGGCAAACACATGCATTTTACCTGGCTACTCAGCCTGTACAGAAAGGGATTAGGGTGTTCTGCGACTGGGAGGAGCAGGGCCTGCTGAGCCAGTTAATTAACATCACTGCACTTTCCCAGGAGATGGAGTCTGTTGTTAATGTGGAATTCAGTCCCTAGAGAACTAGGGACATGGAACAATAGAGGGTGTCTTGTGGAAACAAATAAAAAAACTTTCCAGCTACTACATGGAGTAAAAATATTTTGCTAATTTAGTGTAAAAATAAAAATCAGAAATCACTGATCTCAATAAATGAGATACTCAGATCTTATTAAAAACATTGCTAAGCTTATTTTTTAAAAAGCATATTTTAAATCTGGCAATTTTTCTACTGGAGTACTATACATGATGTTGTAAAGATCTTCTAACCAAAACAGTCAACGTTACAGAGCTAAAATATACGCTGTGTTTACATGCATACTGCTATCTAGATTTGACACTGGTAAAAACTAAGATGCCAATCCTTATTTTGGCTAACATGACAGATCTACATTGCAACCTACCTGGTGTATAATGAAATTTCAGTATTAGAAGAAATTACTAAAATAGCTTCTGAAATCAAAATAAGGCAGTAGAGAATTATCAGTGTATAGAAAAAATAGGCTTTTATAACATCCATTTCTTGAAGAAAGCAATGTTAATAAACTAAAGACTGTAAAATACAGTAGGTATTTTAATTTCCATGTAATTTTAAAACAAATGGAGTAGAAGTTAATGGATATCCTTATGATGAGCATGTTATTCTGCTTGGAAACTTCAGCAGATAAAAAATCTCTGAAGCTATGTTGAAATAGCCTCATTGAATGTATTGGTTCCTAATTAGACTGAGTGACTCTGGAAATCTGGGATACAATCAGAAGTCCACAAAAACCTTCTCATTTCATAAAAAACTGCTTAACAGGAAAATCTAGACACTTCCACATTACTTTCCATGCTTCATTTAAACTGTGATCAGCAAGACTCTGCTTTTTTAAAATTACTTACTAGCATATTCATAAATTGACTTGGGAAAACATTTTCTACAATGATTTTGGAGATCTTACGTATACCTCAGAGTCTGGAGCTATGGCATTTCTCCAAAATAGTTCACAGTTCCCACAGTTAATATAGTACTGCAAAATGGCACTAAAGTGCATAAGTATCAGAATGTTTGTTGGGTTAAAAGGTGCTGTGCAAGCTTAAGCTACTGCTTTGCCATTATATACAAGATCATTCTTTGGGGAGGGGGAGTGCTAGTTCTGGAAATGCCACTGATTTTAATTTTGATGGAGGATTGTCTACCATTCACCTTCCTAAAAGATACAAATGCCCCCTTTCTGACTCCTCTGTTGGTCAAGAACAGTAAAAAGAGAAAATAGTACTCTAAAAATGCATTTCAAGATAATTTATCAGAAATAGTATTTTTAAAAAAGGAAGAATACATGGTACTCCAGATGAAAATTGGACATGCTCTTTGTTACTAGTTATGGATCTTCTGTTCAAATGAACATGCTGTTCATTTTTATCAAAACATGAGTACTAAACTACCATAAATAAAATACATAGAATACGGAACAATTAAAACCTTTTTGTACAGTAATTACTTACATTAAACTTACCATCTTTTCAGATATGTTGAAAATTAGGACTCTAAACATGATTATTTCAAAGTATCATTTTTAACAATCTTGCACAGGCCCGACAATCAGAAACATGAAGCTTTGATTCAGATAGCTTGGCAGGTTTCACATACTTTGACAGGTAGGCTACTGTGAAATATGTTGGGTGTGGTTTTTTTTTTTACTTACGTGTTCTATTTTTATCAAAAGACAGTTTGATGTGTTTGTTTCTTTGTTGGCTTTTTTTTTTTTTTTTTTAATCTTTACATTACAAACTGACTTTGTGCAATGCCACTGCCAATGTAGCTTGAGAAAACAAAATCTGTCTGGAACACTGACGACAGTCCAAGTGTTTTCTACCTCTTAAAAAAAGTAAGATTCTAGGAAATCCAATTTGAGTGCATTTCAATACAGGAAGTCAGTCCTAGAAGAATTTTAATATTAAACAGGTACCGTTTCTACCACTGGTGATTTGATGCACTCTTCGTGCAGTCTGCTCCTTTCTGGGAGGTTTAGTGAATTCTCAGCAGGGTGCTCTTGTACATGACTCTCGCCATTCAAAGCTGAAACAAATCCATCTTGAGAAGGACCTTTCAAGTATGAGTGAAATTCCACTTGAGAGTGACTTGGCCTATGCTCAGTGTATAAACTGTTACATGGAGCACTGCTATCACCTTCAGAAGATGAGCAGCAAACAATCACTGAGGGGTTTGCAGAAGGGTAATGAGGGCTGCTAAAAGTTTCCTCTGATTGCCGTGTGTAGTCAACAAACTGTTCTGAAGTCATGTTGTAAGGCACCAGAGAAAGACTACCATTCTTTACAGCATCCCTTTCTGAGTAAGTCTCACCAATCTGGTTAGCAGTGCCAGCAACGTGGTTCTCTATTTGGTAATACAGATTTGAAGAGTTAGTATAGTATGAGGCGTTTTTAGAGTGGTTTTCATGCACAGCAGTTCCATCAGAGTAGCAAAGGACAGAAGGAAGAGGCACCATATCAGCATGGGAGCCCATGCTTTCTACAAAATCATCTGCTTTTTCTTCCTCATCATCTTCCTCATCTTCCTCTTCCTCTTCATCATCATCTGATTCACTAGGGGCTAAACTCTGAGTGCTAGAATCTGTAACTCCACTACAAAAGCTACTCCCATCTTCCTCTTCCTCCTCTTCCCCAGGGCAGTCCAAGTCCTCGGCTGACTGAGAATGCATAACTGCAGCCTGAGGTTCAGTTTCAATCTCAAAATTTTCTGCAATTGAATATTCAACCGGATGGGGTCCTGGACTCATAGAACTAGTGTGTGCACTTATCTCACTGTGGCAGCCATTTAGTGCTGGAACTTGCTGCTCTCTATTTTTCTCCAATTCGAGTTTCATTATTGTGTGCAAAAAGTGAGTCCGTACACGGATAGGATTAAATTCAATTCTACCTGCTGTATTGCTACACCCTTCTTTAGTGCAACCGCATGGAAAAGACATACGATCCACCTTTTAAAAAAAAGAATACAGATTAACAATACTTAGCATAAACCTGGTGATACGACATAACCTAGACAGCCTAAAGAAACACAGCAGTGAAGTGGGATTCAAGTGGGAGTCACCTGACAACTACTTGTAAGAATAATCATAACTAAAAGTAATTCAGAGGGTTAACCCTGGAATTTAGAAATACTGCTGAAAACGTAAGGGACTGATGTTTACCAATGTTGCATAGTAGGAAAAAAACGTTTCCAATTTGTGGGTAGAGTTTTACATAGTGGAACAAAAAATTGGTTATTTTTCTATTTATGGAGCTGCTACAGCGTTACATAATGTCGTGCTCAAATCCAGGCAAAAGTATTACCCAGAAAAGTCTTAAAATTCTGATAAAAATCATGGAAACTACAGATCTATTGAAATAAAATGCATTATCTATAAAAAATGTTATAAAGTTGCCAATAGGGCGCACCTGGCCACAGAAAGCAGGAATAGAAACTCTATTATATTTTAAAAAATATTCACTCAATTGTAGATGCAATATTTTACACGCAACGGACTGTAGGCAGAACTTATACGTCCAATAATATCCATCTTAAGTATGTAAAAATGTGACTGAATCCACAGATCAGGTAGTTGAATTAGATAGCTTAAGGTCTATGATTTTCATCTACTCTACAGTATATCAAATGTGATGCAGAGGAAAGCCATGTAAAGCAAACTAGTACATCTTCTCCATATGTGAAGATGAAAACAGAAGTAGCAAAGAGAATATATTATTTAGAATAGCAGTGAAAATTTAGCTTGGATTTAAGAAATAATGAAAAAATGCATTTAGGAAGAAATCAGCTTGGCTGCATACTAACTCAGGAAAATTAGCAGACATCTTTTAGGAAGCATTTTGAGACATTTACAGTTGTACATAGAACATCGTGTAAATGTACAATATGCAATACCATTTCAGTCTGCGGAGAGAATAACTACCTGCTAGGTTAGCAGATATACGTTTCATTGCCTACATGCAGTTTTTCATGCATGCATGTTAAATAAAGAACAGTACCACAGTGTCATATATTGCTTCTTATTGAGTTTGGACTATAATTCACATTTGGACAGCATGTGAATTGTCTCTCAAACAAAAGCTACATACCCTTGTGAAATCTGCAGGCTACTGATCTTTCTGTTGTTTCCATTTGCATGTTTAGATAAAGGGCAAAGGGAACATGAGGAGCAGAATATTTGTGTATGAACAAAAAATATTGAACAATGTATGTGCCTAAAGGATCATAAAATAAATGTGTTTAAGGAGATAATTTGTATTGCACACTCTGAACTCTTAAATCTGAGACTTAAACTAGTTTGAGATCCACAAGTGTTATTGTTTAACAATTCACTTAATAAGCTCCCAGTACTTACCACATTAACAAGAACAAAAAGTACAAGCACTTCTCCCCCCTCCCCTTGCTATTTAAATATTGACAATAATATAGACATTTACCTGACATTTTATGCCTGCAAGACTGCAAGTGCAAGTTTCTGGATCACAAAACACACGGCAGTCACAGCCACAATCCTCTCTGGACAGCCGGATGGCTCGCAGCTCATGTTTTTCTTCCACATCAATCTTCTTCACTCCAGAAGCTCGTAGCAGTGCCCTTCGCTTTTTTGTCGGCAGGGGTTGTAGAAAGAAGTACTCATCTACTTCAGTGTTGTCTAGATCAATATCATCATCAGAAATGTCATCCAGTGTCAGGGTATTCGCCTCTTCAGATTCCACTGTACCATTCTTTGTCATCTGTTACAAAGAACAAATAACAAAGTGCTTAAGCTATCCTTGCATATAGTTGTTATACATGTAAATAAATGTAATGAACTATGAATGTGGAAAGACATCTGTTAAAAAAAACAACAAAGCCTATTGCATTTCACCCTTTGTTCTGATCTCCACGAATGCCAGTAAAAGTTCCATAATACAATTACAGATGGGGTGAAAAGGCAGTTCACACTGTAATTCACAAGTTAATTCACATTTTTAGTTCACGTTTGCCCTAAAGCTAGTTTTTTTCTAAACTTCCAATTTCATATCTGCTTTTATATCCTTTATTATATATTGTAGTTTGCCACATCTCATGCCTTTCTAAAATTCTAGTCTTTTCCATATCTCTTCATAGGATAATTCTTGAAGCCCTTAATTTGTTTTAGTTCCTGTCTCTGGGCTCTTTGAAATTCTTCAATAGCCATTTTGAGATAGCAGTTATACTACTAATGCTATTTCAGGTTAGGACGTGTCACATCTCCAAAACAATGCATTTCATGTACTCTATCCTGTTCCTCATGGAGCATGACAAGTTGTTTGCTGTTTGTACAGCTGAGGTCAAACAGTAGTCTTTCCACTGAACTGTTTGAGCACATACCTGTATTTTGCTTGAGCTGATAATTAATTTTAAACCCAGAAGTCACTTAATTTTGCCCTTTTCTACCTACATTACTTCACACTTACTTTATATTACTATGGCCAGGAAAAGAGGGGTAACAGCACCCTAATCAATTCTATGTGGCCCTGGGGCAATGGAGAGTTTATTTACATAAGGTACTTCAATATATTAGTTCAATGAGGTAGAAAAGACAACATTGGAAGTTTTCCTTTTTCTGTGTACTTTACAGTGAAAAACAGGTATATCCTCAGAGCATCTTGAATTAGCTGTCTAAAGCCAGTGGGTGGGAATAACCCTCATTACATGCAATTCAGGCTGAATGTTCAAATCTAGAATGGCAGCCTTGATGTTTTAATTTTTTTTCCTTTTCTTCTATTACCTAGGTACAACTAAGTACAATGTATTTATGTTGCTTTTTTTTTTTTCATTTAATAGAAGAATGGCCTACCTAAGAATTCTGACTTCTCCGGTTTTAAATATACATGGATCAAACCAGTCCTTGAGCTGGTCAATTGTCTTATCATAATTTAAATTTGAAACTGGGGAAGAATTCTAATCCCTGCTTTGGTAATTATTTTTTTATTTTATTCAATAATTGTTTAATACAAATCAACTTTCTGGTGTCTTACCTATGAGGCAAATGCTGTAACTGCTCAGTTTACAAAAGGCACCTACAGAATCGTGCCAAGCCTGTCACATACTTCTCCCCCTCCTCCTGCAAATCTGAACTGTTTCGCTACATAGCAGTAGAGCATTTACGAGTGAAAGCCAGCCAGGCGCTGAATGCTTTAGGCATTCTGCAGACTGTAAAGTCAAATGTGTGGGCATCCAGTGAGATAAGACAGCAGTCTGTAATTTCAAAGCACCTTAGCTCCTTTTGACTCGTTTGCTGGATGCTATTCTTGTCTCCTCTGATTTTTTTTTCTCAATTTTGTCATGCAAAGAACAAATGAATTAATGAAATGGAAAGCTTTGACCATCTCTTAAACAAGTAATTGGGCAACTACAGAGTGAAAATTATCAAGAACCATCAAATATATTTTTCAATTCAAAACTTCAGGACAATGTTATGTTCTCTTGTCATAATATTGCTTATCTGAATTAAACTAGATATGTAGATGAGTAAAATTTCTCACATAAAGCTAAAGGTTAATGCCATAACAATGGGATAAGGCACCAGCCAATGAATACATGAGGTTTCTGGGTGAAAATCACCTCAACTCTGTAAAACGTGAAAAAATTAGGTTAGATGCTTTTGCTTGCTCTAGCTGGAAGCTATTTCTTATGGTAGGAAGCCAAGACAAAGGAAGTCAACACAGAAAATGTATTTTTAGTTTCTCCTGCAGTTCACCATAGAAAAAGTGAACTATCTATTCATTATAATTTTGTCTGTTACCACTACTGTCTTCCATTTTTACTGTCCAGCTACATGAACTGAGTAAGTTAAAGGCTTCCGCATGTTCCTAGACAGGACTACAAAATTGAAATCTGAATATTCTGCCCTAAGATTAAAACTAATTTACCAATTACTGACAGTACCATGATCAACTTGAATAAATTCAGTTAATTCTCGTATGTCTAAAGCAGTTACTTACAGTGTACTACAAGTTTCTTTTCTTAGAAATCATTAAGCATATATGCTTCCACATGCACCACCGTAATCACATTTAGGTTTCATAAATTTACCTAGCTTATAGAAAATGGTGAAATGGCATAGATTTTTCATAGAAGCTACTCAACATTTCACCATTTCTTGACAATACGTTTCAGACACATTCCCTAACACCTGATAGAGAGAAAAAGATAGAAAAAGGGCTAGAACGCTTTCTACACAACTTAAAAAAAATAAAAATAAAAAATTAAAAGGTTCTAGAGTAATTCTGTTCAGAGGCAAACCCACATCATTTTACATTTGCATTTGTCTTGTTTTCAGAATAAGAACAATCTGCACCGATTTGTCTGTTGGTCCACAGACCCAGGAGCCTTAACAGCATGAGTCTCATGCTAACAATTCCAAAATATCTTAATCTGAAGAGACATTATGAGTTAGCAATAAGGACTAGTGCAGCTAATCTGTTGTGTTTACTCCTAATGTTTCTTCAAATGACAACGTATTTAAGTAAAGCCTACCTTGTACCTTTCATCTTGACAAGATGGCTTTTATGCACAGACTGCCATTAGAATTTTCACACTCTGCTGCTAACAGTGTTTATGCCACTGTCAGCAGTGTTTACACCAAAGTGTTAGTGCTAAATGGCTAAAATGACTTGAAGATGATTTTAAAGTCTTTATCTGCTTTTAATTAACAGAAATTTCTTATTTGGCTCTTTACTTTTAGCAAGTAAAAACATAAGCAGTACACCTAATATTATGAAGACTCAGTTCCCATATATTCCTGTACTTCTTTTCTTTTCATCAAATTCTATAAGAGAGAATGCTTTCTACCTATGGGTTTCTTATTTCAATCCTATTGAAAAAAATTAAACAGGGAAACTGAAATTGAAAACAGGCTAAAAAAAACACTGAAAACGTTACTGTTTGCTTATTTGTTTTCAAACAGAAAGCCTTTTTTGAAGAAACTTTGCTGTGCTTCAGTTTCTAATTTTCCTCATTTTTCTGTGCAGATGAACAATAATTTACATTCATATACTGATTAGTAGGTTTTCATTATATCACTGACATTATCACCTTAGAAATCTACAGCCTTTCCTTTTTGTGCTCATTTAGAAATCACGTGAATAGCAAAACAGCTCTTCCTGGAAGTCAGCCAAGGGATCTACACAGTTACAGCTCAATTCACACTTGATGCTCTGAAGATTCTGTGATGCGAGATGTTTAGAGGTATAATCTCTATTTATGATAAATCACTAACTCTATCCTTTTGTTTCCAGCCTGTCCAAATACCCATCTTTAATTTACCTTTGTCCTGAGTGGTTTTATATTTGTTTTCATTATGACAGTTCAAACGTTATGAACTATCTCAGAATGTTTCACAGTTCAAATAAGAAAAAATACTGAAAAAAGTAATTACAACAGTAAGGGTCGTATGTACTTATTCAGGTATTCAGACATAAAACTTATGAACAAAGTTCATTCTAGTGGAAAAGTACTGTGGGATTTCTTAAACGGGGAAGGTGCCAGTTTGCTTTATGCATATGTAGTAGTACCTTAAATAGAGATAATGGTATCAGAGAAGGAAAAGGAGAAGGAGAAGCTGTGGAGCACAGCAGTTTGGCTACAATTGTTGATATTGTTCACTTTTAATTACAGAATTCATCTGAAAACAAGCCCAAAACACAAGCTATCATATAGGAAGTTTTTTTTATTTACTAAACAACGTAACAAAAATGGAGCTTTTGCCACCAGTTTTAGAGAGGCAGAAGGGACGCTTCCAAGACTGCAATCCCCTTCTCTCTTCTCCTATTCTTTTTGTTTTCCTATACAATTTGCTTCCTCTGCTCTGCTAAATTAAAAAAAGATAGCTTTAAAACTATAGCTAAGATTTGTTCTGACTAGCTAAACAGATATAGCGGGTTAATTTGTCTGATGTTTCTTTAACACAGACAACTTTTGGTAAAGTATTAAAGATGCATGATTGTATAAATTGGTACATTAAAAAAAAAAAAACACAACTTATTCTGTATTGCTGTTACCAAATTTGGTCAAGTTGTCCAAGAAAATAAGGTGTTTTGTTTTCAGTACTTAGGATGTTACCATTGCTTTCTCTAACAGGGCACTGTGCAAGGGCTCAGAGGACTTGTTCACTTCCTGGCACTTCCAGACTCTGCTGGATACCCTGTCCGAGGCTAAGTTCCACTGTCTATCTGCCTTTGTCATCTTCTCTGTGAGAAAACAGAGAGTACACAACCATATTCTCGTAAAGCACTTTAAGGTACACATTAGTACTTTAGAACCACATCAGCACTTCATAATATCTAACAAAAAAGAAAAAATGCAATTGTTTCCATTGAAATCAGACTGGAAAGCAAGGAAGGGGTTTTGATTAAAGCATTCACATCATGCCCATATCACTCTGACACTGTTCATGGAAATACATAAGGGCAGGGATCAAAATCAAAGAATTTTTACCTTTAATTTTAGAGAATTGAGTTTTTCCTCCCTTAGATGCTCTCTTAGCATCTCCCGGTGAAGCCTCTCCTGTTCCATTGCAAACTCTCCAAGCGTGTACTGGCGCACACTGTTGTGGCGAGTGGACATTCCCAGTGTGCTTCCTCCTTGGCTAGGAACACTGGTGAAGCCTTGCCTTCTCGTGAAGTAATACACAGTAACACAGTTAAAATGGACATTTTTTGTTCTCTTCCTCTTCTCTCTTTTAAGGATTGACGAAGCTGGAACATATGCGAATTACAACATTAATGATAACCTGTAGTCATATAGCAAATTTATCACTTGAGTAGTTCCATTTACCTTAACATATGTACATGCTAAAGTTCAGAGAAGTGCAGTCTAAATGAAGGGATAAGATTAGAAAAAATGACCATATAGACAAACCCAGAAGCCATTACAAACCGTTAAAATGAACAATATAAATCCTTGTCCAGGACAGTTGTTTTCCCTCTGCATTTTTAAAATGTTTATCTGTTTTAATAAGGAAGGAAACAAATCCCAGCAAGAGGAGTTTCTTCTGTAGTGTCACCTCAAAGAGACTGATCAGCCTACTTGTACCTCTTCAAACCCCAGTGAACAAAATGACGCTGCATATGACAGCAGTAAGGAGAACAGCAGACCAGCGCCTCCCGCAGATCTATATACACCACCAGTATTATGTCAGCAAGGCTCTAGTAGAGGTCTAACACTTGATCTTTAAAGTATTGGGTCACATTAACAGAAAAGATTCCTATCTTTTATATTCTAAAATATGTGAAATCAGTGCGTTAGAGTAACTATAAAGGTAGTATGTTTTGTGTTTCTGAAACTCTTATTATCACAGAATAATACAGGAATAATGCTGATTTACAATCAGATCCTTTTTTCTTCACCTTCATCCATTTCTGCTGTCATCCACTGAATATGTGTGTGTATATATATATATATTCCTGATATGTAGAATTTTGACCCCCCAAAAAATAATCTATTTTTTCTAATACTTTTCTGATTCCCTTCACACTCTTGCTTGTTTTTTCTTATAAAAATATGCAGTTCCATATGAAAGGGATTTATTTAAAAATAAATGCCAAATTTTAACTGTCAAATACCGTTCTTTTCCTACAGATATTCGTAACTCCTTTCAGTGATACTTATCTATTGTTTCTCTCTGGTAACAGTGGTGAGCCTTTAGTGCAAAATAGGAGATACAAACATTGGAGAAAGAGACACTTCTTGATTTTTAAGATGAAACAGCAGCCTGATTTATTTGATTTATTGCAAAATGACAATAGGATGTCAAGGAAGTAGGTAATACGTTACTGCTTTGCAACAACTGGGCAGGTATGACTGAGAGACCAAACTGCCAGAAATCAGGCAGTAAAGTGATTTAACAGGTGCCTGAAACCACTTTTGAAAGACTTGAAACCATTCCATAAAAGCCATAAGAGCATCGTGATGTACTCTGCTAATCTAAAATCGCACCATCTCTAGAGACTGGAAGCACTTGGCCTTCAGCCTTGGTTTCGTAACAGGTTTGGTTTATTGTCACAGTTAAAATACAGTTCATTCTCTAATGTAGCAAAATGCTAATCATCAGAAAGCTAAAATACTCAAACTTCCATGTTAATTAAGTTAAAAAAAATAGAATGATCTAACTATGAGAGAAAAACATATTGGAAAATACATTCTTGTAGCCAAACTACAGCTGGTATGCCCTACTAACATAATCATAAAAACATTTTAGGTTCCATGAAACACTGAAATAATAAATTTTTCCTAAATACTGTCAAGCAGCTGAAAATATGGTAAGTAACGTGCACTTTTTCAGAAAAGCTACAGATGTGCTAGAGTACGAGTATAAAACAGATAAATAAGCACAGGTCCTACCATTCACTTACCCGTTCTCAGTGACGGGTGTTCCAAAAAGGGTGTAGGATGTACACAAAGGAATTAAAAGAAATTGTTACACTAGGCATGTTTAAACTTACAACCACTTTTATGCAAATCTCTCACCAACAGAGCCTATCAAAAATAGTTATAGAAAGGTTCTACTGGGTGCCAAGTGTTATTTTATTAGAAGAGAATATTTGATAGGTTTATGCCAATTTTGCATAATATGAAATACTGTTGTAATGTACTGTTTCTTCATACATGTTACAGTTTCAAAACACAACTGTTTTTAAAAAATGAATAGAGTTTGGAATTTGGGTAATTTTGATATCGTGACTCTTTCAATTCAGAATGATAGGAAATATTCTCTGTATCAGAAAGTTCATTGCCTATATGCTCTTACACATTAAAAAATCCTGCTCCTAGTGAAGAAGGCTTCTAAATCATTCTGGAATGTATCCTATATAATATATAATATCCTATATACTATATATCCTATATAATATATAATATCCTTTATCCTTTATATCCCCATATAACAGTATTGATATTATTTGGATTTCAACTGGATCTTGCCTGTATTTGGGAAGAAATACTGAAAGCTACTGAAGGGCAAGCACCAGTATTTTTACTAAGTAAAAGACACAAATGGAATAAGAGATAAAACTATGGTAAAATATTAAAGGAAAGAAAATATAAAAGGTTAATTTTACATATATTTGTCTGCTTCATGCAGAAACAGAAGGTAATTGTTCCTGTAGATTGCACAAGCTGGTGAATGGTTTGAATCTTCAACTTTAAACTTCAGTATCTACTACATAAGGTTTAAATTTATAGCAATTAATTTTAGACCTTAGCTATGGAATTCTTGACATGGTTACTTACTGGCAGAAATATTAAATGTTGGAATAAAAGTGATAAAAGTGTTTCTTTTTTTTTTTTCCCCCCTTAAGTCTGTCAGTTCTATGGTAGAGCTAAATTATAGCACTTTTTATACATAAAGAAATCAACTTGAATTTTTATTCACCCTTTACACGCTAACAGTTAAATGAAGCTAGGCAGAAGACCAATCTAACAAATTCCAGCTGGAAAAAAATAATGTAATCTATGATAAAAATTAGATGACATGAATAGGCTTTTCAATTATGTGGATTTAGAGGGAGGAGCAGGGATGTCCATACGTGCATGTGTGTGTTGTCAAAATTTAGAACATTTTAATACATTACCATATGTTTATGCCTAAATGTTTGGTCATCTGTCTGTCTCAGTAGACTGTAGTTGCCATGAGCCGTCTGAAAGAACCCATTAATGCATTTCCTCAACTTTTTTTTTTTATAGTTTTTCTCACTTTCAGCAATTAAGTTATCAGCGCCACACCGTCAAATGTTTTGTTTGTTTGTTTTACATGTCACTGGCAAAAACTGTGTTAAAATGGAGCTAAACTGAACTTCAAGGAGATACTGGGGTACTGTCATTGCAACACAACCAGCACTATAAATCCAGCACTATACAATTGTACTGAAGACAGTGAGAGCTGGCATGCATTTGTTGTACATCATTAAAATTCATACTTTAATTTATTAACACTGTAGTTCCTAGTCAGACAGATTATATGCTAATCTGTGTAAGTAAGCAAGCATGTAAACACAGACCTCAGACTATACGCAGTTATTTTTTTCTGAAACACATCCTATCTTTTGGGTTTGCTTTTGTCTCAACCAAGAGCATATTAAAGGAAGAGCTAAGGCTCTATGAATAACTCTACAGTTACCTCTTCTATGTTAACTGCTAGGAAGTAGTCAGAGTACATTCGTATTTATGAGAACATTGTTTACAAGAACGGAGCAGGCAGGAACTGCAAGAGATAACAGGATTTGAGTTGGTTACCCAGAAACATAAATTAGAGATGTTCAGGTGTCCCCCCCCCTCCCCTTTTTTTTTTTCTTTCTGAAGATACAATCGGCCTTCTGTCAGTGAAGGCACTGGAGAATTGTGACCACCTCAGTAACAAAGGACACACAAAGAAGCACAGTCAGCACTACAAAGGCATTAAGCTCTTGTTCTCCCATACTTCCTTAAGTCTCTGAGTAGAGGACTGCCTTAATGTGATTTCTCAAAGGTTATTATTTGGTATTGAAAGGAAGTGTTGAACATTTTCCAGCATCTGGGATGGAGTGCTCTATAACTCATTCAGTCCTTTTGTTACAAGGCAGCCAAAACTCAGATTTTTAGATCATCTTACCAGGATTCAGAGCCACATGTTACTTTGCATGCACCACACCTTAAATAGTAAGTTTGAATCAGCTGTAATTACTGCTAAGGACACTGCTTAACTCAAGACAGAGCACAAGGACATACAGAATATTTATTTTCTGATATATCAGAAATCATGAACATTTGCCAGGCCTCTCTGGATTCAGTTTCAAAGGTTTTGCAAGGCAGGAAAAGCTTGTAACCTAACAATTTATCCAAAGAGACTGTAACCAACAGGCTTCCCTGCTTGGACAGTCTCAGAAGTACTTACAGGACATCTGGCTGTGCAACAGTGATACCCAGGGATGCCACTATCATCTGTTCTGCGCAAAAGGGGCAGTATTAACTCCAGCCAGCTTCTGTTATGCAGAGATGTGGTGGTTTAGCATCTGCTGGACACACACTGTCAACAGGAACCAGAAGGTGGTTTTTGAAAATTAATGCCACCATCTTTGGTCTAGCAGTTTGTAATGTGCAAGGATCCTAGTGGGAAATAGGAATATTCACCACCATCTAAAATTACCCTATGGATCATGCGATCTTTTAATATATTTACATATTACAGGTCTGATACATAAGTCAGACATGTATAAATGCCTTTCCTGGTATTCTCCAGGAAAGGAAAAAAAGTACTCCACTTTCACAAAGTTAAACAATGAATATAATTTGTAGTTCCATGTTCTAAGATTATATGGAATGTAATGTATTTGGCAGATACATAAATAACATAATGCATAAAATCTGTCTATTATTAGAGGGGAGGATGGTACTGTTAACATAATTACTGCTACAGATCTGTCCCTCAGAAAAAGTCACTTTAAAAGTAAAATCTGAACAAGGTCTTCAGACATAAATATCTTCAAAAAGACCTGCCAGAATTTGTCATCTGAAATGTTAACAGCTCAATTTTTGATTTTGGGGATTTAAGTGGTTCAGTTTCTGGGTTTAGCAGAACAGCCCAAGTTAATAACCTGCTTGCAACCAGCTGCAGCCCACGGAATCGAGCCCTGTCCCACAGGTGTCTGCCAAGCCAGAGCGGCTGCTGCACTTTCAGGGACACTGCACAGCGCTCTTCATGCAGCACTCAACCTGCACTAAGCCACAGCACAGGTCATCTGCAGCACAGGCTATTTATGGAAACTGGGAATCATCTGCAAACAAACTTCCTAAAGGTGAGGCCAGACTCAGACATAAAGACTTAAAGTAAAACTTTTATAGGCAAACATGGATGGTTAACCCATCCTGGAAACACAGCCTGCTCTTTGTCCTTGCCCTTTTGTTATCTTTGTTCATGATATGCATGCACACATACATTGTAGGATGCATTTATTCATCTTTTCCTCAGCTGTTAGCTTCTCTGTCTCTCTTAACAATTCTGTTTATCCACAGCAGTTATAATTACTTCATGACTACATATGGTAATTCTGCCGTTTCTCTTCACATGCTGCTCTGGCTATTGAACATACAAGGAATGTCTAAGGATTCCTAAACTGAAGAACATCCATATGGCAAGCCAGAGAGGAACAGAACGCTACAATGCCTAAACATCAAGTTTTTTCATTATAGCCCTTCAGTTTTCCATGTTTCAGTAGGGCCGTTTTTCAGTCATTGACATACATAACATGTACTACATAACTGTAGTACAGAACAGGGACAACTGTTCAGCAGTAACTCAAGAAATTAAGATTTCTTTCAGTGATTTTTCCATAAGGCTACACACCAACATGCATGAAAATAGCTTTGTCACCTGCAAGACAACACTTTTCTATACGCACACACACATACTCCTACAAATTACAGAGGTTAAGGCTTGACTCAGTAAAGCTGTCTTACCCAACATGTAGTTTACTAGACACGGGAAGATAGATCTACTAGGAAGTGGCAGTAAACACAAAATAAATAAACACACAAACATCATCACAATCATTCCCATTAGTGGCAAATTATAAGCATGGCTGGAAACCATGCTGGGCCACTAAGTCATACCTTCTACTACCAACATTTTTATTAAAATGGTTGCAATTTGAAATGGTAACTTTTATCTATCAGAACAAAAAGTACTATTTTTACACGTCTTTGAAAAAAGACTCATCAACAAAGAAGATGAAAATAAGCATCCAAGCCATGTGAGGTTAGATAATAAGAAAGGCCTTTGTTCATCAATAATTAATAACAGTTAATAACAATTAATAAAAGAGAATTAATCAATTTGTAAGGCAGAAAAGTTTAAACGTCTAGAGAAATGTGTGAATAGACTAATCGTGAAAAAAGATGTAGCACTACACAGATTGTTGTAATATATTTTAATGTAACTAGGACACTATGGTTAGAGACTGCCTCCTCAGTGGTATCATTGTATGGAATAAACCATCAAGTCCTGCAGCTAAATTAATTTCAAATAGTGGCTTCCATCACCTTATTCTTACCAAAAGGCTTGTAAGATTCCTTGCACTTACCTTCTGTATTGCAAAGAAAATTTCTTTTTCATTTTACGTCTCTTTGGAGGACTGAAGGTTACAATATCTGAGAATTTTATTACTAACTCATTTTTCACTGTTTTTTCAAAGCTGTATATCAGTATCTCTCTAACTTATGCAATTGTACCCCTTCTTTACTGTCTTAATTTGGCCCTCCCTACACCATACCAAGGGATTCTCAAAGCATGGAGCAGAAAATTCAGATACCCATAGGATACTTCCAGACCTCTGCACATTGGGGTGAACTGTTTACCTATGAGCCCTCCCCACCCTCTTCAGCACCTCAAGCTATATTGTGTGCTCTACCCTCAGAAAAAAACATTGTCAACTTGTGAAAAACAAAAGATACAACCTCAATTCCTTTCACATTTGAAAAATTCAGGTTAAGCTATTTCTTATGTGCTGGTAACGCATCTTATGATACACATCCACCTCTCATGTATGAATAAATTACAATGGATTAAATAGGTAAGCAACAGTAATAATGTACTAGCAGACAAAGTACTCTCCTATGCAGATAATGTTCTATACATCTGCACTTTTCATCTGCTTTGAACATCCTCATTTTGCTCTCTGAGTAGTGTACCTAGAGCAGTGTAAAACCTGAGAAAGAGAAAGCATTTAATTCCATACATCTAGTGGCCAAAATAGAATCCAGAACCCCCACACTAGGGAATACATCCTGCTACAGCTGTATTCGTCTATGAAAAGCAAAACATGTTTCCTAATTTTACAAAATCCTGATAGGAATAACATTTTAAGCCTGTAATGTTTTTCAAACATTTTTACTGAGCAAACTGGTAGTTCTTCAATTACTAAACATAAATAATCTTAGTTCTGGCTGAACTCCAAAACATAAGCACTTTCTTCTGCTGTCTCAGCTATTCTCCTGATGTCAAAGACCCATTAAAATAAACGCGAACCATATGGCTACTCCGCAGATTACAAGCACTCTTGCATCAATGAGGGCAAAGCAATTCATTGTCACCATCATGGAAATATCTTAGGCACGTGAAAATTTCAAAAGGCTGGGAAAAAAAAATGTATCCTTTTGGATTAAAACTCTATCTTAGAAAGAAATGTTGATTTTCTTAAACCCTACAATCCCATTTGTCTACTTTTTACATATTTTTAGTGCCACATAAACCACTATGGCAAGAAGGATTAACACCATTCTCCTGCTCAATGACTTTCTCACGTAGTGTTTCATCAAGTCTAATGACACAGAACAGCAAAGCCTCACACATCATGGTAATGTAGGCCAAAACATACTGACAAAAGCTACCTTGCTTCACTGTCTTCCTAGAAAACAAAATATTCCAGAAATTTCTTATACCACTCACCCACTGCCTCCCAAAAGGTATTTTTCTAAATAGACTCTATATACTAACTTGGAAATGTAAAACCCTTAACAATTAAATGCTTCCCCTGCATGCCTTGAAATCTGCATTAAAAGGAAATGCTGTGACATACTATATCCCATCCCAAAGAAACACGTGGGCTTGAGGGCAGGCAGACATTTTCTGAAATAAAAACTGAATGTGGAAGTCTTTAAGGGAGCTGCATACTCAGAAAGGAGTAAATTGAGTACTGGAAATCAGATGGGACGTGGACAACTTTGTGGAACCTACCTTAACAGCATTTCACTGCTTCACCCTTCTAGTGCCTTCCTCAGGTAAAATCAAAGCTAAATTCATCTCACAGGTGTGACTGGATGGGAATGCTTGCTTAATGCCAGATTTATGTCACATTTTAAAAGGTTTTTGAAAAATACTAGTTTGTAGAGAAGTTTGGCACGAATGGGACAGGTATTTTATTTGAGCTTCAGTTAAACATTTTACCTCACTGTCAGAGTTTTCTTTAAAATCTTACAGAAATGTTAAGTTCTTTAAATACATACTAAAAGCTGGAAATTTACTGCTAAAATTTCAATAAAAGCTGTAAGTTTCCTTCTTCATCACCCTCTATCTGATGAATGCTTTTCCTTGACATTGGCTACAACAGTCCAGTTTCTCCATTCTGCAAATATAATCAGCCTGCAGGGAGAAGTTAACTGCTCTCTGCCTCACCATTTGCTCTAAATGCCAGCTGCTGTTTCTTGGATGATTATTTCTGACGTTGGCCGTAACTTCGAGCACTGTGAGGAGGAAAGCTGCCACCACGTATCCTTGCAAGAAGGCCCAAGCATAACAATTGTATTTGCTGAACTCTCCTAAGATGCTACAGTCAATCCTTTGTCCCATCTTACGGGTGACTTCTGTGTTTAGCCATTTGATACAAATGCAACCACCCATTTAGCTGTCCACTAATTTGCATTTTCAAAAATTCTGTGTATGTTACAAACATCTTCAACAAACACATCATCTAAGGCAAAAACTACCCCTCTGTAGAGTGTGTGAAATGCACTAATTTAATTGAGAGAAATCTTCAAAAACAAAGACATAGAATTAATCACACAAATCCTTCTAAAAATCAGCGGGAGCCTGCTTCCTAATCCCTCTTTACATTTTTGAAAAACTTCTCCAATAGTCACTACTCCAGATGAAAGACAGCAGGCAGGTTTCTCTTAAGGCATACCCTGACCTATAATTTTGTATGAACATTTGAGCTAAAACACTGCACCACATTTCACTGAATTTCTTTCAGTTTCTCGGTGTTTACTGCCCAGATTAACCCACTTTTAAATCAAAACTGAGACTCTCTCAACTTGTTTGCATTTCCTAGTGTTAGTCAACAAATGACGATGAGAATGCATTCCTCATTAACAAGGAAGTTCCAAGCCTTGTGGCAGGCAATATAAATCACTGCAAGATGCCACAAATAAAGAATGCCTGCATTTATCTATGCTTCTATGTGTTTTCCCCTAATAAGCCAGCATCACCACATTTAAGTCATTGAGATTTCTGTCTCTTACCAGTAATGAAACACAAAGTTTAAGCTCAAGGCTCAGGTAATGCCTTATGTTATGAACCTCACACCAAATAATACTTTATCCTTCACATAAAGAAGACCTTCCTAGTGATTTCCAAGGATTTAATACCTTCTTCCAAATGCTTTGTGGCCACACAGATGAGACAGCTCAATTTGTTGGTGACCCTAGAACATTCAAAACAGTACTTTTAAGGGCATATGGACAGAAGCGCAAAGATTTGTTTTTGAATACTTTTGCTTATCTTTGATGGCAAAATCAAAGATGGTAAGAGCACTTAGATACTGAAGGGTCTTCTCAAGACCTTTAATAACTAGCCACATTCATAATAAGCCTAAGGCATCCAATACTCTACAGACAGCACTGCATCCACCCTACTCAGCATAATGACAGGACTTACGATTATGGCAGGCTGTAGGATAACCTTATTAATGGCAGTGATAAGATTAACAGCAAGACAGAAAACTGACTGAAGTTCTATTGACGGTTGAAGATCATCTTGACAGACGAGCTAGTTTTGAAGATTTCACCTGCCTGTGAAGATTCTACAATAAAGGCATTAGTCTGAAAGTTTCAGCTTCGCTACACTGAAGTTGAAATGGCACAGGAAAGCAGCAGTTCCTCAGGGTATATTCCTTAAGAGATTAATCCATGATTAATTTGGTGTAGAAAGTTTTTACCAGCACTAGAATGCCAAAGCTCTTTCAATGGCATGTAATTCTGCAACTTAAATTTGGGTATTTTTCTTTATCGGAAAAATAGATCAAGCATTTAGGGACAGGTACGTCCATAACACCATAACACGGGAAAAATCCCTCACATCTGAGCTAGGGCATGGAACTCAGTGTCCCTCAGCACACAATTGTATGAATGGTCAGGGAGTTGTACAGGTATCCTGAAGGGCAACTCCAAAGAAAAATCACTGTGGAGCTGATGAACCACAGCAGTGGGGTGTCCGCGCTCAACAGGGCCATTTAAAGGAGCTCAAACGGTGGGTGTACTCTCACTCTACTTGTCTCTAAGGAAACAGTGTCCCGCAAAAGAGAAAAAAGAATGGGGTTGTAAGTATCAAGAAACAGCTTAGAAAAGTAACTTCTGTCAGTGAGATAGTCAGGTATATATTACAGAGACAAGAAATCTAGCCAGCTTTTCTTCTGCATTGGCTCTTTTCAGTCTGCTTACTGAAAAAAAAATTGTATGGACCTCTTTCTTTCCATATGTCCTTAGAAGTACTGTTTTGAGTATTCAACATCAGAAAGCTCCCATCTTTTATTTTGGGAGATTAATGTGTTTAAAGAATTAACAGAACATCTTTCAATGTACATCATTAACAGTTTTGTTATTGAACAACACACCTGCATGTAGTTTTCAACGAGTTTTCAATCCCTTAGCATCTCCATGAGACACCAGGATTCAGGAGGTAAATGAAATAACACATTGACAATTTCTACATATTTCACTTCTACAAAAAGCTGAGTACCTCAAAAGGATCAGTTCACTTCTTACCCCTTCCCAGAACTCAAAATATGCTTTTTCAAATAATACTGTTTGAAAAATTTACAAGTTAAAAAAATTTAAGTACATAAAAAGTGTTCCTGTCCTGAAAAACACACAACACACACAGCTGATGTCAACCAACACAAACAAAAATGAAAACAAATCCTGTGCGTATAAAAAAATGACAAATTGTCCAATTAAAACATTCTTTCTAGAATCAAAGCACATGAAAATTGAAGAGAATGTGAAAAGAATAAAGTAAAATAAAGATCAAATCTCAACAAAAAAAAATTGTTTTCTTTTTCTAGACGTAGTCATTTATCAAATTTAAAATGTCTTTCAGCATTTGTCAAGTATCTTTGCTCCTTTGCATCTATTTTAAATGTAAATGCAAATATTTTTTATTGCAAACATATTAACTTTTACTATCAGACATCATCACCTTTTTAGTACGGAGTTCCTAATATATATATTAGATGTGCCTAAGGCTACCAAATGAGTGATTTTTCTAACACTCCTCAATTGGCACATGTTGACTGTATAAACACGAATAACTGATATATGATAATATTAAGAAGGAAGAAGGTGCAACATCTCACTTACAACATCTTAACAATAAATGAATAAAGCCTGACTTCCCCATCAGATGCAAAACTGAGTGTATTTGCTACAGTTATGAAATTATAATGCATACTAGGAGAGAGTTTGGATGCAAGATGCAAGTAATTAAGTTACAAAGGCTGTGCAAGTATGCTGTATACAATAAGAGCAAAGCAGAATGTCAGATACCAAAAGATGCCTCTGTCATACACCAGCCTGCAAAAGTCTTTTTCTTGACTCCTGTTCAAATGTAGCACCTAAGCCACTTGCTGGATTCCTTCCCTCTCAAACCAGCCTTATGTAATACTATGAATATTCTGATTGAGTTCTTGGAATTTAGGCCACTGCATCTGTATTAAAGAAAATATTGTTTAAAAAGTAGTGTCAATGGTTCAGACAATTTTCCTATTCCCATACTGCCAGCTGATGTATGTATGTATATGTATAAATGTAGTGTGTACAATTTGTGTATATATTTGTGTGTGTGTGTGCACGTGCACTGACCAGCATTTATTACTCTGGCCACAAATATCTCAGTTACATGGATCATTAATCATAACACTCAGAAATCCTACAGTTTCCCTTCCAGATATTATTGAGAAACCAAACTATTTATTGTGTCAACTGTAATCAAAGCTTATTGTTATATGCATGTATTACAACTTTCAAGATGCTCCGCTGAATTACTAGCTTTCTTTGTGTATTCATAAAAAAATTGTTGTCTTCTATGTGGGTGGCAATGACTGATGTAACAGAACTGCTTTCAGTCTGTGATAAATAATCACGTAAGTCTTTAAATAGACACAAAAATTAAAAGATCAGCATTCAAGTAATATTGCCACCAAACTATTTCTTAACACTACTGAGATTTATTGGGTCACTTACTCCTTTATAGCATTTCAATAATAGAAGATTCTGTATTTGTAGGGGACCTTAAGTATAATATGCTTCATCAAGATTTTTACACGTACATACTTCTGAAAAGTTTTGTCTGCATAACCTTTGCACAGAAGCAAAGAGGAGATTTGAACCTTCATATCGAAACCCTATCTCAAACTGCACAGCAGCATTTGGCAGACAAATCAATTATAAGAACCTTCATATCACATGGTACAAACACAATTTCTAGGCACATGCTAAACCACATATTTGTAAGGATCATGTTGTATATGGGTGGTGACAAGGACCCTCACCTACTCCTTGGCCCACAGTTTTAAGAAACAGCTTTGCAGTCACTGACTCCAATGGACAGATTTGTATATAGCAGAGCTGAAGGATGGAAACCCCAGCTTTTAAAAACATGCAGTTCACCATTAAAACAGCATAACCACCACCTAGTATCATAAACTACAAAAACAAAACCTTAATTAATTCCTCATATACGTATATGCTGCCCACATAATCTACCTAGCTTTGCTAACTTAAGAACAAATGCTTATCTGCACACAAAAGAATTGCTGAGTACAGAGATACCATCCCCTGCCTGAAGAACAAAAACTACTGCAATGATAGGTGCCTCTGTGTCTAATACACGATGTTCCACAATTTGGAAAAAAAAAAGAAAAAAAAAGTGTACTATTTTCTTTGAAGAAGAACTCTCAGAATAAAATACTGCAGATAGCTGACAGCTGCATTACATTTGTCCATAGAAAATAAATAACCTTACCTAGAGCGTCTTCCCTACAGTTCCTGCTTGAAATACCTTAAGCACAACTCCCAACATTATACACATAGATACATGACTCAAACAGCAGTCAGGGGCTTCCAAGTGACTTCAAATTTTTACAGTTACAAATAGATCTATATAGATAACATGAAGGCAAAAAGGTACAGGTCTGCTAAGTTGTTCTGAACAAGTCACATACTCTGAAAGTCAGTTTTATCATCTGTTCAATTTTAAATTGTCACGTTTATCTAACTATGGTGTTTGTAATTATTATTATAATTTTATTTTGAGGAACAGAAAGAATTCTTTAGATACGCAACGTTAGTACTTACGGGTAAAGTGATTAGAAGTGGATGGATTGACGCTATCACCACTGTCAGCACTTTCACTGCTAGAAATGTCATCATCTGATTCCCGCACAGAGGAACAAGGTGAGGAGCCATCAACTTCTTCAAACTTCCTCTTTAAAATTCCACTCATCGCTGCAATGCTGTCACATGCACCTGTAGCAGGAACAGAGGCAATGAAGCATTGAAACATCCAACTGCAGAATATGCAGTCATAGTCTCCAAAGTCGTTTTTATTTAGAAGTACCAATAAGTTGCCACTTCTCATCTTGAATAGCCATTTAGCATGAGATTACGTATAATTAATTAGGAGACAGTGAAGCCACAGGAAAGAAAAAAACCTTCATAAATCATACTCTCTAACTTGCTATATGTGGAAATGGTTATATTGTTAGAATAATGGGTAACAGACTGGTTTCAGGGTGTATTTTTTGCCATTTGGAAGTTATCCCTTTTCATGAAAAGACAAAAATTTAATTTGAAATATAGACTCTCTTCAGGCCAGGGAGAACTGTGACTGCAACAGCCTGATGCTCTGCATGAGTTGCAAGGCGCTTAGCATCCCTGATTTCTATGGACATCAGCCCCAATCTAGGTTATGCTGTGAAACGTAAAGAAAAATTCAGAGTTTCTCTTCTAACACTCTCATCTGGGAGGAAGAAATGTTCACTAACAGAGATGAAATTAAATAAGAATAAATCATACTGAACATTACAGTTCCCACTGCCAAATATGTGATCTAATTAGTGCTCACATCACACCTAAAAGAAATCATAAGTAAAGTATTATCTGATAATTCAGTATTACAGAGAGAAAAGGCAATGAAGTCACAAAGACCATGTATCAGTTTCGCACTCAATAAACCCTTAGAATTCAGAAATTCCCCACTCCAGTCAGAGATACTAATGGCTTCCCAAACTCTCTCCTCCCCTTTTTTAGAAATGAGATGCCTAATATGCCCCTGAGGTTGCACAGAAGGGTATAAGGCTAAGTATTCAAGCAGGAATTTAGCAGCAAAGGTAGAAATTTACAATGACTATCACATAATTAAGGAGAAAGTGTATCCTTAACTAACCGAGGAGAGATGAAGGATGGTTGTAGCTTGTTCAGAGGACACACCTGCCCCGATGCCTCCCGCAGCACTGTAGAGGTAAACGGTGCTAATACTTATCCAAGGCAAGAAGTTTATCTAGGATTGATGATATCCTAGACTTGCCGAGCAGGATGCAAAATCTAGAGGACACCACAGCGTACTGCCAAATCCCACTAAAATCAAGAAAAAAAGAAAATCACATTCCTCCCTCAAATAGAACAACTTAAATCCCTGCAGCTACCTCTAGGACTAACTGCTTCCAAGCCAGGTACATTCTGCTTCAGACAATGAAGCCCCAGAGCTCCCCTCCAACCCAAACTTTTATGATTGTTTGTCCAAAAAAAAAAAAAAAGCCATGAAACTGTCAGGAAACTAACATATGTCAGGCTAAATGACTACTAGTAAAGGAGACGAGGTTAAGGCACAGACTCCAGTTGTGGCCATACTTCTTAATTAGCACGTGTCACAGCTTTGGCCCAGGCCACCTAGCACTGGATCCTGCAGGGTGCAGCTGGTGCCAGAGCCATGCCCAGTAGGCAGTCTGGATGAGGACACCCTGTTTTTGGCAGAGGGCTGACAGCCACTGTGGACAAGAGTCATAACCTGCTGCTTCCATCAGAAGCCAGAGAATGCTGTCCTCAGCCTGCATCTTCCCATCTTTTTAATTATCACAGAGGTAGTCTCACTGAAGTAGCAGCTATGTTCTGATCCTGTTCTGAAAGCACTTTGATAGATCCTAAGATACCTTTGCTAAACCTCAGAGGCAGTCTAGTACCAAATAGACTGAATGTCTCCTATGCATCCCATAGCTCCCTTCAAGCCCTAAGATGAGTTTCCTTATGTGAAAAATCAAAGGCAGCTTGTCAGAGGTTTGCAACCAACTTTTGGCCTGATATGAAGCTAGAACATGACAAAGATGGATGTATGAAGCTGACAGCTACGAAAAACATATTGATGGATTCATCAAGTCACAGAAAGTCTGTAAGACTAATTCAAAATGGTAATTCAGCAAACAGGTCTGTCTGCAGGAAATGCTAGGAAGGAGACTGAAGAATAGTACAGCTTCACCCCAGTGCAACAGAAATTAGTTCTAATTATTTGCTTTGCTTTGCTTTGCTGAGAAAGCGTTTTACATTGCCTGCCAGATCCTAAGCACAGCAGGATGAAGTTATGGGGAAGTTTAAACTTGCCTTTGTAAGCCAAAACTAGAAATTACAGATACATTATACAAAACTTTCATTACGTTATTTAATTACAAGGGCTAGAACAAAAGTTTTATAATAAAGGAGATCATTCACCTCTTAGGGAAGTAAAAGCTCTGAGAAGCACATACATGATTGCAGCAAGTTTAATATCCTGTCTCCAGTAGCAGTCAGTATTTAATGCTTCAGTGGAAAGCAATGGAATGAGAAATTCAGCCACAACCCACTGCAAGATACATGACTCTGCTTCCTCATCCTTGCAGTCAATTTCCCCTAAGCATAAGGCTGAAATGTTGCTATATTACAGTGCACAGCCTCTTAAATTCATTTGACTTGCTCTCCCAAGGCAACAAGTTTCATATTAGTTTATCAGGAAAAAGACCAACAAAACAAATCTCCCGAAACTATAGCCACAGACCCTTCAAAATCACAGCAGTTCCAGCCTTTACAATATTTTGGACAGTAAGGAGCAGCAAAAATACACCAGTGTCCAGCAACATGCTTTACCAGAGAGAACCCCACCTATACTGGTACTTCCCACAAAGTGGAAATAGCTGAAGAGAAGTCACTGAGATCTTATTGTATTTATATAGTGATACTTATATTTCATTCCCCAAAAGCAATTAGATTACAATGGAGGTGCAGTGCACCCAGTGATGTACATGGACTTAGGAAACACGGTTATACTTGGTGGGGGGATGTGCGGGGGTACAGGGATGGCATGGCGATGGAGACACAAACAGAACCGCAACATCAAGTTCCTCAGCCCAAAGCTGAGCCTGTCAATCCACTGCAGTTGCCTGAACGTGTGTTACTGCCTACATTTGCAGTCTCATAGCTGCGTAACTCTTAACATTCTCAGCACTGAGGCCTCACCTGGAGTGCTGTGTCCAGTTCTGGTCCTCTGGTACAAGAGAGACGTGGACATTCTGAAGGGTGTCCGACGTTGGGCCACCAAGATGATCAAAGGACTGGAGCACCTCTCCTATGAGGAGAGGCTGAGAGGGATGGGACTGTTCAGCCTGAAGAAGAGGAGGCTCAGATGGGATCTCATCAATGTCTATACCTGAAGGAAGGGTGCAAAGATGATGGAGCACTCTTCAGTGGCGTCCAGTGCAGGACAAGAGACAGTGGGCACAAACTGGAACACAAACTGGTAGCCCTGCTTGAGCAGGGGTTTGGAACAGGTGACCTCCAGAGGCTCCTTCCAGCCTCAACCATTCTGAATCTGTGATTCTGCCTCTGGGAAACTCGCCAAAGCAGCACAGCCAGAACAAGGAAGAGAAAGTGGGAAGATAAAACGTGCAGATCTGAAAGCACTTGTACACACAGTTACTATTCAAACAGGTTCTTCACAATTCTGAGTTAATGATTCCCAGAACAAAAAACAGATTCCCAACAGAAGGTACTCAACTCCTGAGTGTAACGTACAGGGAGCTCTGGTCCCTAACACAGCCCTCCTGATTCTGGGAACTGACACCGTGTTCACTAGGGCCAGGAAAAAAAAAAAAAAAAAAAAGGCAAGCAGACCTGGTGTGGAACCTGGGCAGGTACGCACTGCCAAGCACACACAGTACAGCCTTGACTAGTCACAGTTGCACGTGCTTGTTTTACTCCTTGCACTGGCACAGGGACACAGAAATGGCTGATTACTGTCTGCTGACTGGAAAACAGTGGCTTTCTGCTAATAAGCCCATAACTTTTGAACCACTCCAATGCCCCTGTCTTTTGACTGTCCAGTCCTTAAATAAAAACTGCTTTCCTGAAAGACTCTACCTATCTGTCACACACTTCTTCAAGGGCATTAAAGCTTTTTCAGGGTCTCACTTTCAAGTTCCCCTGGCATAAAGGCTGCATCTGCACATACTCAAAAGTTACAGAGCTTTGAGATGCTTGAGTAACTCATGTCCAGGTCTCCCTGGGAGGTGGAAACTTGGTGTTCTTCCAAGCAAGGTGTCTAAGAACAAAAGAAAAGTGGAACATGATTTTGTAGTGCATGTTGAAAACGGACAGAAAGGGTTGCCTGGGCCCAGTCCCATGAGTGATTGTTTATGTACCTGAAGGCTACTTAATACAAGAGAACACTTGGCAAGCTACCTGTGCACACTCTCTCTGGCCTATGAATCTTGGCATTATTTTCTACAGAGTACAACGGTCCCCATCTAGACAGAGGACTAAGAGTCTCTCTAAGCTATAGCTCAGAGGCAGCAATTCCTGAAAAACAGATTCAGGTCTCCAGCGTCCTGGTGAGCTCTCTTGAACCGTTAAATTACTGTGTGAAAGACAGGACACCTATTCAGCAGCAGATTTTTAAAATAAAGTTGCTGTAAGAGTGACCTAGGCTCTGTTCTTGAAGGTACACGGGCCTGCCTTCAGGACAGGGGTCTGGACTGTGGCTGTGCAGCACGGGAATCTCACATACCAAACAGCTGAGTTGGGGTTCAATGCTGAACGGTAACCATCCAGAAGTTACGGATTAAAACATTTAACATTCAACCATCTAATCTCTAATTACCTTGCTTCTTATTCCACTAAGGTGAGGTGACTTAGGGACTAATCTTGAAACCTCACTCAGAAGCAAAAGATCTGCAGTCCTCAAAAACCACAGCCTATCCTTACCACATAACAAAATATATTTTGGTCAAAGTGAGTTGCTGGAAGTACAGGGTATTTTACAGCTGTCTCGACACTACTACAGAACACATGCTCCTCCCTACAGCATGTTACTGGACTGCAGCATCAGTAACACTTCTCCTGGCACTGTAATTGTGACTTGTCTTTAAAAACGATGGGAGTCTGACAAATTCTAAAAGACTTTAAGAGGAAATATTTGAAAATAAAAGCAGACGTATTAAATAATAGGATCTCTAGGGCAAAGATAGCTTGGCCTGCTCGTTTCATAATTCTTTTTCTGAACATTGATCCCTCTTCCCCCCTTCAGTAAAAGGCAACTGAATTCCATTAATTTGTTTTCTGGCCACCTTAAAATCAACTCAGCTTTCTTAACATTCTTAATTAGGTATTTTAAATGTTACATTTACATATCACAGTTAACATATAAGCAAGATTAGAATTTAAATATGTAGTCAGGAAATATATCCTCTACAACAATGCTTGATTTAATTGAGAGGACATTAACACTTGCATTTAGACAGTGACACAGAATTTTGTTGTAGCCTATACACACTTTCTTTCAAAAATATTTCCAGCCATTATGACTCCATTATGATGGAGGAATTGAAGTGGCAACAATGAGGCTGCCAAAGGAGATGGTCAAGTGAAATGGCTACAACAACTTAAACGGCTAAATAAATACAGGCTAGAAGTCAAGTCAAGGGTAAAGATATAAATTCATACTGCCTCTGGCAGGAATCAATTATGCTGGCTATTCTGACCTCTAAATATGTTCTTCTGGAAACAGAAACACAAAGAGCTTGCTCTTATTCTCTCACTTTTTGCCCATTTATTTTAAGACTTATTTTCAGTTATATATTAGTCCAATTACTTTTGTGAACAAACACCAGGGAAATGTTCTATCTGTGTTAAAAAGTACAACAAACAAAACACAATCTTGCAACTGCTGTGGTTGAAAGCACTCTCACTCCCTAGGACTTTGAGGAAAAGACCTGAAATTATTAGTGGAGACATCTCTCAAATATAGAAGAAGTGCCTGAACAAATGAACATTTGTAAACTCTTGACAATTAATGGCAATACAGACTGAGTAACAGCACAACAGATGAGGTAAAACTGTAGAGAGAAAAACAGAGGATTTTAGGCTTAAGTAAAAAATTCATTTCCTACAGAAAATGGAAGCTGATCCAAAAATGCTGAGTTTCAATTTTTCTCCACTGTTTAAGAAAAATTATAAATCAAACAGCTAAGTGATGCGCTGTCATGATCACTGAAGGCCAGTTATAAAGGCGATGGTAAACAAAGCAGATATAAAAAACATGGACGTCCTTGAAGTTGTGTTATCATGCCGCAGGTATTCATCTATGCTATGTATTTGATCATGTAGCTAAGGATATGCACTAGCTTAGCTCACTTTGAGCAAGCCAGCACAAACGGCAGAAGCAGATGAGTTGTACCAATATGCCTTGCTTCTCAGCAGAACTGATTTGTCCAGCAGAATGCTGCCCTAATACAGTCACAGTGTTGTGAAATGTATTCGTAGCTTCAGCAGACATCTCCGAAGAGTAAACATACTGATTTGGATATCAAAATAAATACAAAGTAAAGAGTCATATGAGTGCAAGAATTATGCTATTTCCCAATTATTCATTGCTTCGTTTTGCAAATTTTGTTGCTCTTCTAACATAGGTCTCCTTTTGTCACACACTGAAAAAATTCAATTACGTATACACATTTGATGCAGATGTTTAATATGCCTTACCAAATATTGTTAACAAGAATTCATAGCATAAGTAGAATGAAAAATGGTCTTAGTTTATTGTGCACCAAATCCTGAGATATTAAAGAGCTGCCTGTGCACAGCCAGCAGCCATTTGTGTTTTAGTATTGCTGCAGTTTGTTATACAATAGGCATGCTCAGCACGTTCCCTAATGGAGGCTGTTTCAACTTTCCTCTCCTTAATACAGTGTTCAAATTCCAGCTTGGCAGATGATTGTGTCCAACCCAATGCCTTTGCCCTGTCACAGCCACTTAAGAAAAGGCACAGCTGCAGGAATACCTTCTCCTGTGCCCATGCAAGTCCTGATACAGACCAGGAAGCTCCAGCAGCCTCCAGGTTTTCTCTGAGGGAGAACACACAAATTTGTGTGGAGCCCAGATGGTTGGATCATGTCTTTCTAACTTCAACAAGTCATTTAAAAGTTACAGTGTGAGCTTTCTTCTTTTTTTTTTTTTGGGGGGGGGGGGGGGGGGGGGGGTGTGGATCTGATAACTTACAAGCAGCCAAGCAAGAGATTTTGGTTTGTCGTGCTTTTTTGTCCCTTGTCTCTTTTTTGAAGACCAAAGCCATAAAGAAAACCTCCCATAACATCTTGTTTTTAAACAGAAAGAATAGAAAGAACAGTATTAAGCCAATTATCTCATATCCTCACAAGGCTGTGAGAATTTTTCAGACACCAAATACATATTTGTACAGCCATTAATAGTAGTTTGGTGTGACATGGTCACAGATTAATGTCTATGGTAGCTCAAGACACTTCCTGAAGAGACTGACTCTGTCACCTTTTTCTACCAGTAAACTGGGAAAAAAAATGCTAGAAACTAAACAGCAGCTCAAAAATACCAGAAAAACCATTACTTCAGATTAGTTTCTTTAGCAGATATATTTCATGAACAGTGTATATGAAACAGGCCCCTGTAAACAAAAATAATTTTGTTCAGGAGGAGATAACATTCAATTACCACCAAAGAAATGAATGAGCATGCTCCATGGCATGAGCATAAAGTCATGTCTTCATTCAAGGCCTAGTCAAAATTAGTAAAAAGATGTTTAAGTGCATCTTCTTCTCCAGAGAATAGTCAATAAAACTATTCAGACTGGAAAATATAAAATATTAATATCTACTGGAAGGCTGTAATGTTTTGAAACTACTATCTTCCAAAATAGCTTTATGGCTATAATAATTCAAGCTTTCATGTCTAAATCAAGAACAAAGTACAACCAACATAAAATGTTACAATTTGCAGGTTTAATGCACACCCAAGACAGTACTAAGGAGGCATTCAGGCCCACAAAAATCATACTTAATTTAAAAGAAGGTTGTTGGGTTTTTTTTCTTCTATTATTTACCTTTTGATGTTTCACTATCTACTCACCCAGAAAAAAACAGTATGTTTATTTTTAAAAATCCTGGATTTTTTTTAGCAATAATATTGACAATAAACACTAAACAGGAAAATTCACTGAAAAACCCATAAGATGCACAACTCATTACTGAATGTAGGCAATACCTAATTGATATAATAAAACAACTGACAAGTCTCCTCCTGCCACTGAAACATATGTAGTGTTGACAACACACCTTCTCTTCTACAACTAGCACCAGCTAAAAACAAGCTATTCAGTTATCAGCTAGAACTACAAGCAGAATTTAATTTCAGATTTACAAAAAAATAGCCTGTGAAACTAAGGGAGCCTGATTCTTTATGGATGTGCATCTTGTGGCTAGATTACCTGAGGCACAGGAGGAGGTTTGGTTCACTGATGCTCTTCCACAGAGCATTTGACAAATTCTATGTGGTTACCTTGATATTCAGGGATTTAGTCATAGTGAAAACTTATTTTTCATTGCTGTAAACTACCATTCTCTTCTCTACCTCACCACATACTTGTAGAACACTTGAAGACAATCTACTACTCTTTGAAACCCAGATGAAATGAGGTAAGGGGTTAAAAAAATAATAAGGAAAACAAAATGGACATATGTGACAATATGACAGGCACAATGAAATCATAACTGCATAAGCCTATTTCCTTAAGAAATCAGTCAAAAAGATCAGCTAAACTCAGATTTCAAATTCCTGTATTTAGAGACCACAGAATGAAAAGGTTGATTTTTAGGTAGAGGCAAAACATGTGTAATCAATAAACTGAAACATTTGTCTACAATACTATTTTCTCAGTAATTTTAATGACTGACAAACTCAAAAGGTAGGATTTTTAAAGCGTATATTCAATTACAACCAATCTTACCCTTAATAACTTTGTAGTTTTGGCCAGCAAAAACTATACATTGGTCCTTACTCACTCACAAGATTGCATCTCAACACAACACCCCACGAAGGAAATGTATGACTCTATCACAGCATGAATATGTAAAGCTATAGACCACGAAGAGATTGATCTAAAATTAGATCCTAATTGTATTAACTTGACTGTTAACGTTCTTTTTTTTTTTTTTTTTTTTTTTTAAATATTAAAGACAATCTGGAATTTATGGCTGTAGTGGCTTGGAATCAGAAGAAGCATGTCTAAAAATCCTTTTCAGTTCAGTTCACTTTATGGTTCAAAGCCGAAAACTCTTCCAGAAGGCTGACCAAAGAGCTGCAGATCTAATAATAAGTATGTGTACCCATCCAGTTCCCAAGACACTTGTCACCAAGTCAGTGATGAATAGAAACAAAGCAGCTAGCCCACAATGCCATAGCACTGCCTGACTTGTAAGCACCTTGTGACCATTCAACATCATCTCAGCCAGAGGATTCTTCTGGGACAAAATTAATTATCTGCCCTATGCTCTCCTGAAAAGCCCTGCTGTGAAGGTATGTGGCTTACACTTTCAAACATGGGTATGGTGTTTTTTAATTTGATATATTTTATTTTGCTTTATCAAATCTCTGATTATTCTGTCTTTTCCAGGGGAACTGACACAAGAAGGTTAATACTCCGTGATTTTCACTTTGCCATGTTAACGTTAAAGATGCTTGCTCTTAGAAATCTGAGTGGGTGAGGAGGGCATAATGGTAAACAACTGAGCAACTTAACCGAAAGCTACAAAGTTAAACCTTAAGCTACTTTGAAAGCAAAGCTTCAACAAAGCCTCTGGTACTGCAGGAGAGCAAAACAATGGGGACTCTCCGAGCACTTTAAGTCCCCCAAGAGTCGTGGGGTTTCCCTCCCCACACAGCAATTAAATACTTGAAGACAAAAACGTTGGCTTGAGAATAGACTGCTCAGCTCTCACAGTTCGTGTTGGAAATAAGTAGTGGTATAATTTATTATGCACACTAAAAACAATGAATAAATAAATTTTGTGGCTTTCAACACTTCTTTGTTTACCCTTTCACCCCCACACAAATGACACTTGCTAGAGATTTGCTGGTTCTTAGGAAAAACAACTGGAGACATCTGTGATCCAACCCACATTTTTTAACATATCCATGCTAGGCTAATTGTACACTCTGTTTAATTCTAATAAAGAGAAAATTGCAAATCCCTGGTAAGCTGGCTGCTGAATTCAGGCTCCTACTCAAAGAACAACCTCCCACCACCACAGCTGTATCGGCCGAGTTCACCCCGGCAGCAGCAGCACCCAGACGCTCCCGGGCACCGGAGCAGCCTTAGCCTCCGCCTGCAGGAGCCCGGGGAGATGGTTTCAGAAGCAGCTGCAGCCCCGGTACGGAAATGTCAGCCCCGTGCCTGGCTCAGCCCCCGCTCCACAGTCGGCAGGGCTGTGCGGCAGCAGCGGCGGTGACACGAGGGCAGCTCCCACTGCTTTAAGCAGACAGCACGTTTATTGCAGTGTTTTATAGATCCCCACGCTAGCTTTATGCCTGCTAGCTAGGGTACTGACACTAGAATAGCTGCAGCAGCATGGAGCTCAACACAGACCGATTTATCCTGATCTGCAGCACAGATGAACAAAATGACTTATTTATAGGCACATGTAAAAATGATTTACCAGTATGAAGTAAGTAAATGTAACACAACACCAAACTCCTCTTGCTGCCCTCAAAGAGGCAGAACGCTAATGAAAGCTACCACCACCCAGAGCCTTATTCATGCGACAGTCTTACCCTATATAAAAGCATCACTTGATTACATTTCCACAACAAAATCCAAGGACTCTACGGGCTGGTGAAGCTACAGTTGGTAAATGATGTTCTAGTTGCTGCCCAGATCCCTCAGAAAGACTGGTGAGGGTCAGACTCCGTACCTTGTAGCCCATGTTTTCTACTTCACACTACTCGGTGCAGGTAAATATGCAAAGCCCAATTGTTTATGAAAGAGAAGGATACTAACCAGCCCCACACTGAGTCAGAAAATGAAGATAAATATTTTATAAAAAGATTTATGTAGTAGTAACTGAAAGATATTTATCTTTTTGTCAGAAAGGCTAAATATAAGTGGTCTGATACATTTCAATGTTAAGTTATAAGCGAGGATATTCTTAAATTTTTTCATTTTAACTTAAAAAATCTGAAAACCTCAAGCAGCTGATATATTGAGTGGATTTTCCATCAACTTTTTATGTTGATACATATTTCTGTTCCTCTTCCCATTTTCCCTATTTCATTATGAAAAACAGATATTACAGCTATGAAGTGATGGAGAACTGATGCAGAGGGCCTAGAAATACACACATGGGGGCGCGGGGGGAGTAAGACTAGAGGAAGGGCATTTGTTGGACAGAATTACATGTACAAATGAAATAGAAAAAAAAAATCAGATTGTTGTTGTTGTTGTTAGCAATTATTCACAATTTCTCTTTGCCACAGGTTTCATTAGAATATGGTATCCATATTGTGGAGAGAGAGGGAAATTAAAGCCCTACTATGTATCTCAGATCTCTTTAACCAAGTAAATCTTTCCAGTTTGTGTGTGTTTGCAGATGAGTCATATCTGTCTTTTTGCTACATTCAATCCCTTTCTCAGGGTCAAAAAACCTACAAAAGAGCAATGTAACAACAGTGATCAAATCTCACTAGAAGGACTTCATATGGCATCAACATTTTAAAGCTGTGATAGTGTTTGGTGATATTTTACTGAGAAAATGCCACATTGATAAATCTATTTTTTCTCAGCATCCTAATTGGTTCAGAGCAAGGATAAAGATAGACACAGACAGACTACATGTAAGTTTATCTTTCAAACAGCTTTACTGATCTTGCAATAGATTATACCTGCCTCGCTTCAGCATGACCTTCTATCTACTTATTTGGGGAGGAAAAAAACTAAACTTCAAGGTTCAGTTAGCAGAAGTATCTTTTAAGAGCAAGTAAGGGCTTTATAAAGCAGCATCTGTTGCTACTTCGGAGGAAATATTTAAGCTTTAGAATGAATTTCCAAACGTTCTCCACTATGTACCCTATGCCAAGATTTATTAATCCAATTAATAGTAAACTTAAACCTTATTATTTGTCTATTACATCTGCTGAAATCAACATGTTTTTCAACAAAAGTGTATTTCTCCTTCCAATAAATAAGCTAGACCACATATCTAAGACACTGAATATGATAAACATTGTGCATGCACAAACCAAAACATTATACACCAGACCTGGACTTCTCAGCTCTTGAAGTATATTGGGAAGAGCAGAATTAACACAATTTCAGTAAAGCAGGAGGTCAACATTATGTTTCTGTCTCCAGAATCTCTGATGCAACAGAAAGACTTGGTGCTATTTATGATGCTCAAAGAAGTCCACCATCAAGTTGCAGCAAAATGTTTCTATAAGCCAGTTTTAGTGGAGTTTGGATAAGGAAAAAAGTGCATTTCAAAATTACCATAACTTGAACACGTGAGCACAGAACACCTGCTTGCTCCAGGATTTTTTTTTTCTTTACATTTCTTTAAATAACTTAATGCTGGGAGCAATTCAGAGCATGAATCCCTGAACCATGATGGTTTTGTCCACAGGAAAACTGTTTTTTTTCTCTGTCTGCATATGTATATGTAAAAATTCCCTTAAAACAGTGAGAAGGCTGTTCTGCAGTGATGCTCCTGTTGTTTTTTAGTAGAAAACAATAATTTCATCTATGTACATACTTACTCTAAGTACCTAACTGCCTCAGAAATCGAATCTTGAAATCCAGGTTTTGTACAAATATGGCAATTATGATAATTGCAAGACTCACTATTATTTTTTCCATTTAAATTAGCTTAAAGTGGCAAGTTCAGCACACGCCATCGAGTCGGATGGTTAACACACCGCAGACGTTACTGGGATTTAAGTGTTCCCCACTAGAGAGATTGCCAGCAAACGCAAGAAACATCACGAAGCAAATACTTCCTTTTTAGAGCAACCCCCCCCCTTCTAGACCCATTGTCTAAAGCGCAGGCCGAGCTGTACCAGTGCTTGCTACAGCACCGGTTTTTACAGGAGAAACGCTCGAAGGCAGCGATCGCGGGGCACCATCACGCAGGCTGGGGCGCTACCCGCAAGCAGAGCCCGGCCTTCCCTACGCCGCGGCCGTGCGGTGCAGGAGGAGCCGGGGCCGGGCGCGACGCGAGCCCCACGGCAGCGGCCCCACGGCAGCGGCCCCGCGCCGCGCTCGGCCCCTCCCCGCCGGCAGCGCCCGGCCGGGCCCTGCGGCCGCCGCCCCGCAGCAGCGCTGCCCGCCCCGGGCCTCGTTCGCATGGCCCCGCCCCCGCCGCGGGGCACGCCGGGCCCAGCCCGCCGGGATGGCGGCCGGGGAGGGCGGGGGCGCGCCCCCCCCCCTCCCGTAGGGGCAGCGCGGCCCGTGCCGGCCCGCAACGCGGCCTGCGCCGCCTCCTCCTGCGCTCATGTTTTAACCGGCGGGGGCGAGCGGCGCGGCCGGGAGCAGCCGAGGGGTCGTGGGGCCCCGGCCCGGTGCCGCCGGGCAGCGGCTGCGGTGTAGGAGCGGTGCAGGAAGGGGAAGGATGCGCACAGAAGCGCCTGGGGGCCGGCGGCGAGGGGCCGCGGGACGGGGGAGAAGCGATCGTGGCCGCGGGCTGCCGAAGCCGCCGGGCCGGCCTTCAGGGAACACCCAGTGGGGTCGGGGTAGCCGCGGGGCCGAGGGGATCAACACCCGCCTGGAAATAGCAACGGAGCCTGTGCTGCTAACACCAGAGCGGAGTGAACGCAGAGATGCAGCGCGCCGATGCGGACTCAATACAACCGTATTATAAGCGCCACAACCACCACCTTCCAAATTAGCTAAGCAAAACCGAAAACACATCCAAGTGCACTCAGCTACGCTGCGATGTTCCGTTATTTTAGACGCTAAACAAACGCTACAGCTCTCCTATCGAGAAAGAATTAGGCTTGAATACATAGCACAATAATAGATTGTTGTTGTTAAATATTTTATGATGTTAGCAAACGATCCATCTAGCATAAATTTAATTTTACTTGCTATCCCGATTTTCATGCATAATTGAATTTTGAATTGCATAGGAATAACACTAGAAACATTTTTACAATAAATGTGATCACAGAATTTATACAGTTTAGCTTGGTATCACGTTACCGTGCATCTTTCCAATCCCACCTTACCAAATGCAAAAAACCTGACTTTACTAAAAATAAGGAAATAGCAAAACCACCAGTTACATTTTCACTACTAAAGTGTGTGAATAATCTATATTAAAAAAAAAAAAAAAACTGACCTGTTCAAATTGTTGTTTTTCCAATCCATGCAGTGCTTTTATTAATTAGGAACCCAAACAGACTGATCATCATTTTATAACGTGTGATATATTCACTGTCTTCCTAGTTCCAGCAGAATCTTCTTAAATTTCCCAGCCCTGTGTTTTATTGCTGGTACCATATGCTTTATTGTTCAGCGACAAGAGCTGCACTCTGCACAAAGACTCATTACCTACTGCTTGCTGAGCAGCTTCAGTCTCACTGAGGCTGCCTGTGTGATCACATGGGAGTTTTGTCTGAGAAAGCCAGGCATGCCACTGATTTCACCGTCTATGGATTTTTTTATTTATTTATTTTTAATCAGCTGAGGACTACCATGAGGAAAGAATAACAAATTGTAAAGCTCCTTTAGCTCATTAAGACAGCAGACATTGTGGAAATCCCCCTCAACTTTTTTTTTTTTTAATTATTATTATTATTCCCATTGTAACAAAGGTTCAAGTAGAAATTCAAGAGTTTTAAAAAGTATTTTTTTCTTGTGGGCAGTAGCAAAAATGTTGCATTATCTGCACTCTACATATCATGCACGCTGAAATTAATATTCTAAAGAGGTAATATTGTGCCAACACATTTAATCTGCTACTGTTTATCCTCTATGTAGAGGACAAGCTTCTAAATGAAAAATTGCTCCCAAAAAGCAGCCCTTGATTTAAATTTGTCTCGTCAGTCAAGGGCATTATCCTGTAATCTTTGGTCATAAAATTAGTTTTGCTGGTTTCAGTGAGACTACTCAGGTGAATAAGAATTGGCCTTTTGAGCAAGGATTATTCCCAGATCCAAATGACAAATTATATAGTACACAATGAAGTCTGATCGCTTCTTAATAATATGTGATGACGCTCAGGGTTTTGTGTTTTCATGTTGGGTTTTTTTTTTTTGATTGTTTTTACACAAATTGTAAAGAGTATTTTATATTGGCTAAAAGCTTAATATTTACCTGAGGATTTTATATTGGATTAAGTGAATAATCACATTCAAAATCACAACAACACTTACATAAATGTTTTATTTTACATATGTTATATATATATATAATAAAAAATAAAATTATATTTTTTTCCATTGGTGATGTATCAGTATCAGGAATCCACTATGGAATTACTGGAGATATCCTAACCAGCATATTCTGGTATTCGATTCTAACATAGAGCTAGTGATGATAAATGAACATCTCCATCCAAAAAAGAGGTACTGAACAAGTAATTAACCCTAACATTAACACTGCAAAGGTGCAGTTATTTTATTGTGAATTATCACTGGAACAATTCATAGCATTTTGAAAATGCAAGTTGGCAAAAAGAAACTGTTTTCTCATTAACATTCCACAAATGAAATACCAACTTCTTCTATTTAAAATCCCCCTCATTAGAATAAATGACAGCTTGTTGCTCTTTGTCGGCTTTATTCTGGTCCTATGGAAGTTTTGCCACTGATTTGCATGGAAGGAACAAGCGTGACGAACAAATTCATGCACTTTACTGTCGTCATGCAAATCAGTGACAAAACTCTCAAATTCTTTATTGTTCTCTGCATCTTACTCATCATGTACTATTAAGGTTTTCTATCAGCTGGTGTGCAGTCTCTATGATTACACTGAATTACAAAAGATGGGTAGTAAAGGACAGAGAATTACCCACAGCTAAATCCAGTGATGAATCTCTTCTAGAATCTTATATTCATTTTGTTAAATAAAAAATTCCATTACCAAGAACGTGTATATTTTAAAATGCCACCATTTTTATCTACCCAAAGACAACAACAGAGCAGATGGTTCGTGGCGGAGAACCTTCCACATCTCTTAAGCAGGAAACACTACCACATATACATTAATGAGAAGAAATGAAAGCAGACTAGATGGGTTGCTAATGAACAGCTGGTTTAACTACAGCTACGAATATTTTTTCCCCTGGCGATATCATTGATGATGTCACAATGCTAGTGTAGGAAGACATAAACAAAAGGCTGGCATTTTTGCTGCAGTAGCACTAGGGGGAGGTTGGAGGGGGGGGGACGACCAAATGTTTGGCAGATGGAAAGAACAAAAACTGGTAAGGAAAAGAGTACTATCGTCACATTTTCTGGGTGCCATTATTTATACTATGGAGCCCTTTTCACAACTTGAAAGAAGGTTAGATGAAAACAGATTCAAGAACATGATACTGTTAAACCTGCCTGCAGGAATGAGTTGAATGAGTTGTTTTTGCAGGGAGACAATAGCAGCAGGCAGTCTTCACGCTACACAAAAGGCAGCTTCAGTTATTCAGCTCTTCAAGGTTGGGAAAAAATGCTTCAGTCCACCACGGTGGAATACGGAATTTTCTAATTCTAATGACATTTTCAGAAAGCTAACTATATGCTATATATTCCATATATATTCCATACTCTATTCTTACAGGTGTACTCAATAGAAGGAGGTCTTTATCAGAGCCATCCTGTGGAATTTCTGCTCCATCATACTATGGTGGAAATGCCTTTTCACCCCCAAGGAGTTAAAGATCACCCAAGAGTTTCACAGTGGCAAGAACCCATACTGACTTTAGAAACCAGACCTCCCTTGTCACTCCACAGCAGAAACAGATTTGAACTACACTCATCATACAGGACTTGTCTTGTAACAGACAAGACTTCTTTAGGAAAATCTAAAACCACCTCTCCTTGAAGCACTAGTGGAAGAATGATGTGCAAACACTTAGCAATTCTTCCACCTGAAGTCCCACATTGGTGCCAAGAGGTAAGGATGGGCTCTCTTCTCTAATGTAAGGCTCCTAGTGAATCCAAATGAAACCAGAATCAAGAACCTGCCAACAAATTGTACATACAGGTAACTCGTCTGCCAGATCCCACATCTGCTCTGAAAGAAGACCAGTTCAGAGGAACATTCTTCTGCTTTCCTATTCTACAGAAGCTACAGCAAAAGGGAATTGTTAAGCAAGGTCAAGCAAGTTTGGACATCAAATCACCTGCATTGTTGTAACGGAATAACTGGCTAAGGCCTGCTTTATTCTAGCCTGTATGCATTTAAACTTGAGTACTTTTATACACAGATTACAGGCACTGAAATAAAGATCTTGCACGGAATTTAAAAAAAAAAGAACACCAGCCATTTATCAAAAAGTAGACTAGAATTTAAGCTTCAGATCATTCCCACCTTATACAACTAAATTGCTTTGCTATACATTGAGCATAATATGCTGTTCAGTATCCTGCATCTCAGTTGGATGATTTGGATATGAATCAAAACAATTACTGGGACAGCACTGTTCAATTTCATGAGACAAAAAGGAGCTCTTTGCACTCAATGTCTTGTTTTTCCTGAACAGCTGAATCCTGTAACTTAGAATAAAATGCAAGAGAGAGCACCCATTTTGCCAAATACACTAGTAATGCAAGTTTCCACATCATAAGGAAAGAGGGCTTTGCTCAAACTTTTTGCAGTCCAGTGACAAAATAGATCAGAAGCCCAGGATTTATGAAATGCATCCTATAGACCACACACATGCTCTGCTCCAGCCCTTAGAAGCAGCATGGCTTGGGGGCCATGGCTTGTATTTTATGAGCTACAGCAGCCAAATGCCTCAGAATTGACTTCCACGTTTGGAAGTGGATGATCTATAGATTTTACTGAAGGAATGATCACAAATCTTGCCCATGCAAACTCCTCTAATTTGAGTTCAGGAAGAGGTGTAGCCACAAATTTCCCATGGAACTCTGCCATTTCAGTAGTTCTACAAAACTAAAAATGCACATCTTTGAGAGAAAATGGTGAAATATTTATTAAAGCTCTCCATCCGAAGTTACTGTCAATACCACCAGGTAGGATAACCTTAAATATAAATTCCACATCTTTCTTTCCAGACCAAATATGATTTAATCAAATACACTTCCTCATCCTGGCCTCCACACATATTGCTTTCTGTAGACAGATCACAGCCAAAGCTGAACTGTCTTCAAGTATTTCCACATTAACTACTCAGTTCAAAATACTGGGGCTTGTAGGATTTCAGTAGCCTGTCAGAAAGAACATACTTTGGATTCCTGAATTTCACAAACATGAAAAACTCACACATTCCTAAATGACATTTCAAAGAGAAGTACAACCATATTTTGAAATAAGAGTCTAGTCAGTGAAATTTAGGAAAACAGACAAAATCCATTTGAAAGGTAAGGAGACATTCTCAGCTCAATAGATGGAGGGAAAACAGTAACAATAGCTCCTCAGAAGCTGTTCCGATTTCTGGCACCTTTGTGATCTCCCCTTCAAATTCCAAACAGTGACGACTAGAGCATTAAAACTGAAGACTGCCAGTGCCACTCTTCACTTCTACTCCTGGCACATTTGCCATGTCATGTCAGTTTTAAGGGCAGTATGTAAAATTTCCTTAGTTTCTCACTCTTAAATTTTCTCCTTGATCAGGAGCAACTTCCTAAATTATGTGGTACAAATCAGCCACAGAGTAGCAGTGAATTCTCTTTATGTACTGCGAGGTATACAACAGCCTACCATTTCCTACTGATTGTCTTGAAAGCAACCTCATTTTTAATGATACAGTGTTTCTACATCTTACAATACCTGGATCTTTCCAAGGTAAAAAACAAATCTCAATGACCTTCTTTCTAGGTTGATATCTCAGAGGAAAGTGTACTTCCTTCCAGAAAACAGCTGGAGGTACTTTAATGGTACTATGATTACAGGAGCTACTGTGCTCAAACAAAAATACTCCCCTGTAGTAAACATTCAGGGTTTCTTTCTAGTTCCACAAACTTTCTGAAAACTGCTGGTTAACTACCAAAACCAAAGAATATATTAACTCTGTGGCAGGCAAATTAATGTACTGAGAGGTGTATAGTAAGCAGCAAAAGAATCTCATCTGCTGTAGCATTAGATTATGTGAATAATCAAAGCAATTAAGTGTTGCCATAATGCTTGATACAGCCAACGTTAGTCTTATGCAAGATCCAAAACACCAGCAGAGTATGGAGTTTCTCAAATAAAACATAGGATAATTTTAAAGAGTAAACTGCTTATTATCATGTTAAAAAAAAAAGATTAAAAAAGGACTTAGAAAGAACTAGATACCTTAAGAACAGGGACTGCCTGTGCTGTCTTGTATGTACTTCATAAGCCAGCTTTGCTCCAGCTAGTTTCCATGACAGCTCAGACATAGCAACATGATCCATGCCAGGGAGTAATTCAGAACTATAAAGCTATGCTTGGTGCTGTTAGATATTGCAAGACAGACAGAAGAAACAAAGGCGGTTCTTTAGGATTTAAATTAACTGACATACTCCCTCCTCCCTTCCCTGGTTACTAAGCACACCTTTTCTCATAGTATCACTTTCCGGCTTACAAATTTCACTTGGCTGTTGACCAGCAGAAAGCCTAAAAATAAACACGATTAGAGATACCTGAAGGAAGCATGGTAGCTAATATTTTCTCTTTTTCTTTTCCTCCACCTGTTTGGTTCTTCTAGTCTCTCTTATACAACAGTAAACCAAAGAGTAGTTTACTGAATCAGGAGTTGAAACAGGAGTAAAATCTAGTCAAGAGGAAGCAGACCATATTTACTCACTGGATATATCGTCAGTAGAACTTTCTAAAGTACCACTGTAACCTGTAATGTTGTCTCATCCCTCGCTTTCATAATTTGCACAGTGAAACAGGCAAGCTCTTTAGTTTTTACGAGCAATTAAAGATTCCTTCCACTGAAAGATGAATCTTTCATTGTTACAGTCTGAATTTGTTCCTGTCCACCATAAATATATATATTTTAATTTAAGCAGAGACAGCGATAAAATATAAATAACAATTCTTTACATTTTATAACAGCTAGGCAGTAACTCATAAAGCATCACAACTTACAATACATTTTCAATGCACTTACAATAAAATACATAGTGGACTTATACAGACCAGAAGATAACTAAACTCTAAAATAAGGTGTCCTCACTGAATTGCTAAAAAACAGTTTAGGATCTCATTCCAGAGGAAGTGAATTTGCTGCAAGACTTCTTCCTGGCTTTGTACATCTCATATACCACTCTACATGTCATTTAAAGTTTAAAATGACATTGAATTCTAGATTGTATGTGAACTCTTTGCTGTTTCAAATAACCTTTAAAGCCTAGAAACTGATTCTCTTGTAATAATTCTGTCCATTTCTATTTGGCCAGCATCGATTTCTTTCCCTGAGGTGTATCCAGCAAAGCTTGAAAATAATTTTTTCTTTATTTCTTGTTTGTGTACCATCATCACTGATAGTATCAGCATAGCACTGGGAATTTTATTTCTCATGTTGAATTTTCTCTATCAGCAGAGAACAACACATTTTCCCCCATATGTTCCATGACAGTGGACTACATGAAGAAAGTAAATATATTTTGTAGGATATTCCCCTCCTTATCCTATAAGCTTTCTGAAAGCTGCTGGTTAAGACACGGTAACAATCTGGCTTTCTCCAAAATCACCTTTAAAAGAAATTCAATTCAAAATTTTATCATATACTTAACATCCAAAATAAATTCCATAGCATATATACCAGATTTTAATCAAGTTAAAACCCGAACCACTATATTCTTACAATAAACATCTTAATGTTACATGATAATACCTTGGGAATTACAGCTTTTACATAGAAATGTCCAACATTGAAATAAAACTTCAGAAAGTAAGTGCCTACAATTTAGAAATATGCTTTCCAAGGAACAGTGGTTGCCATTTCTTTCATATATGAAGATCGATTAACAATATTAAAGTAATCACAGTCATGTTACCAAATTAGAGGACAGTTCTATGATGTGTTGGTATAAATCCATTACTTCAGTGAACAATCAAAATGGGCTGTTGATTTACAGTTTGATTACACAGTTTTCAGCTGGTGTTCAAAGATATGTGATGTTCTTGATCTAATTTTCCAACAGGACACAGAATAATTGCAGTTTTCACATGATCTGGAACTGTACAAAGATCAACATTTCAGCAACAGGCTGAAACCTGAAGTTCTGTAGAAGTAGCAGTCAAGTGATTATTTTTACCTCAGAGTTCTATCTCAAAGGCATCAGGACTGAATAAAGACTTGTAATAGAGCAATTATATAGCCCAAATCTTTTTCAAGATTTCAGTGTTTCAGAAATCTATGTGATTCATTTATTTTTATTTTTTTTTAATTAAACTGCTTGATACCCTCTAGCTGCAGGACTTAATGTTCCAGTTAGACTTCTGTTCATAGTATGAGGTAGATATTGTTTATCACCCAGACTGAAGTACAACAGTCAAGGTTTGAGTTATGTCAGGCTACAATATCTAAGCACTGCATTTTTTTCAGCCTTTTATGTTGCGTTGGTGCATTTTCAGTTGAGAAAAGTTTTTTGATTTTGTTTTAAAATCATTATTCAACATCTTTTCCAATACATCGATTCAATAAGCAAGAAAACCAACCAACCAGACTTCCTACCAGGTTTATATCCAAATACTTTGAAAAAGGCTCATCAATTTACATCATGGACAAAACTTGGGCTCTGGGGATCCCTGATATTACCTGCCAGGAAATTGCATCATTTAGCAGTTTTCTGTGTTGCAAAAAAGAAGCAATTATTACTTCAGTATGATTTTTGGCATCCCTGCCATGACTGTGGTTTCTCAACCAATTTATCCCTTTGGCCAGGCAACTTTAAGCACTCCGTCACAATATTTTCCCATCTAGTAGCATGAGGACACTGTTTATATCTGCTATAATAGATGGAGATAATACCAGTTTTGTCAGATATTTAGAAAGAGTCTGCTCAACTTGTCTGTTTTGACCTTCTAGGTTATAGCAAAGGTGCAAGCTGACAGCACCAGCTGTCATTTGCTGTTAACAGACTTTTACCAGACCAACAGCTCCAAGCTCATGGAGGAATTCACCAGTTCTGTGACTGAAAAGTATGAAGTCAAGGTCCTTGGCTGTCTCATTCCATCTCTTCAGGTGGTGGATTTCAGTCCTTCTACTCCAGTTCTAGCTGCATTTGTTTAACTGTTTTCGTTCTGCGCTAACTCTGCTGTCACTAACAGCTACGTAAGTCACCAGACATCCTAAATGTACACTTGCACCATTTCAGATTCCAAGAGGCATAAGCATTTGCCAGGGCCAACTGTTCTACTCCTCCAGAGCAAAAGACATTCTCACTGACCTGGATGTCTTGGATTGAGACACAGCAGTGGCCCCATTTACACATAGGAAACACATTTCATATCATTTACAATGCCCATGAGTTCATAACTGTGCATTGTGTATCCTGCAGTTTTCTTATTTTCTCCAGTACTTGGAGAATTCCTGAGTTGTCACATTTAGCTTGTGAAATACTTAAAACAGCAAGTTGCTACACACACTGTGCTGATCTTACTATTCTTTTGCTGCAGTTGCAAACAACTCTTCAAAAACTACATTCATAGTCATACTGGAACAGACCCAGATCAACAATTGCTAGCCTCTTCATGGCTATAAGCAGAATTTGCAAGGAAAAGCAATATCTTTCGAAAGACAAGTGGAGATGACTAGAGCAACTGAAGCCTCTGAGAATATGAGAAAGGAGTCATACACAAAAAAGCCTGCCTATTTTTCTAACTGCAGAAGATAATCAAATTAAAAAAATATTATTTTCCCCACAAACCTTGTCCTGGTGGTTATCCTTAGATTATCATACTGTAATAACAAAGGCATTAAGAGAGACTAAAGCGGTCTCTGCCTTAAAAGCTATGTACCTTAAAAGTCAAACAGGAGACAGATAGATTCAAAGAACTGGGAGTACAGAGAAAACAAGAGATATCACTTGCCATCTCAAAAGAGTTACTTTTACATACCAGGTGAAAATTTTGTAGACCTAACGGCAAAGGTTTTCAAATTCTTTCATTAAAACAATATACATTTGCAGACTTCCAGGAACTCCTCCAAAACATTAGAAACAAAATGGGAGCTGAAGATTTCAAGAGTTACCAATACTAACGAGTGCTGTAAGTGGAGAGGAAAAGACCAAGAACATGTTTCTCTGCCAAGAAGCAGAGGCTAATAATATACTTTCATGACAGTAAAAAAAAAAAAAAAAAAAAAAAGCATGCATGCTGCTAAAGGGGATACAAAGAGATGCATCATCAGGTCAAGGAGGCATTACTTGTGAAGCAGCACTGGTGTACATGAAAACACATTAAGAAAACATTTGTTAAGGACAGAATTTTGTGATACTTGAGGTGGGAAATATTAGAAATTTTGTTTCACAGCTGAGTTCAATTAATTATCTTGGAGGATACATAAGACAAACCACTCAATGGAAAATGTACAGTAAAAGTCTGAGAGAGATATCTTAAGTTCATTGCAAATGTTTTTGCAATTAACCAGAAAAAAAAATGTACAGATAGAAATGAAAAGGCTACTAAAGATATAAATGTATAAAAAATTGTAGGGTGAAAAAGGAAAAAACAAAGTACCTTTTGAAAAATAAATTGAATAGCAATTAGAATAACTGAAGAACCAAGTCTGGGAAAATGCACAGGCAAGCCAACATTTCAGAAGATAAAACATGGTAAACTCTTGAAGATGGATAGTAGAAGATGGGTCCAGAATGTTTATTCTGAGATCTAGAAATGCATTTGTTTCTAGTGCATATATGTAGAAATTAAGGCACATGGGTCCTAAAGTAAAGACAAAATTCACAAAGTGAAACATGCACTGAGCAAGAAGAGGAAGATATGAAAGCTAATGCTTAGCTACATAAAATCAGAGAATTTGGTGAAAAAGGACTAATGACCTCAGACTACTGTGAATGGGGGGTAAAGAAAACCAAAAAAGCCAAAATCCAAGATACTAGACAGGCTGACAGCTGAGTCTAATCTAGCCTGAATGAGAACTGGAGTGAAAATTCCTTCCTGTCCACACATCTGGTGTTATGTTAAACTTAAGCAAACAAACAAGGTACCCAGATGACTCCACTAGTGGCAGCAGTAGAATCTCCTGTCCAACACCCAATTGTCAGCCAAAGGCAAATCTTCAGACAACAAAAACAAAAATTCAGAGGTTCCAGAGGTATATTTTAAATGTCAAATGCAACTTAGGGGAATTTTTACTAAGCAGGGGGTAACCACTGAGAACTCTGAAGCCACCGCCTGATAGCATACAATTCAGCAGTATGAATTAGAGCATGCAACAAATAGCACATATTATATAAAGAGAGCAATTGCTAAGAAATGACCAAGCACTTACTAATTGCTATGCAGCTATTATTTTCCTTATAAAGGTATCACTAATACTTTAATTATTATATTTTAAAACTTTTCTTTGGATTGTAAAATGAAGCTGTTTATAATAAATAACTTTGTGAGACCTTCAGCAATTTAGTTATTCCATGCCTTGCTTCTCTGTATGAAAAAATTCAAACAGTATCTTATTGTTACTTATCCCACAATTGTGCTCTTGGTGACTAAAAGTACAAGGCATGCTGAAGACCAGAGTTTACAGAGAACCTGTCTGTCTCACTGAACAAGTCAAAGCAATTGCAAGAAAAGAAATCAGGAATTATTTTGCACTGTTGATAACAACAACAAAGGAAAATTATAATGGCAAGCCTGAAAATTTAAGCCTCATATGAACTTTACAATTCTATTTATGTCTAAGTAACATGCAGTAGGTGGATGGGAAAGTACTGTTTTTTCTGATATAGGGTGATATCCTACCACTCGAATTTACCAAAAAAAAAATCCTTCAGCTAAGAAAAATTTAAACCAGCTAGCATTATTTTAGTATACACAAAGGAGTTAAAAGCCATTTATTTCTCTTCTCAAAGATAATCCCTACTAATTGCTCCAGTCATGGAAATACATTCTGTGGGAAAGGATAATGAAGAATACTTGTCAGTTTGGTAATGTCATTATTTCACTGCACAATCCAAACAGTATAATCTGACCCATTCCCAGCATGCTGAGTATCAGGCTACAGAAAAGGAGCCGTGCATAAGCCACCCTGACCTTTCTTGCTAGTTTCTTCTGACCTTTCTGACCTCATTAGACTGCTGGGTAGGGAAGCCTAAATAAAGAAATAAAAGAGCTGTTGGGTACTCTTGATGGATTAGAAATAACAAGAATGCTTCTAGGACTTAAGTACTAAACCAGACCACTGAATTTTAATGTTTTTCAAGCAATCAAAAGGACAATATGGATGATGATGAAGAAACAGAGGTAGGGAGAAACAGATCGTTAAAGTATTTAAGTATGAATAATATGTTTCTTTGAAATTGTTCATCAGCGTCCTTAACCATTTATTCTGCTGTAATTTTAGGTGGCTGGATTTTTAAGGCTCCCTTTGAGTGAGAACAGATATTAAAAAACAATGGTCCCAGCACAGTTATTCTCATTAAGCATGAATATAACTTTAGCACCATGCTGAAAGAGGGCCTTAATCTCTACTGGCCAGATCTATTTAATGACTCCCTCAAATTCCCAAAGCAAGTAAGTAAACTCTAGAGCCTAGAATACAAGTCTCCAAAGCCCCCGCATCACCTTTCAACCACTACATCATATAATCAACAAAATGTGTATCTTAGACAAAAGAGAATAATTACTCTGAAAATGTTTATTCGTTAAATACTACACGCTTTCTCCAGTGGAATTAGTTAGGATTTTTAAACTAGCTCCCAATCCTGAAGTAGTTGACTCATGCCTTTTTTTATAACTTACTGTTATGTAAGTACTAATTACATAAATTATTATTTTTATTATTATTTAAAGCTAATACTACTGAGCAAAACTCTCAGAAAGGAAACCACAGCTCCACAGCTCACAACAGAAGCCCCACTACGAGAGAAATCCTGCAGTGGTTGTTCTAGTTGGAATAGGGGGCACACTTTTTATCTTCTTTTTCTCCTGTATTTCTAGCTTCTGGGGAGAAAAGTACTGTAAGGGAACTTATAGTCAGATAAATCTTTCGCACTCCTCTTTAATGCAATTTCTGGTTAAAAACTCTTGTACTGAACCACTGGAAGATTTTTAGAAGAGAATTTTTTTTTCTTCATATCCTTAACTACTCCTAAAACAAGACACTAGTAGATAGCCTGACCTCAGCCATGGTGTTCAGGCTTTATTATGCTATGCATTAAAATGCAGCCACTGTCATATAAAATTAAATAATGTCTGACTTAAAGACAAAACTAGCCCATTAGTTCCTGAAGTACTGGCTATGAGACGTGTTCAGTTGTTCTGCAGTTTTATAGATCCTGGCAGGGGAAAACTGTTACATTTGTGATAGCAGGGATCATCCCCTTCATCAGTTTAAAGCATTTGGTAAAGCTTTGTATGTCTTCCATCTCTCCGGTGCTAACCAAGCGCACATGCTTGCACTAAACCAGCACCATCAGAAGATGATGTATACTGCACAAATGCAGTAACTCATGAAAATACCTTAAAAACAAATGCCCAGCAGAAAATGCCTTAAAACAGCCACTGGATCCAGGTACTGATACAGCGCACAGAGCTCTTAGATGACACAGTCATTAGAAAAAACAGAATCAGATTTCGTGATCGCTGTATCTGGACAACTATTCCAGCTCAATGGAATCAACAATTTATGCTGTCTTTGCTGAAAGAAATTCAAATCTGGTAACATACAGAGAGGGGAAACCACCATGTCATGTAACAACGGCAGAATAAGCACTTCTAAAGCTATGTTAAATTAACTAGTTAACACAAAAGCCTTTACAAAAATTTTCATCAGTAATTCTGTGCAGATCCCCCTCTATCTAAGGTTAAACTATGAACCTCCTCAGCTTTTCCTTGTCTTGTAATTTGTTTATTCCTGTGAATTACCTACAGAAAGTTAAACTGCCATTTAAAAAGCACATGGAACAAACTTCCCCTCCAAAAAAAGGAAGGGCAAGGAGAAAATACTCCAAAAAGAGATTGGAAAACACAATCCGAAGATGAATAGGATAGCCACATGGTTATCATGTTATTTATTTATGCTATTATCTCTTGTATTAGATTATTTATTAAATAAAGCCTGGAAAAGGAAACCCCTTTCAAGTGATCTCTTACATAGTTCAGAAACCTAAATCCAAGTTCCAAAAGGAGATGGGGTGAGGAAACCCCACCCCTCCTCCACTTCTCAAATCAGAGCAACATGACAAAAGCTTTGTTTCTGACTGCAAGACTGTGACATATAGCAAGGAATCTGTAGTAGGCAGGAATGTCTTCCAGTGCCTGATGAAAACCCAGAACTTTAGATCCAATAATAATAACAAGTTTTGCAAGTTCAGTAACATTTAGGCATCTAGGAAATGAATTCCAGAAATCTGATGCATGTTTTCATGCTTACAGAAATAAATGAAGCATTTTGTTTATTAAAAGCCAATTTTTAAGTAAACTCAAGATTCTTATCAATTCACATGGTCACATCAGTTATCACATGCTCCCCTCTTATATGCTGTACTGTGAGAACCAAAAGAACAGGAGGGGGAAAGCTGTCTTATCTAAATGCCTATCCATCACAGTGAATGAAAATATGAACTCCTACACTCAGTGGCTGTGTGTTACCAGCAGGCAGAAGGGCTAGAGTCCAGAATGCTGCAAGAATTGGGTTCTTCTCTGGGGGGACAGCTTCAAGTCCTTTTCTTTATCCACGGATTTGACAGTAAGTGAAAGGCTCTCCTAGATGTTAGCTGTACAATAACAGATAAAAATCCTTCTTCTCTGTAAATGCTTTGCAGGTGACTCCTAAAGTTTCAGTCACGGAGTCTGCAAGACACATTTTCCACATAAAATGGAAATTTTGGCAATTGGCCCAATAGCATTGGGCCTACCTATCATCTGTAATTGCATTTTATGAACAATACCATTGTCTGCATTTGATCTAGGTTGCTTTGCAGGAGGAAAAAAAAAAAAGCATCCTATTTCCATTTTCAACAAAACAAATAATAAAATATGACAAGATAAGGTCAGAAACTGGAGGTACCTACAGGTTAGGGCAAGTACTTCAAGTAAACTGAGGTAGGACACTGGTTCCTTAACAGTTCCTTTATTGTATCCTTTGTACCCTTGAGGTACAAAATACTGCTTTTACACAGAAGAGGTTGAACAATGTGACACAACGTTCTTTAACAGAAATTTGACAGAAGTACACAACTGAACAAAAAACCTTCATTATGTTAAAAATTATTGAGGCTTAGATTCCTCCACTGTGTACTTTTAAGAAATCCTAATACATCTTTCCTGTGAAATAAACATTAAAAATTTGAATTAAAATCAATTTCAATATAGAATTTTGCTACAGTTTGTTAACAGAAGATCAGTTTATCTATCACAAAAATGGAAAATCTCTGCATAAGAGGGAACTGAAAATCAGCTCCTCACTGAAATTCTTTTCTATTAGAATACCAACATTCAACTAGAGATTCAGATATCTGGTATGGTTACCTAAAGCATTTTAATACAGCATGAGGTAAAGGAAACAGGAATAAACATCACTGCGTTTAGGGCATCGGTTTCAGAGATCTCTGATGTTATGCTCTGAAGGAATGATTGAGGGGGTTCTACATGTTTTGCACATCTATTAAATGTCAAACTTCTCTACAGATTTGGTACTGATAATTAGTCCTAGCTAAGCCACCTCTGATCTCTAAAACCCACTGAGAGTTAATGAAGTCAAGAAAGAATTCACCAGAACCCCAAAAAGAAAGTTACATGTACAGCATTACAATGTAGGTACTGAGCTTCATTCTCAAAAGTTGTTCAATAATGACTGTATGATTAAGCCTTACCTTGCAAGGTTTAATTGAATTATGACGAATAAATAAAGCTGAAATTGTTATTACACTTCAACACAAACATACCAGTCTTCTGAAGATTTTCAGAAATTTTTACATATACATCCCATCTGTCTAGAGAAGGGCACATGTTAACAGTGCCCTTACTCAGTTTGTCATGTAAATTACTTGGTACTTGAAAATTCCCCAAAAGCACCCTCTCTGATGCAGCCACTAAAGGAATATTTGTTTATTTACCTTTCTAAATCGCATTTTATATTGCAACCATCAGTGGAACAATGGTAATACCAAGGGTCACTTGGAAAGTTTTCCTGCAGTGTTTACCCATCTAAATTAATGGAGAACCCCTTAAGTAAACAAGACTGCTTCCTGTTGTGTGTGTTTTGTTTGCCTTTTTTTTTTTTTTTAAATTATAATTCTACCTGACTGCATGCTAATCACGCAAATGAGCGGAGCACTCTTCTTTACATAATTTGAGTATAGCAAAAGAAAAATATTTCAATATTGAAAGTGTTATCCTTGCTTAAATTAATATTATGAGACAGTTATAATCAATTTCTCTTCACTTGTACACTACAAATGAGGAAAGCTGGGCCAAGTGAGCCTTCATTAAGCGGTATACGTCCTCTTCACTGCAGAAACTCAACACATAATCAAAAATCAGACAGAACATGATTTAAGGCTCTAGCTACTCTATCAGCTCTCAGTTGCCTTCAATAATGTGTGAGAAAGATAATCCAGGTAAGGTAAAAAGAAACTATATCCCAAGTTCATTTTAGGCTATAAAAACAACCAACAGGAAAAAGCGATCAGTAACCGCTGTCATGGAACATGCCTATGTGTGCATGCCCACACGATACAGTGCCGTACCTAAGCCTGACAGCTACGCTTAGATCCACAGTCATTTGTGAAAAGCCAGGTTTGGTGTCTGCTTTCACATCACGGTTTCAGGCCTTTCAGGTAAGAATTAACTATTCTTATGCTTTCTAGTTTTTCCTTCATCAATACGTGTAACATTTAAAAATCACATTCTAATAACAAACACCTGAAAAGACATAATAATGATTGTACAGATTTTCTAGTATCTGAGAAAAACTTACAACAAATTATGAACGTGTTATCTGAGAGATCTTTTTTTTCCCTCTTCTTTCCTTTTCTAATTAAGCATTTTAAATTACTTTGTGAAGTTCTTATAATACTATACTGATTACACACAGTTCTTTGAACACATTTACTACTTTTGATGTGTTGGCTAGCTCTTTGTGCTTGAATAAATCATGTCCATTACTTCCAGTCCTCGGAAGAAATAAATTACATCATGATGTGACAAATTAAAATACAAGCTTTGGAAGTACCTCTTCAGAAAACTTTGTTTCCTTTTCCAGAATATTAAACAGCTTATACTTTTGCAAGCAAGTGAAGAAAGATGCAAATATGCAACAATTAATTCATTTACAAACAAAGACAAGTACTTAGGAACATTTTTCCTCTATAAATCTAATTACAGTGGAAGCTGTTGATGTATATTAACCCAAAAGCTTTTAGAATTAATTTTAAGCAATTTTAAACAAATTTGCAGCTGGAAATTGGAATATCTTCCCTAATGCTGTTCTAAAATTGCTGATAAAAATCTCTGTAGATGTAAAATATAACATATTTTGTACCATCAAATGGTAGAAAACTGAAACTAGGTCTGCGTAATTGTATAGATAGATGCATGTGAATAACTGCTACTGTACTACTGACCTTGTGATCTCAAAGAACGGCAGTTTCTCTCAGGAGATTTTTAGACCTCTGAAATCATGTTTTCAGTCTGTAGACATTTCCTTAATCTGTCCTTAAAAAAATGAAATTCATGTCTCATTACTGTTAAAATGATACCAACAAACATTTAGAATTTCTACCGAAGTATTACTGATGCCCTATACAAACTCACAGAATAAACAGCAAATTCGGGTTTTTTTCAACAGAACTAATTAACATGAGGAAAAAGATTTCAGAAGAGCATGTGAGTCACATGTATGAGTAAGTCATACAAGTTATTTAACCAAAATATTAATTTAAGATTGATCTAAATTATTGAATATCTCATATAATGTATTTCAGAAGGAACAGATGTGACTTTTTATTTTAAATGAGTGTGAAACCTTTGAGCACATAGCCAGTGTGCATATTTGGGTTCTGGTATACACTAGGCACTTCTGCTCAGACAGAACAGGAAGACTGAACACCTAAGCATCTTTGCACTGAACAGAACAAAATTCAGTAACAGCAAGGACAATTAAACATTAATCTTGCTTACCAAGGCAGGTGACAGACTTGCCATCTGTTGAAGTACTTAAAGCAATGTTTATTATCTTTCTAAAATCCATTTTTGCATATATGTTTTGAAAAAAAAAAGTCCTTAATCCGTATTGTACGCTTGTGCATGAGGCTATGGTAAAGGGAGAAGAAGGGAACAGGAGCACAAGCCAGTGACAGTTCTGACTTTGCAATTACAGGTACTAAACTAGTTTACTAGCTTGCATCACTTTCCATTTTGCCTCATAACACTTGTGATCATGCTTGAAAATAACTTCATAACTTGGTTCGGTATTTCAGCTCAACTTGCAGAGGATCAGAAAGGAATATTCATTTCAACATATCTGAACTCAGAATCTGGTTTCAATGGCTTGACTGATCATTTCTCACCTTCTTCTGCGGCACTGAAAATTGAGAACTGCTGGAGACAAGCTCATGGCCAGACAAAGTGAGAGGCATTGCATTTGTGCCTGGAAGGTGTTCTGTACTCATTGCTAGTTCATAACAACATGATTGTTAAGAAACTATGATACAGACTCCAGATAGACCTCTGACACTTTCCATATCCTCCCTCAGCACAAGGCATGCTCTGCTAGCTGTCACTCTTTGGACATACAATTTCTACTGTGTCCTTATCTTGCCAATTCGTCTTTACCTCAACAATCTTGACATGTCTGGATATTGAGCTTCAGTGGTACAACTGATAAATACCATACTCTATTTAAGGCATGCTTATGATTTTTTTTAGGATCAAAATAATTTAGAAAATAAGTTTTTGATCATGATACAAGAAGTTCAGATGATAATTAAAGCCTGTGTCATAAAGGCAAACTAAACTACATCAGCCCCCAAAAGCATTAAGAACTCTCTGTTGTTACACAAAGTAATTGATATTTCTTCCCAATACTGCTGCTGTGTTCATGTATCACAGTGTCACAGTGTAGGGAAATGGATACAGTGCATGCAACTCCGTCTTTTTAGAGCAAGAAAGAGGTTAACAAGCAAACATATATATATATATACTGAGATATGCAAACAAATTAGTCAGTAGCTAATCTAATAAAACATGACCAAAGCAATGGAGAGAAGCATGCCAGGCAGCATGGAACACACTGAAGAGGTTTTATAACTTCAGAGCAATAAACAGGGCTACAAAAGATGCACAGGCAGAAAGGGGAAAAGAAAATTCAGGAGAAGTCAAGAAGTGGTTCCAGCATCAGCTGCCAGAGGCATATGACTTTGTGCACGTGAATAATTTAACATCATTTGCTGCCAGTGGGACAGTAGGGATTGCAAACAAGGACAGTTAGGGATCTATATAGCCCCCACCTCAACCTCTAGTAAGTCGGTATTTTTGCTTTCTTGTCCTTAATTTCTATTAAACTTTAAGATTCCTACAAACTACAGAGAAAATACATTAAATATTTCAAAGTGGAATAGGGTTTTTCTCTAAATAACAACAAAGTCCACCAAATAAAAAACATCAATGCAAATCCTTTCTCTGAAAACCTATTTTAACAATTTTTTCTGAAAATCATAGTTCTAATCAAATCACAACAGTTAATGACTTAATTAGTCACATGCTCTAGCCCAACACTTACCTTTCTATATTAATCTAATTGTTTGAAATATGTATTTAAAAATGTCAACTCAAGCTTCATTTCAAATGTCACAAACTCCTCTCATCTGGTGGCTTTTTTCCAAACACTCTGCACTATATTCTCATTTTTTTTGAGAAGCCAGAAGTATGCTTTTGACACTGACTCAATGCCCAATAGTTTGAGTAAAGTTTATTCATACAGTAGGCTAGTGATTTGTGTCTATTCCACACTAATCACTCAAAACTAAGAATACTACATGCGTAAAACAATGTGTAAAAGATGAAAAGCAGCAGCAGTCAATAGGTGTGCTTCATTTAAAAAAAAATCACAAACTTTCTCACTTTTTTGGTAGAATGTAGGTCACCTACAGTTTCCATAGTAACCGCTGCTGAACCGCTCTACAGATGACCACTGCCTATGGTTGCTTTCATCGCTAGCAGGTGGTTTACAAATACAGTTATGCCTTAGTTAGAATGAGAAAGAGCTAAAAGAAGTGCTTGGAATTGCCCTTAATTTGCTTTCAAATATAACTCCTGCTTTAACATTTTCAAAAGCATTACCTAATAGCCTTCAGTAGATAAACTACCCTCACTAACCTGTTGGAAAATGCACAAAAACTTTCAGTACTAAAAACTTACTCTTTGTCTCCATCAAGCCTGGACTCTCAAAACTGGAGACAATCAACTTCACAAGTTTATGAAAAATATTTATACAGCAATCCACTGAACATCAGTAACACAGGAAGTTCAAAAAGGACTCACAAGTAGCTTAAGCTGTCTTTGATAGGCACACAGCAAATTCTGAAACTGTGTATTCAGTACACATTGCAAGTGGGAGTTAAAGACTTGGCAGAGTATTACCTTGCACGCAACCACACAGCAAAACCCAGTGATATAACAAGAACCATGGATAAGAAAGGTTAAAGCCTCACTGGGGAGGAAGTGGTACAGGACTAAGTCAAACTGGTGGTGAAAATCCTTTTCTTACCACTATTACTCCAGGGCATACAGAGTTGACGATGAATTAATTAAAATACAAAGACCCTATATTACAAAAAGACACTAATTGGCTTTGACAGGGAATTGGGAAGTAACAGGACAAGTCAATGCCCTTGACCAACCACAAGCTGTTTCCCCCTTTAGAACAGAGTCATTTCACTATATTATGAGCTCAGACTGAACCAGATACTTATCATTAGTTAAAGGTATTATGAACGCTCTTAAGGTTCAGGGTCTGGATGCTACACACATGCCTTAATGCTACTAGTGCTACAAATGCATTGTGGTGGGCTAGAATCAGTATTCACGTACACAATTAGAACACCAAAAATGTTACATATTCAATGACCAGAAGAATGACAATCAGTAGCGTTGAATGGCATCGAGGAGACTGTTTCTGATATTTTGTCAGTCTCGGACCTTAATTACTTAAATACTACAGTTAATAGAATTGTGTGCATTTCTAAGATTAACAGAATAGCATCTTAGCACCTGTCAACTTTAGCAGTTTAGCAAGCAAAAATGATAGCCTCTTCAGCTGCTATTGCCAGAAGTGCAAATCGCTGACGTGCAGGAGGTGCCCTTGAAAGACAGCACTGCTGAAGAAGAACTGTGTCATAAACAGTTTCTTGGAGTTCTGATAGACCACAACCAAGAATAGTAGGCATATTTTCCATTTTTTAATATCTCTATTCAAAGCAAATGTGTAGGAGAAAGGTAGGAATCTTCCGCAAATTTGTGTGAGGCAGGCACTTATAGATCTTACTGATCTGCTTGTTTCTCTCATTGCACAAGTTGCATAACTACCTTCCTAACATATCGCACTCTACCTTACCTACTATCTATCTGATCAGATATAAAGCTCTCCTCTAGCAGGAAGTTCCAACTGAAAACAAAGAATTAACTCACATGTCTCAGGAGGTACTCAGCATCCTAGTACTTTATTCATATTTCCCGGTCTTAAATAATGTATTCCTTACACAAACAACGTAATTTGTTAAAAGCACTAAATCTAACTTGCTTTAAGTTTCAAACCATCTTTAAAGACTGGTATTAAAAACTTGTAAACCAGTATAAAATGCAGAATACGTACTAAACGCATGAAATGAAAAAATGGTACTAAATAAGAAAAAGGAGGCTATTATAAGAGTCTTTCGGAAGCTTCATTTGCTTTGTAAGAGCACATAAAGAAAATCCAAGGGAAGCTGCTGAAGGGCCATTGGGACTCTCAGTAGGAATAAAAGCTAGCGTTAGGACAGAGCAGCCTTGAGAAAGAAAGCATAAAGAAAAATTTTCAGGCAAAAATGAAGCTATTAGAAGTTATAAACTGGTAACAGAAAAATCCATTTTCCTTCTTTTATGATTTGATTCATCAACGATTTCCCTACAGAATTTAATGTAATAGTATCAGACCACCCTCAGCTTTCACTAGCATCAAAATGTCATAATGTTTCCTCATGTCTGAGAAGCAAGACTGCTACTTTTAGTACCCAAGACACCTAAGTTTTCACCTTTAGGAAACACATTGTAAAATTCTGGTATTATTTGTTGAAGACCATGGAGCAAGACTGCATTAAAATAAAGCCCATCTACAACATCTACAACATGGTTTCTCCAGAAGAGAATGTTGGGTAAGACTAGATCAAATGCAAATTTAAAATCAGTTGAAAAGAAGAACTGACATTAAAGATTGTGGGTTTAGGTACATTCCTCTTCATCATGAAAGTCACAGTCATTATGATTTCATGTTTTTTAAAATTCTATATACATGTCACAGGTGAGAGAAAACAGACCTTACATTCTATGTGTATAAATGATTTTCATTTATCTGTAAAATTACTGAAGTTATTTTGCAGATTAGAACAGCATCTGAAGACAGCAACTACTATAAAAAGTACAGAACTAGTGCCTTGGATTGTATCCAATATACTACTTAATTGTTACTATAATTTTTATTCTGCATCATAAATCAAGGACAAAATCCAACCATCAAGTTTAATTTTTAGCAAACCTCACAGAGAAGAGATCAGCAAATCTCGCTTCATATATCACATTACTGTCATTCTGAACTAGGAATGCCAGGCAGTACATAACATACTCCTGAGTGTGGACCAGGGCTTACACATCTGCAAGGCGCCTTTCTCTAACAAAAACAGAACAGAACTGGAAGTGCTACAAAATCCCAATCAACATTTTCCAGTAATTTTCTGATGTGTTTTTAAAATATGTTCTGCACAGTAATGTAGTGAAAGAGGATGAGTCACTTTTACTGACTAAGAATTTACAAACTGCTAGAGCATTAAATTCCTTTGATCTTGATAAAACTGGTTTATTCTCATTTTGTTCATTAGCCCTCCCTCTTTTCCCAGTTATGAGACAGCCAATCTGTGGCCCTTTCTGCAAGCTGACATATTTGCCAAGGAAAATCTGTTACCGGCGCTTTCTTGCTCTTAATAAAAAACATCCTGTTGCTTGTCAAACTCCTCCTGCCTCAGGGAACCTCTTCCTCTCTTTTAGTTCATATATGATATGATCAACAAGCTGTTTTTCCACACCAAAAGCTATTAGCTCCTCTCTGTACTTCTAATAATTGTTCACCTGTGGATTATGACCACTCTCTTTATTCTCTTACAGTCCAGAAAGTCATTTTCTTGTTCTTCTCTACTCCCACCTTTTTTTTTTTTTTGACTCCCACTTGATGAAATTCCATCATCAGTCCCTAATACTATTTTGCTGATGATCTGCAAAATTGCCAAAGAATCTCAGAAAGCAACCTGCTATGTAGCTTTGAGCCACATCCTAGGTACATTCCTTTTAGTGTTAACATGGTAATGTAAATATCCATGTGATTTGAAAAGTAAGAATGTCTTAAGTTATAAATTATCACTAATTTTCCAGAAAGTTATTCAGGAACTGTAACAGGGTTATTTTCTCAACTGTTCTATCTAAGAAATTACTGTACATGGAGTCTGCCACAAGCAGGTATCCCTATTTAGGCAAAGATTCAATTACAACACTGATCAGTGAAAAACATCCCTGTGTTCACTCTACTATGTTGATGGAAAAATATTATACAGTCCAAAAAATATTTCAGCTCTTTATTCTTATTCTTTAACAATCAAAAATCATGGTTGTCATAGAAACTGTAAAAACTGAAGTCAGTCAGGACATAACAACGAGATAATGGAAAGTGTCTGCTGGCTTAGGTTTTCATGTTGGAAATGCCTCAGTAAATTTACCTGGGGAGTCAAGTAGTTCCACAGTTTAACACAATCTTATAATGACAGGTATGATTACTGTTTTTAAGAATCTGGTCAGAGTTCGGAAAACATTAGTATTACTCCTGCTCTACACATTGGTTGTAGCAAATGCACAAAGACTGTTCCAAAAAAAAATCGGTACAAGCCTCTGGGTTAAGGGGACAGAATTTCTTTGATCCAGTGTCTGAGATATCCTGGAGGGACTTTTGGCCAACATTCTCAACATTTCAAAGATCCCATTTGTAGCTTTGTTAACGGAGGCAAATCAAACATCACGTTAGAAACACACATTGCCACTAGCTTCAGTCTCTTACATGCTCTATTCAAAAAAAGAAGTAAGCTGCAAGGCTCTAGCCCAACCGAAGACGGTCCAGCTCCATGTAAAACACCGTTATGTTCTTCTCATGCAACACAAAAATCAGTAAAATAAAACTCTACTCTTAACTAATAAAGGCTACAAGAGCCATTTGCTCTCCACCTCCCTGAGCCACATCACAGACCAAAATCCACACATAAGAGTGCGAAAGAGTTTACTGCAACAAGGTGACACTTGGTAATTATTAATTGACTGGAGCGCCTTATTGCAACCATTTGCCCTTTAAGCAGAGCCCTACCTCACAAAAAAAAATAATCCTAATACATAGAAATATTGTTAGGCTATCCCCAGTGCAGGTGAACAAATCAAGTAGTTTAACCATGAATAATCTGAAAAGCAGCAGTGTGAATGTAGAAGTATTCAGATGTTTTAAAAAACTAGAAAGCCTTGCATTGAGTTTTATGGAGAAATTTGAGGGGCTTTCATTTTCTTCTTTGTTTTTCACATGGTTTCCTTAAACCATTTTCATTCTGTAGCTTTAATTTATTCTTTCAAATAATTAGGTGCATATATTTTGAATAGACAGCAAACAAACATGCATTGGTTTTCCCTATGCTTTCCTAAAATTACCTTAATTTTTTTTTATATTACTACAGGAAAAGCATCTAAAAGCATTCCCTGTGCTCCCTGAGCATGAATGTGCATGAACACATACAGGCAGAAAGACTGAAGTATTGAAGAAGTGTTCAGCTCTGTTTTATCATGACTGCATTGAGCACTTTCCAGACTTGCGTCTTACACATCTTCACTGACCCTCCTTGCTTAGGGATTATATTTAGTGGAAAGTCTGTAGTCTGCAACATGCTTCAGCAATCTACAGAAGGTTAACTGACATTAGAGCAACTTTCCCAGCTGCATCTGAGATTAAGTTTGGGCCTGCACAAATCAACCTGTCAACCTCTCTACCCATCAGTTTAGAAGAAAGTTCTGATTTAAAACAAAATGAAATCCTGCTTCCAGTAAAATGAAAAACAATTAATGAGTGAAAGAGTAAACTTTCTTCAAGGGACTAAGAAACAAACACCATTCACCTTTCCTTTCCAAGAATGTCATGAATTAATTTGTTTGCTGCATACATAGCACAGGCTTCTTACACATATATAAGTACAAAAACATACTTTTTCAAACTATACATATATGTAGTTTACATACATGTATAGTACATATACACTGTTATGCTTTTTGAATACTATAAATTTGTACAAACATGTACACAGACATACACCTTTATTTACTGAAGAAGGTACACTCACTTCCAAGGATGCCACTGGGGACATGAAAAGCAATAAAATGTTACTGCAATCATTAAATGCTTTGGATATGCCCGACAATTATTTTTGATTAAAATATGCAACCACAGGAAAAGAAATAAAAAGATTAATGTAAAATGTTGAGTATTAATTATTAACAGCAGTCTTAATCTATATGCAGCTTATGAAATACTGTTAGAATATTACATTTGACTATCACAAAGAATTTTTATGTACTGACAGGGATTACGGGAGCTCATGGCATAACAGAGGATTTTTTAGATTGCAGTTGTGTCTCAGCAGTCCCTTGGAGATGCAATGAATCTGCGTATGTACTGATAAAGAAGAGTGAGAAGAATTTATATGAATCTTTTGAGATTTTGCTGAACAGCACAGTGGCTTTGGGCACACAGTAGGAGCTCAGACTTCAGGGAACATGTGTACAGAATAAACACACCACCACACAGAGTGGGCTGAGGACGAAAGAATCCGACACTGATCTCACATGAGGTTAGAGCTAATATACTTTACATATTATAAAAGCCTATTGTTGTGCATATAACATATGCTAGCAAGGATATAGTTGTATACAGCAGCAAAGCACGTTTTCATGTTTTGCCCTTTATTCAAATATTACACGATCCAATCCTGCAACTTTATCACACTATTTTTATTTGTACATAATCTTATTTATTTCAACATATATGCATCTAGAGATCTTAGTCTGTTAATAAATTTTGACATCTTGGTTTTGCAGAGACTGGTGACTGACAGAAAGTAAAAACAATAGAAAACGGGAATCTGAAAACCACTATTACCAGTACCTGCTTGAAAAGAAATGTTCTGATACAAAATATGCAACTCCAGATCCTTTTGTAAGGAAAAATCTTATGTAAGTAGTAATCTGTTGCTGTGATCATTCCAATACAAACATTCTGCCCAGAAAATAAGTATACTTTCAAAAACAATGGCTGCTAGGAAAATTGGGAAAATAAAGCAGTGTATATCATATCATCGTATAGGGCTTACAAGGTTTTCTTTGAGGAAACAAACAGGAAAGTAATCCCAAGTACCTCATCTAATTTACAGGAAGTATCGCATTGTCTGGGACTACAGGCCTGATTCTCCACCACCCAATACAAACACCACTGTAAAAAGGATATGTGGCTTCTATTTTAACTCTACTATATTGTCCAAGATTCAGCTATGGAGAGACATGCTCCTTAAATTCAAACCTTGTTGTTTATTTCTGCTTTACAAAGAACACTTTAATCAGTTTATTTTGTGATTTATAAGTGTGTTGTAGCAGTCAGGGATTGTTTTTGTGGGTGGTTTTGTTGGTTTTGTTTGTTTGTTTTGTGTGTGTGTGTTTGTTTCCCTAACAGAAACATTACAAAGCAGTTACCCAAACTGAGTTGTATTAAAGAAATACTGCCATTGCCTATAGAAACCACGAGCAAATAGGTTGTGGCTTTGTCAAGAATGAAACAAAATGAAAAACAACAAAAACCACACAACAATGGAAAATAAATGAAAGCTAAGCAAAATAAATGCATCTACATCATGCCCTGAAGCCTATTCACGCTAGACTAACGCGCTGGCAGACTGCCAAGTGGAAGAAATTCCAGACTGAAAACCGTATTGCTAGGCTGGAAGAGTTCAAGAGCCACCAGCAAGAGCCTCAAAAGACAATCAGAGCAGGGTAATGAGTTGCGGGGGGCGAGGAGGGGGTGGACATCTCACATCTACCTATGTCTTAGATCTTTATTCTTCTCACTATCATTCTAAATTCAGTGAGAAGCCTAGAGAAAACCTGGGCTTTTTGAAACCACTCTACTAGCTACCATCTGCATTCTGTTCTTCAAGTGTCTCATACAGACATCAGGTATGAATGTTATATCTTCTCCAAGAAAATTACACATTTCTTTCTCTGTTTACTCCTGTATAGAGTAGAAGAAAAAGACTGAGGGCTCTTTGGTTGCATTGGATCAGGTGACACAGGATGAGTGGTCATAGGGAGTAACTGTTACAGTACAAAAGTTAAGTTGCCTCTGAAACTCATTCTGACAGCTACTAATTTTTACAAAAAACAAACACACAAAACTGACTAGAGGAAAAGTTGTTTTTAAGAAAGAAGTATTTCCTCACAGTGTCAGCACTGAAATGCAGTAATACAGGGGGAAAAGAAACACACCTCAAATAAATCCAGGTAGTCTACATTGTATTTCTTCAGAGTAAGATGAACCTTTCTTAGCTGTTACAAGAAAAAAAGGATCATGCCACTTTAGTACTTACGGGTAAAATGATTAGAAGCTGATGGATGGACATTGCTTCCACTGTCAGCACTTTCACTGCTAGAAATGTCATCATCTGATTCCCACACACAGGAACAAGGTGAGGAGCCATCAACTTCTTCAAACTTCCTCTTTAAAATTCCACTCATTGCTGCAATGCTGTCACATGCACCTGTAGCAGGAACAGAGGCAATGAAGCATTGAAACATCTGCCTGCTGTCCAAGTCTTCAAATTCATTTAACATGCAGGAGTTTATATATAAATCTGATACTATCACCTTTAGTTAAATGGTTCTTTAACAAGAGTTTTTAAACAACTTTTGCAGGAAGAAGTCCAAAAGACATTCTGACTTTCTTACAGGCAGTCTTTTCTTCTTAAGACAGAAGGTAAATGCCACCTGTTTTCTACCAGCACATTCAAAGTACTGTAACTAATCTCATGCATAAAATTAAATAATAAATATTTCAATTTTGGAGCAAGCTTTGGCTAAGCATACAGTACACATAATCCAATATAGTTCAGTAGAAATGTGCCTTCATATAACATTTAAAAACTTAGTTGGCACCGAGTAACATTACATAGCAAAAATCAGTGTAGCCTACCAAATATAGTTCAGAAAGAAATGCTCAGCACTATCAAATGCCCATATTTTCAATTAGATTTCAGAGCATGAGATGCTTAGCATCTTGATAGGCCAAGCCCTGCAGACACAGTTCTGGCTCATTTTGCAATTTTAATTTATGCAGAAGTTTCTTGCAGAGCATTTATGAAATTAACATATGAGTAGTGGTACATACGTAGACTATTTACATTCATATGGATAAAGTATCAAAGGACTGAAATTATCTTCGTGAACTTTGCTTCCTAATAATACTGTCCAAATATAGCCAGAGTCAGGTTGACCACTCCTCACTGTTTCCCTTTGATTTATAATAGCTGACCTTCTTATCTCCATTTATGGAATAACAAGTAAAAAAAAATCAAAATAATTTTAAAGCAATTCCTAGATCATCTTAACGCATCTGACAGGCTAAAACATTTTTTTCTATATCTTTAATTAAAAAAAAAAATCTTAAATTTACTGTCACTATCATTACTGATTACATCCTTGTGAAGATGGAAAATTAATTCCTAGATCTTAATTTAAAAGTTACAGACAACATCTACACTCTGACTACTAATCAGTGGAAAGTTGCTGTAAATAGCTGTGGGGGGGTAAAAAAAACCAGGTTGCTGCTTGATGCTCTCAAGCATATAGTAGCAAAAAATCCCATTCCTCTGAATGCCACTTGTCTGCAGCTTCTATAAGCTGCCAATAAAATTTATTTCATAATGAAGTTGTTTTCCTCTACTAAGTTTTGTTCTACCTTTATGATGTGTCTAATTGAAAGAAAAGAATTTCAATATAGATGTGGAATGCTAAGATAATGCGACATAATGCTCAGAACAGATGCTGCATAACATGATCTTCACCACCGAACTTGTTTGACTGCAGAGCACACTAAAAATTAAATAACGAATACATTAGGTTCTAATACTGTCAGTCACTCAGGCAGTTTTAAATGCATATGCTTGTCTAAATCTTCTCAGCTTGTTTTACTATTTATGAAAAAACTGTTTTCCTGAAAGGGATTTCTTCAGGCTAAATGCATGACAAACACTACAGGCTTAGATCTCAACCTTTGACCTTTTGTCCAAAAAGGAGTTATCGCATACTGCAGAAAAAGCATTTTAATTTTTCATCCTGAGGACAAGGAAAGGTGCATTCTGTATCATTTTGGAATGATAATGAAAAAAAAGAAAAAAAAACAAAACCTAAATTGTTAAGAATCACCCATTAATATAAAAAATACACTTTCAAAAGAAAAAAATTAAAAAGGAACAAAACCCAAACACACTGGAAACCTAGAAAAATGGAGAGGGGACAGAAAACCCCAAAGGATAGGGTCAGAAACAACTCCTTCAAACTGCCCTCTGTGTCCTCACTATATCTATTGCCAACCACCTTTTCCACTGCCTCCTGCAGTGCTTACAGCACTGAATTTGTGAAATCACAATTATTTCCATGGCAACTGCCTGCAATATCAAAACCAAAGGATTACAGCTTGACTGCAGAATAGGGTAAAGAAGCAGCTGGAGTGTGAGAAAGAAAATGCTTACACTCAAACATCTCAGTGAAGAGACAGAAGAGTGAGAAAAGGGCTGACAGGGTTTACTGTGCAAGCAAAACCTAGGTCAAATCCACGTCTAAGCACATTGAAATTGTGGCTACAGAGCCTTAAAGCCCAAAGAACCTCTGTCATTACTGCACTGTAAGGCAAACCTAATAGCTGTAATCATCACTAGCGTGCAGACCATCAGAAAGAGCTAATTTCATAGCCTGAGACGATTTCCAGACAAAAGCCCTTTTGCCAGACATTGTCTTCTGCAAGTATACTACACAGTGCCTAGATGACTAACATACATCTTGCCCCTCAGTAAAGCTGTCGCAGATGGTGACAGTCTCAGTCACCATAACTGTTTACAGCTAGTAGCAGCAAATATTTTTCACACCAAAGGGTTTTTACATTTCCTTGCGTTCAGCATAGCCTACATTTGCATCACGTGCCATGACCTGGCAGCAGTAAAGCCACTGTATTAGGATTTCTAGAACAAACCGTAAGAAATGATTCCCAGGATCCCTGAACGGATGGACAGAGTAGTTTTACACCCAGCTAGCTGATACAGATAAGCCAGAAGGTATGGGAACACTGCAGAAGATGAGTATCACCATGACACTTAAAGAAGGCATAACTATCCGTTTAAAAATGTATGTATAGTTATCACTGCTGCCCAATTTTTGTTCTGAATTTCTCTTGCGGGGAGATTATCTTATCAAGAAGGTTGCTTGACAAAGCAGTCGCGCTAAAATTTAGGTGTTGTCACTTTTCTAGGATCTGTTGATTCATGTCTCTGCAGGAAAATGCTAGATAGGGGAAAGATATTTACACAACTCAAGAGCTTGGATATCACACAGATAGATTACAGGGCATCTAAACCTGTTTGTACAGACTACGTACCAGCAGGAGATACCCTCAAAATCACATCTGTATAAACAGCTGCCATTCCAGAAGCAATATTCTTCAGAAAGAGGCACATCTGCGCAGGAGCGAGGCATGTTCGATCGGATACATTTAACCCATGCCTCATTTACACAGACATCATGCAGTACCTGCATGACACATCCGCATCTCCAGGATCCATAAGCATGGCAACATACAACCCGGTACTATTTATCCAAGTGTCACTTCGCACTGTTGATCACATGATACATTGCAGTGGAAAACAGGAAAAAGCAGCAGTCCAACTTCTGGCAGCAATGAAGCCACAAAGTTTGTGGTATCTATAAAGGTTCCACTAGTCCAGAATCAGGGAACCAGGACAGGGAACTCTGAATTGTCAGTCTTTTTCTGCATTGCAGTTACAACTGAATCAGTAGTTTCAAATTTTTGGGAGTCAAACTGAAGCTACTGCAGTCACATGGCAAAAGCAAAATAAAGCCAAATATCCAAGACAGTACATTAGACGGAACAGGAATAATCTCTTACACACAGAAGTACTACAGCAGTATGCATATTCTGAAGAAAAATAAGCAAAGGTGTGCATTTCTGCATCAAATTCAGTACACAAATGTACGTGACTCTACAGGAACCAACCAATGTCATGTGACTGAGAAAAACAGATGTCCAGAATAAAGTAAACACAAAATTAAAAAAGTAGTAAGTCACTATGCTCGAACTCCCAGTAAGATACCAGTGAGTTCCAGCCTTCAGAGGCAAATGCTGAGACAAGAACCAGCTAGTCAGAGATCTGCCACAGCAAACTGCAGGTTTAGGTGAAAAAGGAAGAAAGCTGGCTTGCAGAGTTCAATTAAAAACAGACCTTTGTGGATAATCATTAAATTGCTGTGTAAAAGCTCAGACGGACTTGGACCAGCATCCTGCTGTCTCACACAACCAAGTAAGATGCAGGCCGTGGAAGCTTTCCTGTGCGTTGATGTATGCTTCACAACGCAAACTCCTCACGCAGTGAAGTGCTGCATCATCCTCTGCCACACTCCTCACCACGCTAATGGGGCACTAAACTACACCGAGGCAAAGCACAGCTCAAACTGAGGTAACAGTATATCAGAACAAGGAAAATCAGCCACACGTGCCTTGTCATGAGCTGCAGGTCAGGCACCAAATGCCTGACGCAGACAAGGGTTCTGAGAGGAAATGGCAACTTGCCTCAGCAGAAGCCCAGGATGCGTGCCTGCTGGAAGGAGAATCTGTTTCCCTCACTCCCCCGCATCCATCCTTCCTCCTTTTCCTCCTCTCTGAAGAAGCTACAGGCATGTAGGGGCAGATTGACCAGCTCCCAGCTGCAGGTAGCTGCCCGGAAAAGCGAGGCCTCAAGGCACCATGGCAACAGGCTCTGCCTTGCACGGTGCCAGACAACTGGCAGACACCCCGCACCCGCAGGCTCAGAGGCAGCGCGCTATTGCTGGAAGAGAAAAACCCCATGCGGGTTTAGGGGCATCTAAAGCAGTCACAATGCTACTGGTAACCTATTGAGTGAAATAATGCAAAAGCCTGGCTAGATTGACTTCTTGTGCCTCAAAAGGCTGGAAATTTTAGAAAACCATGGTAACAATCATTACAGCAGTCCTGCAGATAGCAGGAATCTCCAAACACCAGTGAAGAGCCCCAGAAGAGCTATATTAGAATTACTGGTGAGTGGAAGGGAGGGGTGACACTGCAGCATTACCTGTGGTCCTAGGAGACACTTCTTGCTGTGATGTTCCCATGTAAGACATGCTGCCACCCTCAGTCTTTCACTGCCACCCATAGACAGAAAAAAAAAAAAAAAAAAAGTAAAACAAAAAATAATCCACAAAACAAAAAGCACCTGTACCTTGTGGGATAGGCAGCACAGGGAGAGGTTGAAGCATTTCTCATAACTTGCACTTCTGCTATCACTTTGAAATGTGCTAAAAGATGCTAAGAAAACAGACAACAAGCTGCAATATAGAAATAGGGAATTCACAAAATCTTCAGTTAATGACGAGACCAAGACATGCTCATCCTATTCATACTCTATAAATAAATGACTGTGTTTCAAAATTCAGCACTAGATATATATACAGCTCATGTATCGTCTTATGGGAAATAGAACAAGTACAGAGCATACCTGCAAAGTCATAAACATCAAGTATGTACCATATGCAGTAGCCACAACATAAAATAGAACAGATATGCAATAATAAAATAGGTCCCTGCCTCAGATTATATATTTTCCTGCTCGCTACAGGAAACAGTTATTGACTAAAGCTCAGGAAAAACAAGATACAAATCCAAGAACACAAAGGCATTTAGGCTAAAATAAAGTCCAATTAATTGCTTCTTTCGTTCACTTATGAAATCTTATTTTGCACTAATTCCTTCTTGAGAGATGATCACATACCATAATAAAATCTACCTAATTCTTACCTGAAAATGAAAATAAAAGGCAGCCATCAAAGACCTGACGTATGAGTCATACAGTCTTTTGCCTCATCTCAACTGTATCAACTCAAAGTATGGAAAAACATAAGATAAACTCTAAAGTAGCAATACAGATTCTCTTCCAAACAAAAACCACTTCTGTGTAAATGACTGCAAACAGAACAGGAGGATGCAGAAAACAGATGTTACACACAAAACATTACTGCAAGTACTCATCACAAACAACTCCCACCCACTGGCCAGTCAGCATGTACTGTAACATGCTAGGGAGACTTGGCAAATAATTTCACAGTTAAATCATGAATATTGATGCTCACAAGCAGAGATGTTTGGGTTATTTGTTGTGATTAACATTCTTGCTGAATATACATCTATTTCTTAGCTCGCAAACAAAACTTGATATATTTTCAAGAAATTTTTCTTACCTGCTTAAAAACATCAGTAACAGAGATGGTCATGAAACAATCAAGGTGTTTGCTTAGCTACACATATCATGCTTTACTATTTTGCTCTTTGTGTAATTGACAGTTTGAAAAGGGAAAAAAAAAGGAGTCATAACTGAAAGCATCTATAGTGACAACATCGCTCACACAAATAATACCATTTGCTTGTGAAAATGACTATTCATGTAAAGGACTGCATTAATGCACACACAAATCCATTTACATGAATGCTTGCAAACAGTGAACAACAGAGGTACAAGAACATGAATCAAACAGCTGTTCAGAATTCAAATTAATGTTTGCAATACATGTTTTGGTGTATTTGGCAGCTCTAATCACAAGCACCAGTTGTCAGAGGTAGGTAGGCTCTGATAATTTCACTAGTACAGTCTGTAAAAACTAAAAACACACAGCAAGACGATTCCACTTAGGGATTACTGCATAGGCAACAGGGAATACCATTAGTATAATCTTACTCATAAATTCGCGCGTATAGCAGTGGTTAAGTTACACAGTCATAAACTACGAAAATCCTTTACTTTCTTGCTTCAGTCTAGCTAAACCCATAGCACTAGGTAAATGCCATAGGAATAAGGCTGTGTATTTCAACCTAGGGAATTTGTTCCGGCATTGCAAGCCAAATCCTGCCAAGTCTGCTCTTTGCAGGGTTTCTATACCATCGCTTTAGAGCACTCCTGATTTCACACTTGAGTACTAATCCACGAATCTTCTAGACTGCCTACACATTGTTGTACGCTCCACTGTATGCGCCACTAGCTCCACCAGCAATGAATTTAGAATGCCATAGGGATGCTGGCATATGCTCACTTCCTCTCCCTGCACGCAGTATGGATGCGATAGTGAGTGGTAAATCTGTCACACTTAGCATGCCATAAGGTCTCCAAGAGCATGCCATAAGGTCCTACATACACCAAGTGTGCACATATCCCCTTTCTCCACCTCCAAATATAAAATGTCCGTATATAACAGTATTAAAGCAGTTTTCTGATGTCTGATTTCAACAGTTACGTGGAACACACACAATTCAGCAAACAATAAAATTCTAGGCTGGTTCTCCTAGGTCTTCTGGAATGCCTTCTCCTAGGCATGGTGCCTGAAGAGCAAAGAGAGAGGGGGTAAGAGGCAGTGATAATTCAAGCAGACATCCAGGAACTTTGCAGTCAGGGCTCCGGGGTGCAACCTGGCAGAAGTGGATTCAGAGGCACTCAACAACAGAAAAGACATTCCTGTCCAGATTAGATTTGCCTACAGAAGGGGCACAGTTTGAGACTGTGTTTCATTCATAATAGTTTTTTTAAATCTGCTGCATCAAAAACTGCTTCCACATGAGTGAATGATGCATAAATGGTACTGTTTCCTATAGGCAAACAGGAGATCAAGGAGCAAGTCATGCTGAAGATGGGTCACAAACTCACGCCCATAATACCTAACCATCATCTAAGTCATCTAGGACACTTTTAGCTGGGCCTGTCATGAAGTCATCACCAAAGTTTTCAGGTAAACCACCAACAACCTGGTGCTGACCAATTATCTTCTGCAAGGTTTTAAGCTTTGATGATGAAATTTCACTAATAATTAAAATCTCTTCATTGAACACTACTGCAGAAGATGTTCTCTTGCTTCTGTTTGAAGAACAGAAACAGTGCAACGTATTTGGCCTCCATTACTGAAGCATCTGTATCCCAGAATAAACTTTTAAGCTTGTATGTGAACCAAGAAAAGGCTTATTACTTTTTAGAATGTGCTGCAGAAGGACAGTGTGTGGCAGAGCTCTGGCCAGGAGATGTCAACTGTCCATAAAATTGAGATGTGAGCAAGACACTGCCACCTGACAACTGACTTTTACAGGTACACAGCCTTTTAAAGAAGAGTGGAAGTGATGGAAGAACTGGACTGTTCGCTGTATGAGACAGCATGCTAGCAACACATCATTATTGTATCTGTTTGCAAAAGGACAGAGCGTTTGGTTTGCTTAGCCCCTCACTAGTATTTCCTAACTGGAATGAGATTCTGAGACCACCAGCCGTGTTTTCAGCATGTTTTTGGCACAGCGCCTTTGCATTAAGCTGCTCCCAGCAACAGGAATAGCAGTAGGGTCCAGCTCTGTAGTGGAGACTGTAAATGCAAACAACTTACAAAGTGCTGAAAAATGAATGTTCTTTAACTTAAATTTTGCGTATTAGACCAGGTAGTGACATTAGTAGACATGCTGCAATCCATCCTCATACTATTTCAGTACTCATCTTCCACACCCTTCTTTTGTGAACATCTTGTACACTGCCTGCTGAGGAGCTGCACAAGATGGTAGGAAATCTTGTACATCTCAGGATACTCCTGCCAACATACACTATGGATTTAACCAGTATGTGCCAAAAGGGCCCTCAGACCTCTCCAGCTGAGACAGCATGCAACAGGGAGCGAATCAGCATGTATTTAAACACAGCCTGTCTGCTTGTTCACCATTGCCAAAAGCTAGCAGAAACAGCACAAATTCAATAGTTCTTCCTTTCTGCCCCATGATCTCTGCATTTTGGTACAGTGTTTATTCTGAAATCTGTAGTGCTTAACAACAGAGTTTTGTTTGTTTAAAAAAAAAATAAACCTGAACTACAAAAAGAACCAACGTAAGCTAGTGAAACAAAAATGTCCTGGAGCATACTTGGAAAAGTAA